>NW_012150385.1:1197271-1360531 GCF_000956105.1 Propithecus coquereli | reverse complement strand
CCGAGTAGCTGGGACTACAGGCATGCGCCACCATGCCTGGCTAATTTTTTCTATGTATTTTTAGTTGTCCAATTAATTTCTTTCTAATTTTAGTAAAGACGGGATCTTGCTCTTGCTCAGGCTGGTTTCAAACTCCTGAGCTCAAACAATCCGCCCGCCTCGGCCTCCCAGAGAGCAAGGATTAAAGGCGTGAGCCACCGCGCCTGGCCTCCCTCTTCATTTCTGATATTAGTAACTTGTGTCTTCTCTTTTTTTTCTTAGCATGGCTAGAGGTTTATCCATTTTATTTATCTTTTCAGAGAATCAGCTCTGGTATTCATTGATTTTTCTCTATTGATTTCCTGTTTTCAATTCCATTGGTTTCTGCTATATTTTGTATTATTTCTCTTCTGCTTTGGATTTAATTTGCTGCTCTCTTCCTAGTTTCCTAAAGTCAAAGCTTAGATGACTGATTTTAGGTCTTTATTCTTTTCTAATATATGCATTCAGTGCTATAAATTTCTCTCTGTGCACTGCTTTCACTGCATCCCACAAATTTTAATAAGTTTTATGTTCATTTAGTTTAGAATATTTTTAAATTTCTGAGAGTTCTTTGACCCATGTGTTATTTAGTAGTGTTTTTTTTTTTTTTTTTTTGAGCCAGAGTCTCACTGTTCCCCGGGCTAGAGTGCCATGGCGTCAGCCTAGCTCACAACAACCTCAAACTCCTGGGCTCAGGCAATCCTCCTGCCTCAGCTTCCTGAGTAGCTGGGACTACAGGCACACGCCACCATGCCTGGCTAATTTTTTCTATATATTTTTAGTTGTCCAATTAATTTCTTTCTATTTTTAGTAAAGATGGGGTCTCGCTCTTGCTCAGGCTAGTCTCGAACTCCTGAGCTCACATGATCCACCCGCCTTGGCCTCCCAGAGTGCTAGGATTACAAGTGTGAGCCACCGTGCCTAGCCAGGTTGTTAATGATTAATTCAATATGTTTAATAGAAACAGGCCTGTTCAGATTGTCTGTTTCTTCTTGTGTGAGTTTTGACAGGTTGTGTCTTTTAAGGAATTGGCCCATTTCATCTAGGTTGTCACATTTGTGGACATAGAGTTGTTCATAGTATTTCTTTATTATCCTTTTAATGCCCATGGGTCTATAGTAATTTTCCCTCTTCATTTCTTTTTTATTTTTTTTTTTTGAGACAGAGTCTCACTGTGTTGCCCGGGCTAGAGTGCCGTGGCGTCATCCTAGCTCACAGCAACCTCAAACTCCTGGGCTCAAGTGATCCTCCTGCCTCAGCCTCCCGAGTAGCTGGGACTACAGGCATGCGCCACCATGCCTGGCTAATTTTTTCTATGTATTTTTAGTTGTCCAATTAATTTCTTTCTAATTTTTTACCTTATTATTTTAAAATAATTATAGATTCACAGGAAGTTGCAAGGAAATGTACAGAGAAGTCCAGTGCCCCCGCCAGAGTCTCACTGTTCCCCGGGCTAGAGTGCCATGGCGTCAGCCTAGCTCACAACAACCTCAAACTCCTGGGCTCAGGCAATCCTCCTGCCTCAGCTTCCTGAGTAGCTGGGACTACAGGCATGTACCACCATGCCTGGCTAATTTTTTTCATATGTTTTTAGTTGTCCAATTAATTTCTTTCTATTTTTTAGTAGAGACGGGATCTCACTCTTGCTCAGGCTGGTATCGAACTCCTGAGCTCAAATGATTCACCCACCTCGGCCTCCCAGAGTGCTAGGATTATAGGCGTGAGCCACTGTGCCCAGCCTAGTAGTGTTTTGTTTAATCTCCAAATATTTTGGGATTTTTCCAGCTACCTTTCTGTTACTGATTTCCAGTTTAATTCCATTGTGATCTGAGAACAGAGATTGTATGATTTCTATTCTTTTACATTTCTTAAGGTGTGTTTTATGGCCTAGAATGTGTCTGTCATGGTGAATGTTCCATGTGAGTTTGACAAGAATGTGTAATCTGATGTTGGATGTAGTAGTCTTTAGATGTCAATTATATCTAGTTGATTAATGGTGTTGTTGAGTTCAGCTATGTACTTTCTGACTTTTTACCTGCTGAATATGATCATTTCTGATAGAGGTGTGTTGAAGTCTCTCCTTGCAATTCTGTCAGTTTGTGTTTTTTTTTTTAATTTCTGTAGATTCAGAGGGTACAAGTGTTTTTTGTTACATGGATGAGTTGTGTAATGCTGAAGTCAGGGCTTTTAGTGTACACATCATCGGGATAGTGTACATTGTACTTGCTAGGTAGATTTTTATCCCTCACCCTTTCTTAGTTAGAAGACCTACCATTCAATCCAGCAATCCCACTCCTGGAATTTCCCAAAGGAAAATAAGTCATTTTACAAACGACAGACTCACCTGAATGTTTACCACAGCACAGTTCACACTTGCAAAGACATGGAATCAACCTAAGTGCCCATCAGCTGATGACTGGGTGAAGAAAATGTGGTACATATATGCCACAGAGTACTACTCAGCCATAAAATGTAATGAAATAATGTCTTTTACAGCAGCTTAGATGAAACTGGAGACCATTATCCTAAGTGCAGTATCTCAGGAATGGAAAAACAAATACCGCATGCTCTCACTTATGAGTGGGAGCTAAATGAGGAGTATATATGGTCATAAAGTGGTGTAATGGACAGTCCTATCAGTTTTTGCCTCCCATATGGAATAGTTGTAAATAGATCTTTAGTGATGTGGGGATGTGGGGGAGGGAAAGCATCCTGGATCCTGTGAGTAGGTCTGAGTGCTTCAGTGAGCCTGTCCATTCCTGTGGACTGTGAACCCCTCAAGTGCTTCTCAGTCGCCCCAACACGTACCTTAGGGGGGACAGGATGTCTGTAGCTGGCTATTTCTCTTCCCTCACATCAGTTAGGCTCTGATAAAACCTAACCCCAGGTGATGCTCTGGTAAAATGATTCCTCCTGAGGACAGACCTTGTTAAGAATGTACTCTAGTCTAATTCAAAATGGTTTCTATTCCCTGGATTTTTCTCCTGTATTCACTATGATCACCTGGGAGAGCTCCTGGAGTAAAGTTCACACAAGCATGTGTCCACCTGTCCCCATGGCTGGGTCCCCTGGAGGTTTAGATTCTCAGACTGGTCCACACTGAGCCTCCAGCCATTTGTCAGTTAGGCAGTGGTTCCCCAGGAGCTTTCTGCTCCAATAAGTTGTGAGTCTTTGCATTTGCCTTCCTGTCTCGACTGTTTTAGGAGCAGTAATTTGCCCTGTGTCCTCATTTCTCTGACAGATCTAAGAAGAGTTGTTGATTTTTAAGTTCTGCTTTTTACTTGTTAGGATGGAGAGGTAACTTACAAACTCCTTACATGCCAGAATGGAAACCAGAAGTACTCTGAAACATTTTGAGTATTTATTTTGCATGGCCAAATCATGTTAAGTTGGTCTCAACATTTGATCTATTGTTTAATCACTTTGGAAGGACTATGGGGTCTGACCAAGTTTCATATTCTTATATTCTAAGAAACATCCTTTTGTTCGTGTGTCTTCTAAGAAGTGTCTCATTATCTTGTTGACTGAATGTTCGCCTGCAGCCTCCTGCCTGCCCTGCTGGCCTCTGGCTTCCTTCTCAGACCCTCTGCCCTTCCCCAGGCACCTTCCCTGCCCCTTTGCATTCCTCTCAGATGCAGGGCTCGACTGCCTGTCAGCTTCCACCTTGCATCCTTACCATCTAGTTCAAACAAGGATTGCTTTGGGATCTATCCTTCCAGGAGGCAGCAAGAAACTGTAAATTATATGAATTATTCTTGTCTCAAATAATTTGTCAAAAAGTCTCCTTTCAAAAAATGTCTAAAAATCTGTTGTTGCTTGAAAGAAAATCCTAGATTGCACGTTTGGTGCTCTGGGCATCCTGCCTCTGGTTTGGGCCCCTCTTCAGAAAGAGGAGGAGGGAGCAGGGATCAGATGCAAAGGCCAGCGTCAGTGGGATGGGGTGCATCTGGGACAGAGGTCAGCCAGACCAAGCAGGAGCTGGGCTGCATGTTGTGGGTGTGGCCATGGGCAAGTTACTCACCTCCCCGGGACTCAGCTTTCTCATGTGTGAAAATGGGGTTGATATTTACCTTGACAGACTGAGATAGCATATGAAGTCCAGTAAATTGATCAGGTTTATTAATGATTATTTTTGTTTACTTTCTATTTTTGCAATTTAGTGACTGATTTCTTTCTAATTTTTTACCTTATTATTTTAAAATAATTATAGATTCACAGGAAGTTGCAAGGAAATGTACAGAGAAGTCCAGTGCCCCCTTCTCCCAGCCTCCCTCAGTGGTAACATCTTACACACTATAGTACAAAATCAACCCCAGGACATTGTCATTGCTGCAATCCATAGAGCTTATTCAAATTTCATCAGTTTAAATGCACTCAGTGTGGGGGCTGAGTGTGTAATGCTGCATAGTTTCATCACATGTGTGGCTTCATGTAACTACCATCACAATCACCACTACCACCAGGCTCCCTCTTAGCACCCTTTTGTATCCACCTCTGCCTTCTCCCTCCCATCCCTAACCCTGGGCAATCACTAATCTGATCTCTATTTCTATGATTTTGTCACTTCAAGAATGTCATATAAATGGACTCATATAATATGTAACGTTTTGGGGATTGACTGATTTTTGTCACTCAGCATAATTCCCTAGAGATTCACCCAGGTTGTTGCATGTATCAATGGTTTGTTCCCTTTTATAGCTGAGTAGTGTTCCATCAATGCAACCATGTGCCACAGTTTCAACATATAAACCCATTGAAGGACATCTGAGTGTTTCCAGTTTGGGGCTATTATGAATAGAGCTGCTATAAACCTTTGTGTACGAATTCCTGCATGAAACTTAAGTCTTAATTTCTCTGAGAGAAAAGCCCAAGAGTGCAATTGTTGGGCTGCATGGCAAGTGCATTCATTATATCTAAATTTTATAGTTCTCTTCTGTTTCATGACCAGTGATACTGGTTATCTGTTTATGGTACTGATAATATGAGTAACCTGTAAAGAAACGCACATTGAATAATAGTATAGGCTATGGCAAAAATTGTGACTGTGCACTTGGGCATGTGAAGTCTGGAGAAATGTGTATCTCTGTGATTACACAAGGTCACACATAGGCAGGGAACTGCTTTGTGGGCAGTGTTCACTCTTATCAGTAATCAAGAACAGCTGATGCTTCACTTCTCACAGGAGTCACTACATAAATAGCAGTACTATCAGTGATAAATGAGATTGCAACTAAGAGAATTTCTGAGGATAGTAACAAAATTGTCACAAGAAATAGGCAACAACTTAAGAAGGAATGAAGAAACGGGTATTTTTCCCTAAACCTTGTTTATATCCTCCTTTTTTTGATTTCTATCTTACATAAAATATTTCAAAATATAAAGATAATAAAGAGTCATTCATTTCAGTCTATGGAGGAAGCATCACCTTAAAATAGCACAGAAAAGAAAATACAGGCATACCTGAGAAATATGGACCACTGCAATAAATTGAATATTGCAACGAAATGAGTGACAGAAATTTTTTGTTTCCCAGTATATATAAAAGTTACGTATACACTGTGCTGTAGTCTATTAAGTGTGCAATAGCATTATGTCTAAAAAAGGAACATACCTTAATTAAAAAATACTTTATTGCTAAAAAAATACTGACACAGAAACACAAAGTGAACACAAACTGTTAGAAAAATGACACTGATAGACTTCATTGACACAAGGTTACCGCAAACCTTCAATTTGTAAAATACTAACTGCAAAGTGCAATAAAGCAAAGTGCAATAAAGTGAAGTACAGTAAAATGAGATATGCCTGTACTAATCTTGCTAATGAATAGCAATACTTTTTAGGTGAAATCATATATCAAAGTGAAAATTTGCCAGTCACCTGGCCATCTTTCACTTGGTTTCTTTCACTCAGCATAATTATTTTGAGATTCATCTGTGTGGTTGCATGTATCAATAGTTTTCTCCATTTTATTGCTGCATAGTATTCCATCCTAAGGGCATACCATGGTTTATTTATCCATTCACCCATTGATGGACATTTGGGCTCTTTTAGATTTTGGCTATTGTAAATAAAGCTGCCATAAACGTTTTTGAACAAGTCTTTGTGTGGACATATGCTTTCCTTTCTCTCAGGACATAAAATTGCAAACCACCTGAACCCCTCACTTATGTAAGGCAAAGGTTTATGCAGGTGCTGGAGGATGAGTGAGCAAATTGTGGGAGGGTGGCCAGAGCAGAGGACCTGAGCACAAGCATTGGGCATTCAGTGGTGGCATCTTTGATTGCAGGCTCTTTCCTTTTTCATGGGCTCTTCATTTTCTTTCAGAATGAAGTCCTCAGTCCTTCTTGTCCTCCTCCGACCTCTTACATTACACCCAACCATTCCTCTGCAGGGCCATTTACTGTGTTCAGACCTGGCTATTTTCTCTAATGAGAATAAAGTGATGGTAATGGCAGCTAAGGTATGTTGTGGGTTTGGTGCCAGGATTCACATGTGTACTCCACATGCATTATTATGTGTAATCCTTCCAGGAGCCCCACAAAGAAGGTACCATTATTATCCTCATCAAGCACTGAGGAAAATGAGGCTCAGAAAGATTAAGTAACTTGCCCAAGATTGCACAGCTAGTAAGTGGTGTGTTAGATATTGAACCAGACTTCATAGCTCGCACTTTTAACCACAGTATTATGTGCCTTTCCTCATTGAAAAGGTAGATTGTACATGGAATTTAAGATGCCATTTTAAACTGTTCTCTCACATTATCTAGCTAACTCTTGTATTCCTAACTTAGTGTGTCAGCCAGTGGCCCTGTCCCTGGTACCCTAGACCAGGTTAGGTCATCCTGGGCAGTGTCCCCAGACACCAGGTGCCTCTCGCATGCCTGCCATGGTACGTGTGCTTGATTAATGCCTATGTGCCCCACTGGGCTGAGAGCCCAGCACAGCTGTGGACAACACCCTTTGTTGCCCTGATGGTCCTCCAGTTGCAGAGTGCTGGGTGCTCAGTAATGGGCATTGAACAAACTGGGTGTATGAGTGAATGAGTTACATTATCATATGTGCATATTTGTAGTCAGCTTTATTGAGGTGTTTGTATCAGCTTTATTACATCAATTTTATTGAGATACTATTTACATGTATAGTAAAGTTCACTGATTCTTCTAAGTACAATTCACTGATTCTTGAGAAATGTGTGCAATTGTGTAACCACAGCCATGTCAAGATAAAGAATGTTGTATCATTCCAAGACCCCTTAAGCCCCTTGCAGTCAGTCTCCACCCCCAGTCCCCCACCTGTTTTTCTGTTCTTACAGTTTTGTCTTTTCTAGAATTTTAGACAAATGGAATCATATAGTATATAGTCTTTTGTGGCTGTCTTATTTAATTTAACATAATGCTTTTGAGATTCATCTGTATTGTTGATGTGTCAACAGTTCAATGCATGTTGTTTTTTTTTAAATAGTCCAGAAATAACTAACTAGCCCCACTAGGTCTAGACTTGATATGGTAAGTTAGAGCAGCAGTTCTCCAAGTGTACTCTCAGAACTCATGGGGTCCCCAGGATCCTTTCAGAGGGTTGTAAGGTCAAAATGATTTTCATAATCGCTAAGGTGTTATTTGCCTATTTCACTCTCCTCAGGGGTACAGTGAAGTTTTCCAGATGCTATGTGACATGTGGTATTGCAGCAGATTGATTGCAGAAGCAGATATGAGAATCCATCTGTCTTCTGTTAAGCTCTCTGGCTTAGAGAAATTTGTAAAAATGTTAATGCCACTCTTCTCACTAAAAGTGTTTGTATTGGAAAATGTAATTATTTTTCATAACAAATATTTATAATAATATGTAATGGGTTGTTTACTATTATTATCAGATATAGGCATTTAAAAACGTCTTAGCTTTAACTTCTCATATGAAAGATAGTAGTAAATATAAACCATAAAAACATAAGCTCTTTAGGGTCCTCAATTTTTTAATGTAGAGAGGTCTTGAGACCAAGAAGTTTGAGAATCACCAGGTTAGAGACATTTTTTAAAGGGGGTTGGGAACAGGATAAGGAACTCTTGAGGCTGTGGAGGGATTAGAAGAGGATCATGGGACCCTGGGTTGATGACCTGTCTCGAAAGTCCTGGAGAAGGAACCCCAGCTGGGTGGTGCTGGAGGGACCTGCCTGGGCAGAAATGCGAGGACACACAGTGAGGACCACAGTCTTGTTCTCAGCCTCCTCCTTTCCCAGCACCTGGTCAGACAGGTTCTGTTGATGTCGTTGGTGCACATGCTTCCTACCAGGAGCTAATGAGTAACCCACTCCTGCCTGTAGCTGGCTCAGGGAAGGATGACCGGGAGGCCCCTGTCTTCTGAGATGAAGGTGCAGCTGGGGTCTAATGTCAGGTAGGGCACTCCTGGGGTCTGATGTCAGGCGAGGACTTCTGAGAATCTTCTTTCTCTGCTGGATTCTCACCCAAAAGTGAACATAAGAAATCATCAGAATTGTTTCTTTGGTTTTCAAGGAAAAAAAAAATCCCCGCCCCCGCCCCCCCCACCAAGGAGAGTGCTAAGCTCAAATTAAAAGACTTTAGAAAATAATTATTTTAACAAAAGCAGGTGGGACTACTTTTAGTACTGGCAGTATCCTTCTGGAAAAAGACGTGTGGCTTTTGTTTAGTGATTTTGATAATCTTATTAATAAACTACAGCAAAATTGCACCTACTGCCTTTTCACCTACTAATTGCCTTTCTGTTGCAGGCGAAAGAGCCTATGGTTCCGACTGAGGAAGATACTTCTCTGTGTTTTGGGGTTGTACATTGCTATTCCATTTCTCATCAAACTATGTCCTGGAATACAGGCCAAATTGATTTTCTTGAATTTTGGTAAGTGCTATGTGTCAATTTTTTCTTTAATTTTAGTAAAAGTTCATTTTAAAGATGATGTCTTATTTTGGTGGGTATCTTTTTATTTTAGTTGAGATTTAATTTACATATGATAAAATGTACAAATCTTAAGTGTACGGTTTATATATCTATCTCTGTATATATAGAGAGAGAGATCTACCACCCAGATCAAGAAATAGAACTTTTCTATTACCCAGAAAGTTCCCTATGCCCCTTCCCAGTAAAAGGATGCTTTCAGTGATGGCATTACTCCCAGTGCTGGGTTTGTGTGCATCGACGACTGTACCGTGTTGTGGGAGCCGGGGTGTCCTTCTTCAGCTAAGATGGGTAAAAGTGTTGACAACATGGAAAGTCATCTGAAACTGTCATGTTGGAGATGCTTTGTCAGTTGTGCAGTCTAGGCAGTTAACTATGCTGGAAAAGATGGCCACTGAAAGATATAATACCTTTAAAAAAATAATAATTAGGCCTTTTTGTCTTTTTTAAAAAATCAGGTTTTTTTCTTACAAAAAAACCCAGATATGCAGTACTTTGATTTCTGTGGAATTTCGTGCTGGTTCTTATAGGTATTGTAGTCTCCTTGAGTTAACTTGGACCTTGTGTGTTCCAAAATTGTTTTGGGGTTCTTTTTTTTTTTTTCATGCTATATATTTACTTTTGGGGAAGTGGGAGAAGAAAGGCGCAGAAGTATCAAGTTTATGAGATAGAAGGCAGAGGGCTCTGCGTGTGGTTGCTGAGCATAACCCCTTTAAGGAGCATCACTTTACACCTACAACATGAGTCTGGGAGGAAAGGTCCTGAATCTGCAGCGCTCGAGGTCTGAGGACAGCATGGCTCACACATGGCCAGTGCTTCGTGAATGACAGCCTTAAAGGCTATGCGGATGGCATTAGAACAGGATGAGGTAGGCTCTGGGCACGCCCTTTGCAGAGTGAGTTTGACCCTTGTGTGTTTGGGAGCTTGAGGCTCGGAAAGCCAGGCTTGATGTAGTGGATGCGACAGGTGAACTGTTGGTGGGAGGGGGTGGGGGGTTGTCAGGAGGTGCTGGTGCGAGCCTGGCCTGGGAGATGCAGAGCCAGGGTGGGTAGAGTGGGGCAGACAGAAATAATAAGGTCAATATTTAACACTTTGTAAATCTAAAATAAGTTTTTTATTTGAGTGTCTTAAAATAACTATAAAATGCCTATAGTATACTAATAGGCATTTGATTTTTCTAATGGAAAAGTAGCTGGATTTCTAGGAATGTATGGTTTTGCCAGTTGTGAGAAGCACAGACTTACAGAGAAACTAACAACATACTAAAATCAAGGGAGTTTTGTTTTTCTGACTTTCCAAAACAATTATTTATTTATTTTTTAACAGACAGGGTCTTGCTCTGTCACCCAGGCTGGAGTGCAGTGGTGCAATCATAGCTCACTGCAGCCTCGAACTCCTGGACTCGAACAATACTTCCACCTCAGCCTCCTGAGTAGCTGGGACTACAGGCGTGCACCACCATGCCTAAATAATTAAAAGAAAAAATTTTTTTTAATTTTAGAGATGAGATCTTGCTGTGTTACCCAGGCTGATCTTGAACTCCTTATCTCAAGCAATTCTCCCCCTTCAGCCTCCCAAAGTGTTGGGATTATAGGCATGAGCCACTGCACCCAGCCTGTTTTTTTGACTTTAATGTTCATTAAATGTATATAATACGGCACAGAAAAGAATATGGGTTTAGATATAAACATGGAGTTGTTACCAGGGCTGCAGATTCACCAATGGCAGACCCTCATCTTGACTCTGAAAGACTTTCCCAGCTGTACCAGCCTCTGGCTACTTTGGGCAGGTGCCTTTGTTGCCAAGATGTGAGCTCCTGTATGAAATCAGTGCATGTATGGGGTGTGCTGCCCCCTGGGGCTTGGCCCACTGTGGGCTCCCAGAACATGTTTGAATTGAAATTGTTTTCCTCAGATTGATTATTTGGACTACTGTAGACACAGCACACAGATTTTGCTCTGCGGGTTTCCAAAAAAGATGGAAGACTATTCCATAGTAGCAGCACTTTGGGTTTTCCTAGTCTAGCCTCCATGGCCCAGAAGAGGAGGGCTGTACTTGGGAGGGGTCCTGTCCTTAACACTTTGCTTCTGTATGTCTGCTACACAGGACTAGGAGAGCCTACAGCAGTGTTTTTAAAAGAGATTTTTAGTTGTCAGTATGATAAAAATCTTACGTTTCCAGCCTCTTTGAAAAAATTGCCCAAAGGTCTGGCGCCACTGGGTGGTGTTCCTGGGAGCAGCAATTGGACATTCCCTGCAGCCTCACCCACCTGTGTGCCTGCCTGGCCCCCACAGGCCCCTGCAGGGACCCTTTCCCCAGGGACTGCCTCTCTGTGACAGGCAGGTCCTGCCACCCTCCCCAGGAAGCTGAGATGTGTTGTATTAGAATGTGAGGCCCTCACCAAGTGTAGATCTCTATCTACCCCCTTTGGTGGAAGGGGCAGTGTCCAAAAAGTGTCCTGGGGCTTGTTGGTTTTCTAGTCGTAATGTGCTTGCAAGGTTTAAAGGCCTGTGCCCATCTTCTCTGTGGAGGAGGCAAGATCTTGGGTAAGGCCCTGCAGTGACTTGGAGTTTTCTTGGGGAGGTGTCTTCGTTCTTGTCTCCTCTAGATGTGAAGCATGACCTAGTGGGGGATCTAGTGGGGGTCCATTTGACATTAAAGGAAGTGTAGCAATCTTTTGGGCCCCAGAACATGGTTAAAATATTCTTAACTTCACAGCAAATCTATCTGAAACCAAATTTATAAATTAGATAAATAAGCTTTAGAAGTATAGCACCTATGATTTAAGGTGTTATTCTATTTTATATTTTCATAAGCAGAAAATATATGATTATTCTAAAAACAAATGAAAGATAAGCTGAAAAACCCTGAATAGCATAAATAAGAAAATGAAAGTCACTCTGAGAAAATCTTTGTTAACGCTATAGTTTATTTCCCACTGGCCTTTTTTGCATGTGTTTGTTCACATAAACATAAATACTGTGCTTTTTCAACTCGTATTTACAAGTCTCATGACATCCAAACAATGTTTGGGTGTGACCAAGCATTTAATGGTCTTGAAGTCCAGAGCATCTTCCCAGCTGTTATTTTGCCCCTGGATCAGGAACATATCTCCTAGTGGAAGGAATGTCTTGGTTCACAGGCTGGGGAGGCCTCTTTTTGCAGTAGGTCACATCTGTAATCACATATTTGTTTTTAAAGCAAGGGGCTAGCTTTCTCTTTTTCCGTCCCTGAGCAGTCCCTGTTAACTGCTGGTATCTTTCTTTTCTTATCCCTTTTCTTCTCATGGAGGCCCCTTGTAGCCCGCATCAAGTAATTGGAATTTGATAAAACCCAAATAACCTGCCCAGCCCTCCTTTGTTGGCACCGTACCTCTTGTGGTGTCTGGGTTGCTTGCACTCACAGTGAGTGAAATGAGAGGCTGTATTAAAGATCCTCAGGCAGTCAGAAATGTCCATCACTGCTCAGTGGTTTCAGCTTTTCCCACTATCAGATATTTGCCAGACTAGCTAAAGAGAATATGACAGAGCAGGGTGTTTTCCATTCATTCACGCACTCATTCCCTCCTTCTTCATGGGGCACCCATGTAGGATCCTTTCTAACTCATGCCCGTTGATGTTTGTGGTTGCCGATACATGAGGATGTGATCAGAGGGTGAGGAATGTAAAACTGGGGAAGGAAGAGAAGCCAGAGGCTTTGGTCCCTGCAGCTAAATGGGCCATGCTTGTCCACAGGGCCCGGGGCTGCATGTGGGGCTCCTGGGCTGTACAGCCAAGGCCCGTTTGAGGTGAGCCTGTGAGAGCGCGATGGGAGAGCTGGACCACATGCGGAGTGTGGAAGAGCACACCACCAGGGTCCGCTTCTGCAGCTTGCCACGGGACCCTCTGCTCTTTCCCAGCTAAGGCCTGTGCATGAAGCAGGAGCCTGGGCAGGGCAGGCTCTAGCCCGCATCCCAGAGTCATGAGGCCCCAAAGGGTCAGTGGCCAAGGGGATCTGACCAGACAGGAGGTCAGTGGGGCATGGCTTTCACCTGGTGCCAGCCAACAGGAGTGAGCCAGCCGTGCTTCTGGCCCAGGTGGATCCCGCTCAGGCCAGCACGTCTCATGCACCCCTTGCTCTTATTCCTTTGCTTTGAGGCATTTCTGCTCATTCACAGCGGTACTACCCAGGCGTCCCTAAGCCACCACTCTCTGGGGCTGTATGAGCCCTGAGACCCGCCAGGCCTCATGTCACATTACGATAGTTGGAGGTGCTGCTGAGGAAGGAGAGGTGCACAGGATGGCGTCTGCTGGACTGCGGAGCAGTTGCTGTGCCTCCTTTTCATGGTTGTTTCTAACATAGGAAGAAACGTGAACTGGAAGACCAGCCTCTTGGAATGAGGCTGTACTGAAGTAGAATTTGGCTTCTGGTTCTCAGACTTCTTGTGGGTGGAAGCTTTCTGGATTAGCTGCTAATCCTCATAAGACACCTTGCAGTGGCCAGGGAATCCTCTCGGAGTTATGCGCAGTTTGTGTTCCAGTAGCCTAGCCCCAAGGGAGGCCTAAAGCTAAGCCATGGAGGCCGAGCACCCTCAGCCCTGGACAACGCCCTCTCCATTTGGCAGGAGTGGGGGTGGTCCCAGCATCAGAGGTGGATTGGTGAGTAGGTCGGAGTTTGGGGTCACAGTGGGTGCCAGGCTTGGATATTCAGAGAGTTTACTGAGGAAGTCATCTTGCCTCATGGTTGTCAATGATGAGCTTGCACATCAGATGGCAGTTTTTGGGTTCCAGAAGTGTGAAGTCCTTCACTTCTGTGAAGTCCTTCCCTCTGGTCAGGAGCCTTCTCCAGTCCCATTGCCAGGATAAAATCTGAATTCCTTCATATGGCTGCATTCATTTCCTAGGGCTGCCCTAACAAACCCACAAACTGGATGGTTAAAACAAATTTATTGTCTCATAGTCCTGGAGACCAGAAGTTCAAGATCAAGGTGTGGGCAGGGCCGTGCTCCCTGAGGCTGGGATAGAACCCCTCCCTGCCTCTTCCACTCTGGTGGGGCCAGCAATTCTTGGCAGTCCTTGGCTTGTCCATGCATCACGCCAATCTCTGCCTTCATCTTCACGTGGACGTCTTCACATGGTCTTCCTCTGTGTGTGCTCTGTGTCCAAGTTTCCCTTTTTATAAGGACACGTGTCGTATTGGGTTAGGGTCCACCCTAATGACCTCATTTAAGCTTGATTACCTCTGTAAAAACCCTATTTCTGAGTAAGATCACATTCTTAGGCCCTGGAGGTGAGGATGTTAACATATCTTTCTTGGGGGACGCAGGTCAGCCCACAAGGGCCTTCAAGGCCCTTCAGGATCTGAGCCAGTTTCCTTTCTGTCCACCTCGTCAAGAGCGAGGGCCAGGGAGTTGGGCTGCCCAGGTTCAAATCCAGCTCTTTCCTATGTCAGCCGGCAACCTAAGAGGAGCTGTGAGACGGCAGTGGTAGCAGCCTGCCTCGCACAGTGCATGGCCCCCAGCCCAGCTGGAGTGTACAGGGCATGTGGCATCACCTTCTTTGCCATTTTGCTTTGGAGAGAAACTTGTCATTAAAGCTTTGAATACTTAGCTGCTTCTTGGAGAGGGATTAAGAAGCTGGAGGTACAAACAGCAGGATCCTGGTGGCAGGATCCGTCTGGGGCTTAGGGGAATTTCTAGGAAAGAAGTAGTATGTCCCCATGTCCTCGAGAGTCAGATGGTTCATTTATTCAGCACATGTCCCTCGAGCCCCAGTGACATTTGAGGAAGTGAGGACTAGATGTGCAGTGTACCACACGGATGTGGGAGGTTTTCAATGAAATCTCTGTCTTCACTCAAGAAAACTGTCAGCTGCTGTGGCTTCCGCCCCCTGGAGGGCGGGATCAGCTCGAAGTCAGGACCCTATTGCTCTTTGTCAACTGCCCCTTTTGGGAGTTGCTGTTTTATAAAGTGAGTAAATCTCACTGCAGGGTTTGTGGTTTTTTTTAAAGTTTTTCATTTTTCAATTTATCTCAAAATTTGTGTTCATCATAAGCAATAAAAGTACAGTGGTATATAACAAAAAAATTAAACACCCACTCAACACACACACATTTTGAAACCTTGTTAACAGCCTGGCACTTGTCTTTCTATATTTTTTCCTAGCCACATGTGAATGTTAGTGCTGATGTTGATGTTGTTTGCTTGTTTTTATAAGAATAAAGTGGGATCACACAGCCCCCAGGTGACCTTACCGCTTGTTCCTTGCTCCTGCCATCTACCTGCATGTCCTGGAGCTTCCTCCAGGTCTAAAGGCCCCAGGATTTTCCAGTTTGGGGCACCACTTGATTCACCCCTGGCCCTACTGGCAGCTGGCCTGCTGAGTGTAGGAGTCCTGCCGTGTCGTTCCTCTCGACTTCACTGGGCTCTGAACTGGCTCCCGTGGGTGCTTCCGTTTCGAGGCCCCACACCTCTTCTTCTGCTGTCCTGTGTTAAGTGACAGTACTAGAAACTTTGGAATCCCCTTTTACCTTGTTTTACCTTTGTTTTTACCTTGTGGCTCTGTCCCCTTTCCTGCTGTGCCTCCCACCCCACTCTGGCACCAGCCTTAGCTGAGGCTCACCTCAGCTTTTCTCGGCCGCCAGCCTCCTGGTCCCCAGCCTTTCCCAGTGGGAGGCCCGCTCATCCCTCACGCCTGTCAGGGTCTTTCCTTTCCTCATTTGCATCTTCTCACACCTTGAGCGACCTTAGGGGTTCCAGTCTACACTCAGACCTTGCCCTTGCTGCAGTGTCTGTCCCTGTCCACTCCAGCAGTGCTCCAGCACACCCGTAGGTCCCTTCCCCGCCTGAGGCAGGGCCCCAGGGTCTGCCAGGATTGTGTAGGAGAAAGACTTGATGCTTTCTGAGAGCTTCATCTCTGCTGTGTGCATGCATGTGAATACATGTGTGAGTGTGTGTGTATATGCGTACATATGTGTACATATGTGTGTCCATCCACCACCACCAATGCTAATTTCCATCTCTTTGTCCCCTACAGTGAGGGTTCCCTATTTCATTGACTTGAAAAAACCACAAGATCAAGGTTTGAATCACACCTGTAACTACTACCTCCAGCCAGAGGAAGACGTGACTATTGGAGTCTGGTGAGTCTCTGGTGACCTGGCTGCAGGGCTGAGCGCCAGTTCCGAGGGCCCCTCCAGGACGCGTAGGAAGGGGACCTGCACGGCTTAGCTGGTGTTGTCCTTGACATTGGCCTCTGAGATGTTGCTTGTTCATTTTTATCTTGTTTCTTTTCCAAAGGAAAGATCTCAGCTAAATTTGATCCTCGTGGTGCAGGATGAAATGGCACCAAACTCTATTCTGAGATTTTCAAAGCAGCAAGGCTTTGTGAACCAGGTTATCTTTAGAGAACCTTATTTCTAAGAAAAACAAAAGCAAGAAACAAAGAGAATATAAGCAAAGAATTGCAAACACAGGTTTGGATATATTCATTTCAGAGAATGTTCGTTTTCAGAGAAACAAACATCTAGATACTGAAAACAGCTTCGTTTATTTTTGTATAGAGTACTTCACAGCAGTTGATGAGATGCTGGTATTTTTTGTCTTCTAAGTATTTACGGTTTTTAGCCATAAATTCAATTCTGACTTAGGCCCTGTGACTTTTCTTTGTCTCCTTGGAATATGTTATAATGTTTTCCTCTATACACAAGTGGTGTTTCTCACCAACTGAATTAAAATTGACCAACCTCACTGTGGCATTTCCTTTTTTTTCTCAGAAGCAAGCCCAAATCACTGCCCCTTTATCTAGCTGGGTCTATTTTTCGATAGCCATAATGTCCCTTCCCACTGTCTTAGAAAACCACTGTGTATGTGAGAAGCTTCTAAATGAAATGCTGTGAGTAGCTTCCCAGTGCAGATGAGAGGGCATTCAGACATTTCTAATAATGGTCCTGGGTAAAGAACATAAAACAAGAAGGGAGATTTTTGTTCTCAGTAGTTGGTGCTGTGATTAGAGGCTTTTGTCGTTTTCTGATTTGATTTAATCTAGCACTTAACTGACCAGAGTGTGCCTGTGGGACTCTTCAGGTTTCTGTCTTCCCTCGGAAGCTTGACCTGTTTTGTACAGAGCTGTTGAGTAGGAATGGGCTGGCCCCTTGGTTGATGTGGGTCTGGGGGCATTGCAGGAGGGCTGTTTGTGGCAGGATACTTAGTCTGGAAGCACTAACAGCATCTGCTTAAATTATCAGTTACCCCGAAAGGCTTTTTTAGTGACACGAATGGTGAGTCTCAAGGGTGTACTTTGTGATGTTGTGAGGACTGTGGGGCCTTGGGCAGCAGCAGCTCCAGGCACCAGCTGCCCTCACCCATCACCTAGTCAGACTCTCCTACCAGCTTCTTGAAGGGAGAGCCTCAAGGCCCAGAGAAAGCCTGCGGACCACTCTTGGCCATCAGCTTATCTGTTGGTAGTTGTGAGGAGAGGCCCAGAATGGAGTCCCTTCCCACTGGCTGGGAGAAGTCCCGGGTTTAAGGTGGGTTGGCTGTTGGAGGCACGTTAGCTCCCAGCACCTTTCAAGTGCTACCCCATAGGTTTGTAGTTTCATGGAAGTGATGATGATAGTGGCTAGAACCACCCCAACACATGATCTTGACGGGATCAGAGAGAGACATTAGAAATGAGGTACTGTGACTAAGGATCTAGAAAATAAGTTGGCTATTTAGTTTTTTAAAAGATTCTTGTCACTAGTGTCCAGAATGAATTTGAATAAGTTTTACAGAAAAACCGTATTAATTCAGCCCCTGCCCGGTGATTAACAGTGTTCAATTTGGCCTGAGTTAAAATTAACCTTAGTGTCTCTCTAAAGGAGGGTTTCGGCAAACAGACCAGGTTTGGCCTCTGAGTGCCTGGCCGGGCATGGGAAGCAAGCATGATTTGTAATCAGAAATCAGAACGTGATGGACATTAGAAATGATGTGTTAAGGGTGGCCAGGTTTTCTAGTGTAGCTCACAAAGATCAGTGTTGCTGAAATAGCACATGACAGCAGGTACTATTTTAAATCCATTTCGAGTTAAATTGTGGGCACTTTGACTAAGTGTGAGGGGTAACTGGTAGGATGTTAAATATGGGGGGAGTGCTATTACTCAGCGAGAATGCAGTAAGTGCCACTTCTATGCCAGGCCCCAGCAGAGGGATGGCTGTGATTCAGTCAGGACCTTACCTCACAGAGTTTCCAGCTGATATGGGAGAGCCATCCACCACCCCTACCCCGGTAACTGCTACCAGTACAAGCCTCTGTGGCCCAGAAGAGATGCTTGCTAGTCGAAGCAGTCAGCTATCCTGACACCCTGCAGTTCTGTAGTTATTTAATCTAGTGACTGGGACAGTTCGCCACCCCACTCCATCAGTCCTCCTGTAGTCAGATGGGGTCTGCTGCTCCCTGCTGTCGGGACTTGAGCTAATTGAGTAATTCCACTCACAGTCACCATCCTGAGTACAGAGGGACATCTGACCATTCCCCCTCTGCTTCTGCCTCCAGGCACACCATCCCCACCGTCTGGTGGAAGAACGCCCAAGGAAAGGACCAGATGTGGTATGAGGATGCCTTGGCTTCCAGCCACCCTATCATTCTGTACCTGCATGGGAACGCAGGTACCAGGTGAGGCAGAGGAGCCCACTTGGCGCATCTTCCCTGTGGAACACAGCTCCTTTTTGAGGTGGGAATGTCCTGGCCCTGTTGGCTCAAGACCGCCAGAAGCAAACCCACAGTCCCACAAAATCGGGTTTACTGACCCATTGCAATGAGGGGACCGTCCCAAGATCAAAGGAAAAGGCAGATTCTTACAGGGTTGGGGGAGGTGGAATTTAGGTGAACTTCACATGAAGCAGGGGTCCCACAGGCTCAGAGTCAAGTAGGGCTATGTGCAAGGGGTTGGCAGAGCTGGTCTGCAGAGTGGACCCCACCCAGTTTCCTGGAAGACCATGGTGTTGAGCAAATGTGAGAGGCTGTGTCTGTCTAGACGCCCCTATCTGGAGCTCTAGCCTGGGCTGGGATGTGGAGGCTGAGTCTGTCAGAGTGACCGAGCTCCTCCGGCCAGAGGGGAATGTTTCCTAATTCCTGCTGTTATTTCAAAGGGCGAAGTGTCTGCCGGTGTGTGATTTAGGGAGTGAGGCTTCTTAGAGAGTGAGGGGTCATGATGACATTGGACTGGGACTGTGTCACGTCCTTGGGGGAAATAGTGTTTCTGGTTCACTCGCAGCTGGTTTTCCCTGCGCCTGTCACCTGGGTCTGAGGATTGGCAGGCAGGTCTGCATTACCTGAGTGATAGCTCTAGGTGTAGGTGGGTGAAGCCAGAGCCTGGGCAGCCCTGGGTGGAGGAAGCACTTCCTAGAAAAAAGGCAGTGAGTGCCGAGAAGGGGTCGGGGTGGCACTGAGGGCAGAGAGTGCCAGTGAAGAGACCCCTGCTGAGCGTGCGGGCGCTAGTCAGTCAGTTCTTGCAGGCTGCCCAACTGTGGACTCTCTGCTTTGGCCATGGGACAGCAGTGTCCGAGCACCCCAACGGGCTGTTGATGAACTACGTACTCTCTGTGGAGGGTCAAGTCCTTGCCTGGTTTTATCCCAGATGCTTTTCCTGAGTGGGTTTAGTGGCTGGTCCCTCAGGCTATCTTGAACTGGACCTGGTCTTTTTGCCTTGGAGACAGCATGGTGCCCCTTCCATACGTGACTATTGTTCAGAAGAGCCTCTGTGGGAGAGCCTGGACTGAGGGAGAGAAAGTGCTGTCTGAAAACCACCAGGGTCACTGCTTCTGTGCTCCCTTGCATTTCTGCAAGAGGCAGGGCCAGGGGAGAGGCCAGTGTGGCACCAGGCCATTTTGGGAGCCTGGGGGCAGACATTTCACAGGCAAGGAGAGCAATGACATCCTTTCTGGAGGGGAATGCAGGCCTTAGTGGGTGTCTGGGAGGCAGAGCAGTGCAGAGGGTATTGCTGAAAGAGCCCAGAGGCATGGCCCTCGAGGGTGGTTTCTGTGCCAAGAACAGAGTGCTCAGCTACTGAATCATGCATGTGCTGCACTATTTGCTTTCCTCTTTGTCTGGGACAAGCTGCGGTGGCTTTCTCTTCTGCTTTTTAAAGAGCAAGTGGCTACAAACAGCTCTTGTAGCATCTTTCTATAAATGAGAACACTGTGTAGTTAGCTATGAAGCTATGAATAAGGTTCAGTTCTGCAGTGCCAGTCACATGGTAAAAGACAAGACAGAACCTGCCTGTGACTTCAGGTTTGGAAGGAAAATGCCATGACTTCCAAAGGTTTGCTGTCCCCTCCCCATCCCTGAGACTCCCTGCACTGTGCAGGTCTCACTGTCCCTACATTGTTGCCTGCCTCTGTCTTCATCCTGCCTGTACCCACTGCCTCTTGAGGGCCTCACCCCTGCTCTCCGAGCCCCTTCTCTGACTAGACTCCCCAGAATGGCTCCGTCAGTCTACAGGATCACACCACCCGGTTCTCCCTAAAGTCCAGACCCCTGTACTCTCAGCTCTTCTTCCTTTTTGCTCAGTGGAGGGAATTTGGAAAATTTAGAAAAGAGCCACCATGAACTCTTGCAATGATAACTGAAAACATTTTGCAGTATTTCCTCCTTTGTAGTTTTGTTTCTGTACTCTATTGGTTTTCCTCTTTCATCTCATCCTTGTCTCCCCACAACAACCGCCCCCCAGTGCCCGAAATGGTCAGACTACTCCCTATAAAAGAAGGAAAATAACTGAGAAGTGTGGAGAGGGTGAGCCTCTTTCATACCCTGCCCTGCCCGCTGACATGCCCTCCTCTCCTGGGCAGCCCTTGTCCCCGCTGTGGGGTTTGCCCACAGTAATAGTTGGCCAAGAACTGGTCAGAAAATGGGAAGAGGGCCTAGACAGGCCTCAGACACGGAAGTATAAATATGTGAAACAGGTGCATGCAGAGCACACTCAGCCTCAGTAATAGACATGCCCGATAAAGCTGTAGTCTGCTGGTGAGGGGCTGAGAGATGGCCCCTCCCACACACAAGGGTCTCCGATGAAAGATTCGGCAACAACCGTCAAGGTCAGGATTGCACATACCACCATGTCCAGGAATGTATCACACATACAGGGCACACGTATGTGAAGGAATATAGCACAGGCTGGCCACAGCAGCAGACAGAAGTTAGGTGGGAAAGAGCCAAGATGACCCCAAAATGAGGACGGGGAGGCGCTGACAGGCAGATTTCTGAACGTGGATAGAGAATTGAGATGCAGAAAGTGCAGGTACCCATTGGGGCACAGCTGCCATCAATGTAGGTGGTCCCTGGATGCAGGGAAGCTGGGAGGGGCTGGATGGCTGGGGTGGGAGTGGGTGGGGTTTGCTGTGTTTCCTTTTGTGTCTTTTGAGTTTGGGACTATTTGTGGAAAATAAAAGTAAAAGCAATAATTAAGAAATCTCTCCAAAGTGCTAAGACTGCCCCTTGTTGGCATGGTGTTGCCACAGGCAAGCTTGGGGCCACTTCTGGGGACCTGAGGAGGGGTCCTCCCGTCCACCATCAGCCCCTCCTGGGTATGGGGTTTGGGGACCAAGTTATAAAGGTCCTAGACTCTCCAGGATCAACCTGGAGCCTGAAGCTTTGAGAAGATGCACTAATGCCCGCTTCCTGTTTCCTTCTCCAGAGGAGGTGACCACCGCGTGGAGCTGTACAAGGTGAGTGCAGACACCTCAAGCACTGTTCCCTGGCTGTTCCTTCCAGGAGGCAGGAGCTGAAGGGAATCACTGGAACTAATAATTTTGAGAGTTTACTATTCTTGGGCTTTTTAACTCTGCCTTTGGTGGGCGTGCTGGAAGGTAGTGCCTTGGCTGACTGCCCATCACACCCCCTCCAAGGATGGGCACCAAGTCAGAATGTGTAGGCTTGGTGGACCATTGCAGATATTGGCAAACTATATAAAAGACAGTTGAAATTGTTTAAATTTTGAGTTACTCGTATGTAAAATGTAAAGAGAAACCATGTGCTCCAGGAGCAAAACTGACTGCCGAGTTGCATGCTCACCCCAGCAGGAGGTGCAGCTGGGACTTGAATCAGATTCCAGGCCAACTCAGTGGAGGTGCCCACAGGTCTCCCCAGGTAAAGGGGGCACCTGTGGCAGTGCATACGGACCTTCACTTGTGTTTTTTCTTCGTCAGGGTGTTTGAGTCTGGAGCCTAAGAGATGCTGCTGGAGCAGCAGCCAGGGCCCACTCAGGGGTCCATCTACCCTGCATCCCTCTCCTCCTGTCAAGGATGTCTGCACTGGCCAGCAGGGCAGAAAGGGGCACAGACAGATGCCTGGTACATCTAGCTCTGGGCCATTGGAGGGTTTTTCCCCTTAGATAAATTGGATCAAATCAGGAGAGGGGAGTGCCTGAGAAATCATTGGGCCTCTTTCAAGGTGTCTATTAATAGAAATAATTCATCCCTGCTGAGGTCAAGGAGGACTGGAGGAGGTTGGCTGAAGGTGCAGGCTCTGCAGGGGGCTGGAGGCTGGCAGGGAGTGTGCAGGCTGTGCTGGGGAAGCACCCTAGCTCCCTTCCTGAAGAGGGAGAGCAGCAACTCTGGGTGGTGTGGTGGCAAGGCAGCCTCCTACCTCCGGGCACACCCCAGTGAGGGCGCAGGGGAAGGGCATGTGAGGAGTGATCTCAGTGGGAGAGGTCAGCTAGTCTATAGAGCTTTTCAAAAAAAATAACAGAAAAAATTCAACAAAAGCTTAACATCTGAGAACTACTACGTTGCAGTAGGGGTCCCTAGGTGGGGTCTCAGTGTAGTCGGGTCCTCCTCCTGGGAGTCTCCTGTCATGCTGGCAGCACCAAAGAGCTGTCTGTCCCCAGAGGAGGCCTACTGAGGCTGCCCTATAGCACAAATGTGGAGTTGCTGTCCTGGGAACTGCAGAGGTCTGTCCCGGGCCCTTTAGCCATCTAAGCAGCAGAAAGACATCCTTCCCACATTCCTCAGGCAGAAGAAGCCAGCAGTTGGCATCTGGGTTTCGTAAGGTCCAGTCAGGAATCAGATAGCACGTTGACAGTCTTTATTAACTTCCCATTGTGTGCAAGGCACAAAAACAGAAAGCCGGATGGGTTCAGTAAGAGACAAGTTGCCCTCACTCCGAGATGCTTGAATTTGTTGCTAAAGATGTTTATTTTTCACTTTACAGGTGCTGAGTTCCCTTGGTTACCATGTGGTCACCTTTGACTACAGAGGTGAGATTTCCTTTGAAAGTGCATCTGAGCGCACTCCCATTTCATCCCGATGGTATCTGATGGATAGGCCTCCCTTGGAGGTGCTCCAGTAGGTCCAGTAGCTTGCTTTTGCTGTGCCAGACCTGTGTCACAGTAGTGGGGAAGCACAGTGGGGTGCTCTGATGCGTGTCCTGGGCTCTGGCTTTCCTGATGAAGCCCACCGATGTGGACGCCCGGGGAGCCCCTCCTGGTAGGGGAGGCAGCGCCTGAGCCCCCAGCATATGCCCCATCAGCAACAGTTTAAACATAGAAAGTATTGTCTTTTTTCTTTATTGAATACAGACTTTCCCTCAGCTGGACTTCAGACATGTTTTAGGGTCAGCAGAGCTTATCCTGTTGAAGTGAGGAAGAACTATTAAGAGAGAAGATGGATTCTTCTCTGCCCCTTCAGCCTTTCTGCTTTTTTTGAACGAATCAGGGTTTGCCGTTGAACAGATCAGAATCTGCAGTTTGTTGTGTACTGAGAACATTCTATCTCAATGAGCAACAGAAATACTTTGTATTAATAGTGTGTCATAAGCGTATTCCTCCATAAAGCCCTCAGAACGATCCAAAGGATCAGCTTGGTTGGCTTGCCCTGACCTTCCGGGGACAGGCAGCGGGGTGGAGGAGAGTGGCTGTTGGCTGGTTGTGAGGCATATTAGTTCCCTCTTGCTGCTGTGACACGTCACCACAAATGAAGTATCTTAAAACAACACAAATTTGTTATCTTGTAGTTCTGGAGGTCAGAAATTCAAAATCTTTAGCCACTAGGCTAAAATCAACGTGTTGGCAAGGGCTGCATTCCCTCAGGAGGCTCTAGGGGAAAATCATCGCCTTGCCTTTCCCGGCTTCTTGAGGCCATGTGGGTTCCTTGTCCTGTGCACCTTCCATATTCAGAACCGGCAGGGCCCACCAACAGCCTCTCGGGGCTCCATCGCCCTGACCCTGACTCTCCTGTGTCCCCTTTTCCCTTATGAGGACCCTTGTGATTGCTATGGGCTCACCCAGATCACCTAGGGTCATCCCCATCTCAGCCCAGTAACATAATGCCATCACAGGTTCCAGGGATTAGGATGTGGGCGTCTTGGGGGGCCACCATTCTGCTAACCGCAGGGATGGCTCTTTCATGGAAGAAAATCCCATCAGGGTGAAAGTTCTGGGCTGAGAAAAACTCCGAAATGAGGCCTAGAAAGTAGTTTGTTCTCTACCCTTTTATGCGTGCTAAAAGACCGTTCTTCTCCCTGCTACACGCTGGAGGCCTTAGGATAATGAGAAGGTGCAGCCCTCCTGCTGTTCACCTCCCTGCACTCTGTCATGAAGTGAAACCCCACAGCACTTTCTCCTTTCAGCTCTTAAGGAGTCTCCACATTTCTAAGTGACCACTTAGCTCCATCTCTGACTCTTTTCTGTGTCTTTTTCTCTTTGTGTGTCTGTCACTGCATCTGTCTCTCTGTCTTGTGCCCCCACCTCCCACTGGGTGTCCTATGCCTCTCAGCCTGGCCCTGGCCCTTGGCATCACTCTCTCCTTTCTCTGGTGTCTGTGAGGCCCCGGAAGGGCCAATCCTGCTGCAGTAACGGTGGGGTTTGCTTACGCTGCAGAGCCTGCTCTTTCTGAACTTTGTGTTGCTTTCAGATCATTTGATGATGACTCACTGCTGAGCTGCCGGAAAGACAATTGCACTTGACCTTGGCTGGAGACTGGCCCTTGGGGAGGTGGTAGTTTGGGGCTGGAGATGGAGATGGTGACTTTTCCTCTGTTATGCAAATAAGATGCTAATTTGTCCCTAAGGTGAAAGCAGCCCCCTTCCCTTTCTGGGTCAGGGTTGCCTTGAACCCAGAAATCAGCCTCCTGACTCCCCACTCCCTGTCCTGTCCCCTGGGGCTCACCCTGGTCCATGTGTGGGGCCCTGGGCAGGCTGGGCTTTCTCTGGGGGCCTGTCAGTGCTCCGCCCTGCGTCTGCCCCTGCCAAGCCCCCTTGGTGTTGCGGGTGGTGTCTGGTCAATGCCAGCACAGCTGCATATCCGACAACCCCCACCGGCACAGCTGCCTATGGGGACTTGTCAAGGGCACTAGATGCTGTTTGGGTTCAGGGTCATAACAGAGTGAAGAGGTGGGAGAAGTATAGAGCTGAGGATGATGATGGCAGAGACTCCACTGCCCTGGACTGGTCTGTCCTGCCCATTAAGAAACTGGGAGAGGGTGGCCACCCCTCAAGAGGGACAGAGAGGGCCACTGGCCTTGGTTTGAGGATGCCAGTGCCTATGGGCAGGCTCTGGCCTGGCCGGGGCATATGTCTGAAGTTCTGGGATATATTTGTTGACTCAGCTGTTCTGTTAGTTGCTAATCAAATTTGCACTCACCACCCTAGAGGGACATGTGAGGGGACTTCTGGTTTTCCAGTCAGCAAGGGCAGGAGAGGGTTGCTTTTGGGCTCTCCTGGAGGGGGGCTGCCACCCCAGTGCCCGAGGAGCCGTGGGGGTGCTGCCCGTCCAGCAGCAGGGTGGGCTGCTCCCCTGTCCTCTCTGGCCCTGGGCCCCTCCGGGGGTGTGCATGGGTTTTGTGTGAGCTGCCTTTGATGTCTTCCTACTGTCTCTCCCTCCCAGGTTGGGGTGACTCAATAGGAACGCCATCCGAGCGGGGCATGACCTACGACGCACTCCATGTTTTTGACTGGATCAAAGCAAGAAGTGGTGACAACCCCGTGTATATTTGGGGCCATTCCCTGGGCACTGGGTAAGAGCTCCAGGCAGGAGGTGGCTTTTAGCGGAGCAGGTCTTCATAGGCGACTCTCCAGCTAGGGGTCTGAGGGGAGCCATGAACCCCAAGGGTGCCTTGGTTGCCTCTGGACCCTGTGGTGCCTCTAGTCCCAACCAGCCTTGTCCTGTCCCCGTGGTGGGACGCAGCAGGGGAAGCACTGCAAGAGACCACAAGGGTTTGAGTTACTTCAGCTCCTCACCCCAAGAAGTAGCTCAAGGTAGAAATGTCTCCACCAAGAGACTTGGCCCTGAGGAGGTGTCTTCAGGGCTCAGGGGAGAGAAAGTGGGTGGCTTGCTTCCCACACAGGCAAGATAGGAAGCATTTTAACATCCCTGTGGCAGCCCGAGTCCTTTCTGCTGGTGCAAGGTCCAGAGCATCTGAAAGGAGCTGATGGGGCCCAGACCTCCACCGCCCCTTTCTGCTGCCTTTCCCTCTGGGGAGTGGCTCAGCCCTTTCTGTCCTCTTGCTCCTCACTTGAACAGTGTCCTGTAGGCTGGGGAGTGTCCAGGTCAGGGCCTCCCCTTCCCTCGTGGGGAGAGCGAGCAGCTCCAGGAGAGGCACCTGGTGGGCCCCAGGATTGGCGCAGGCAGACCTCAGCCTCCCCCAGCTGAGGGGAGGCCCCACTGCTGCTGCGCTCTTGTCTGCCTCAGCAGTGCCCACGTGACAGTGGGAAGAGCAGCCGGGAGGGCAGCAGCCTGCGGAGGCTGCCCCAGGAGAGGCGGCAGGACACACCTTGGGGACAAGGAGGCGGGCTGCCATTGCCATCCTGGTCAAGGGGTCAGCCAATGGCTGGGCAGTGGGCCCACCTCTGTCCTGGGGGCCTCTTCACTCCCTCCACTCTGCCCTGAAACCCAGTGGCCTCGCAGAGCCCATGGCTTCTCTGGGCACTTTCCAATGTAAAAACAGTCTCATTTAAAACAATTTTTATTATAATTCAACTGAACTATACTTTTCTTTTTTCCCAGAGTGGCAACAAATCTGGTGCGGCGCCTTTGTGAGCGAGGTAAGGGAGCCTTGCTGGTCTCCTGGGCTGACAGCATTGAGTGCTCACGTCCCGACCCTGCTACAGACTCTGTTAAGGGCTCAGTGTCCACGTGGAACGGCACTGGGGCGGACCCTGCCTGCCCTCTCCACAGGATTCTCTAGAGGCTGTGGAGCCTCACACAGGCTTGGCTCTCAGTAAGCAGCGCAGCAAGTGTGGTTCTCAGGAGCAGCCGAAGCCACCTCAGATGGACGCCTCCTGCACCTGCTGACCTCAGCAGGAGCCTGCAGAGGCAGATTCCTGGGTGGAGGAGCTGCAGGCAGTGCTGGACTAGCAGGGCAGGCCGCCGGGGCTCACTGTCCTGTCCAGGGGCCTGTCAGAGCCCATGGCCTGTATCTGTGTTGTCCACTTCTTGCCCATGGCTTAGTTCCCTGTTTGTTTTTTCGTTTATCTAGAGACACCTCCAGATGCCCTTATATTGGAATCTCCATTCACTAATATCCGAGAAGAAGCTAAGAGCCATCCATTTTCAGTGGTAAGTATAGATTTTATTAAAAATTATTTTATTAAAATAATTACTATAAAACAGTTATTAAGTAATAATTACAGAAAAAAATAATTGTAAAAGTTATTATTTAAATACTCTAGTGGCCAGGTTCTGTGGCATGGGCTTATAGTCCCAGCTACCGAGGTGGGAGGATTGTCTGAGGCCAGGAGTTTGAGACCAACCTGGGCAACGCAGGGAGACCCTGTCTCTACCAAAAAAAAAAAATCGGCTTGGATTGGTGTGCACCTGTAGTCCTAGCTATGGGGGAGGCTGAGGCAGGAGGATCACTTGAGCCCAGGAGCTCGAGGCTGCGGTTAGCTGTGATTGCACCACTGCACTCCAGCCTGGGTGACAGAGTGAGATCCTGTCTCAAAAAAATAAAATTTAAAAATAAAAAACTAAATGCTGGAATGAATACAGATATTATTAAAAATTAATCCTAGTTCCACGCACTTGGTCTGTGTACAGAGCTGCCTGAGAAGTTTATAACCTACAGCCAGGCAGAAGGACAGGTCATAGTTGGGTTGTTTGAGGGCGGCTTGGCCCACTGGAGGCCGTGCCTATGTGGTCTGGTGGCCCGAGGTGCAGCCCACACAGGGCTACTATCCTGGCTGCCTCGAGAGTAGAGCTGCTGGGTGCCTCCGCTCTGTACGTGGACGGTGCTTGGGAACCGGACACCATGGACTGGGGAGTGTGGCCTCCCAATCGTGTCTCAGGTTGAAGCCCAGGTGAACCCCAGTGGGTTCACCCGGCCCTCACCCTTCCTGGCTGGGAATAAAGCCTTAGACCTTCTTTTAAAGCCTGGCCAATTATTTTCTCCTGCATCACACTCCCATTCCTGATTCCAGTGTTCTGACTGGCCAAGTGTTCTGGAACCTATGTCAGTCCATCCGTCCTGGCCTTGTGCTGCTCTAGTGCAGACCAGAATAGCCCTTTATTTTGTCGTTTTTGATGTTGCTTTTCTCCAAAATAACGTGAGGAAAACATCTGTGGACCCCCATTTTCTTAGGGGTGGTGGCCCTTGTGTCTGTGGGAAGTCTGGTTTTTGAGCTGGATTCTGGCCTCTGGTGAAAGGTGTGGGAGCCCCGTTTGTGGGGCAGATTCTGCCATGTCCAGTTGGTGGGGCCTGGTAGGTGAGTCTTCTGTCCGCATTGGCAAAGCCAGGACACAGTGGGAGTGAGAGGGGCCCAAAGTACAGCTCTGGTGACCCTTTGGCTACATGTCACCCCTGCAGTTACAGTTAATGAACTTAATTAAACTCTCTGAACCCTGGCCTTTGCCTTCCACATGGTTATCTTCACGCTTCTGAAAATGGTTTCCATCTGTCTTCAGATGTATCGATACTTCCCTGGGTTTGACTGGTTCTTCCTTGATCCCATTACAAGCAGTGGAATTAAATTTGCAAATGATGAAAAGTGAGTACTGTGGTTGAGTGAGTAACTTTTCAATCTAGAAAAACACTGAGCACCCCCAGGATGAGCCCTTTGGTCACATTAACCAAACAGGGTGAAGTCGGAACACTCAGGGCTGTTCTCCAACAGCCAGGTCTGTGAACAGGGAGAGCCATGCAGAGAGCTGCAATGGAAGGAGATAAGGGATTTGAAAAGACTACAGAATTAAAGCAATATTAAGACAACATATTTTTTGTCTGTATAGTTGTTTTATTTTTAAATAGTCTGTCAAAACCAGAACTCCTGAACATATATTAAGGCGGTAATATTAACTGTTATTCAAAAAATGACTTTACCTTAGCCATTTGATTTATGTCTGGTTATATAAAGATATTGCAGAGTTTATTATTAAAAATAATTCTATTAGGTAAACCAAAAGTTAAATATCCTAGTTAAGGACTTTCTTTAAACCACTTTCAGATTTTGCTGACATTATCTTTGTGATATTTTTACTTCATGGGCTTTCCTTTCTTCAAAAAAGAAGGAAAGAAAAAACCTTATCTAAATATTGTTAATATTTAAAAATCTACCCTTTAAAACAATATGAAAAATTGGAGTATTTTTTTCCCTTAAAGTATGTTTTGGTTCTAAAAATAAAAATAGAACAAATTAAAATTTGAGCAAATATTATAAGCAAAAACCTCTGCTTGTTTGTAAATATTGTTTTGGAACTTAAGAATAGTTATCTGAATAAACCGCATGTCTTTTTAAAAACAAAGTGACCACTGTGTCCCCTGAAGCT
Organism: Propithecus coquereli; assembly: GCF_000956105.1. NCBI lineage: Eukaryota > Metazoa > Chordata > Mammalia > Primates > Indriidae > Propithecus > Propithecus coquereli. The sequence continues at coordinate 1,330,872 of NW_012150385.1, read as the reverse complement.
ACCCCTGGCCTGACCCTCCCGGCTGAGCTGGGTGGAGTGTGGGGGCCCTGGGTGAACCCTGGCCCTCACATCACTGGAATCAGGGGCTGGTTTTGCAGACATGAAGGGCTTTCCTGAACTCAGGTGGGCAGTGGTCTGTACCAATACTTGCTGCTTTCTCCAGAAGTCTCAGGTCGAAGGGACTCAAACATTAGAAATGTTCTACTAGGAAGCACGCGTGTGTGCTTTGTGCCACTAGCAGAGTTGCAGGCTGTGCAAGGGCTGGCATCTGAGGGGCCAGGAGCTCTCCCCTGCTTGAGTCCTGCTCCAGGCGCCAGGAGTGCACAGCCCTGTTGGGGGTCCAAGTGGAGGCTTGGGTCCCACACCCACCTCAGTGACGGTGGACCAGGAGAGCCCAGGCCCCGCCCAGTCATGGCAGCCCACTCTGGTAATGTGGCTTGCTGATGGGATTTGGATCTGTCGAACCTACTGAAAATTTTAATTCACTTGTAAACATTCAGAGCTGGAATGACCTTAAATGTCATTTACACCAAATATAAAGGGTATTGATTTTTTATTTTTATTTTTTTACCAACAGATTCCTAGAAACATTCACTTCGTGAAGTTTTTTGGCTCATCTAAATTCAGTTTATAAAAAACTTTTAAAGAATATCTCAATTGGCATAAATAATCATTTTCAATTTTCAGAAAATATGGAGGGGCCAGGTTTTGGTGAATGAACTGATCTCTAGGTTAGGTTGACACCAGTCACCTAGCTGAAATAGATGTTGGTAGAAACAACTAAGAAATTAACTTCCAGTTCTCTAGTAAAAATAAACCTATCAAAAAAAATAAATAAATAAACCTAGCAGAATTCAGGCTGTTAAGCATTGAGGTGACTGCCCCTGCCCTAAGCCCCCGAACCCAGATCCCTGCTACCGGCAGGGGGTCCAGGCAACCCTGCCCTTTCCATGGTAGACACTTGGTTTAGCCGCTCTCCCTTCCGCAGTGTGAAGCACATCTCCTGTCCCCTGCTCATCCTGCATGCCGAGGATGACCCAGTGGTGCCCTTCCAGCTCGGCAAAAAGGTAAGTGTCCCGGGTCTCTGCCTCTGCTGCAGCAGGCCTCCTGCAGGCTCGCCCATGGGCTGGGCTGGTTGGGTGGGCAGGAGACACCTGTGCGCAGCATTACAGGCCAGGTGCTGGCCATGTCACACTCGGGAAGCCACCTCGTCCTCCCTGCATCACCTCCAGGCCACTCAGGAAAGGCATAGGAGGTCTGGTATTGGAATTGGGGCAGGGTCCAGACCACTGATGCTATCCACAAGAGGAGCTTGAAAAATAGGTGGATGGCTACCAGCTCCCCATAGAGGGGTCCTTCTCAGGGTGGGGCTGCTTGTGTTTTCAGAGCCCAGGCCAACTCGGGACTTGGCTGGGAGGGCTCAGCAGTTATTGGCTGAAGGGAAAGAACCTCTTGATGATGAGGGTCTCCCAATGCGGTGCAGGGGTCGCAGCTGGTAGAACTGATGCAGAAACGCCTTGCTTTGGGGATTGACTGCTGTCAGCAGCATACCGTGTTGTCTGTGGGGCATTAGCATTGGCTTTTGCTGAATTTGCTTTGACTTTGCTGCCAGGAAGCAGGATTAGATTTGTGGCCAAGAGGGGTAAGAGAGCGCCGCCTGGGTCCCTGCAGTGGCAAGGGCAGGGTGAGCCTAGAGGGTGTTTGCCAACCTCACAGCTCAGAGTGCTGCTTCCTGACGGGCTCCACGAAGTCGGGCTCTGCGAGGCACAAAGATAATGAAGCAGTGGGGGAGTCGGGGGAGGCAGAGCTGTGCAGCAAGGCTCAGCTCAGACTGCACCCCCTTGCCATCAGGGTGGCAGGGAGGAGGCTGAATGGGACACATCGCGAGCCAGCGTGTAGAGTGGCCTTGGCCCAGGAGTGCACAGCTAAACCTGTGGAACACGCCCTTTGTCCCAGCTCCCCGAGACTGCACCATCCCTGCTTCTACCCCTCACCCTGGGCACCTGCCCTGGCTCCTCTACCTGGCTGCTGCCCTGAGGGGCAGTCCGGGAGGTGTGAGGACAGAGAGATGGTCTTGAGTGGTGGGCATGCCAGGAGCCAAGCCTAGGGTCCACCTGCCAGCTCGCCCTGGGCGCCTAGGTCTCCTGCCGTGCTGTAGCAGCAGAGGCAGTGTGCATGGGGGCTTGGGCTGCTCCTTGTATTGGTCTCTACTGAACCGGAAGCCACCAGGCAGGTCTCCCTCAGGGCCTGGGCTTCCGTGCCAGGCCACCATCTCTGGGCTCTGACTCCGTCTCTCCTTTCCCCCAGCTCTACAATATCGCTGCACCATCTCGAAGTTTCCGAGACTTCAAAGTTCAGTTTATCCCTTTTCACTCAGACCTCGGCTACAGGCACAAATACATCTACAAGAGCCCTGAGCTTCCACGGATACTGAGGTAAGACAGTTACTTCTTACCTAGGGACTTCGTCTGGGCAGCGGTGGCAGCTGTGGGAGCTGCTTGGGGGCTTCAGTGAAGCCAAGAATCACAGTGATTCAAGAGCCTTCTATTTCCATTGCAGAGGGGTTTGAGAGTTTGTCTTCCTCCCTCCTGGACTATTCCCACGTTCAGACAGGGCAGGCGGTCTCCCTAGTTTGTACAGGCCCACGTGGACCTGCACAGCAGAACACAGGCATTCACGTGCACTGTTCAGGCTCACAGGGGCCACAAGTGTGCCGGAGTGCTCAGATGCTGACATCCCAGCCACAACTGGGCCAGGGCCTAGGTCCCTTCCTACACACCTCTTGGGTCACTGCTCCTCAAAAGCTTTTGTCCACAGCTGCTTTTTGATGGGAGACTGTGTTCCTGGCGGCCCTGCGCTGGCCAGAATCTTGGGCAGAATGTGGGCTGCAGCCCGGAGGGCCGTGAGCACCCATCTGGGCCTGGGTAGAGCCCTTGTGTAGGGGAGAGGCCTTGACAGTAGTAGCAAAGGGCAGAGTTTGGAATGGACCAATATCCCCGGCCCTCGGCTTCTGTGCAAGCTGCAGCCCAACCTCACCTCCCCAGCAGAGGACACAGGCCCCACCTACCACCACCTGGCTGTGTGGCCTTGGGCAAGATGCTAAACCTCCCTGTGGGTGACATAGGGTGTACCTTTCTTAGGCTTCTGAGCTCAGGAGAGCTTTGACCTGAGCACTGGGCTTCATGGAGGCTGTTTCTGCTGTGTATTTTTGTGCCAGAAGGCTCTGAAAAGTAGGTCAAGATGCCAGTTTCTCCCTGTAGGTGACTGAAATTGGTTGCTTGAATAAACTCCCCATGAGGTATATATATCCCATGTGTAATTCTACTTCAAACCAGCTTTTCTCCAGCTGCCTTTGAACATTCAAGGCAAAGCTGCGTTTCTGGTAGAGGTTTGCCATTCTTTGCTACAGCGACGTGGGTTGCTAAGAGGGGACAGTGAGCTGAAAGAATGTGGGTTTGCTTTGGGGTTGTAGTTTACCCATTATAAAAGGAATATATTATAGAAAATTTATAGCAGAGTAGTGCTCTAAAGTTTATAGTCAGGAACAGTAGCCCCCAGCTTTGTCTTTATTCCTACTGCTGGGACCTGACTGCCCTTTACGCTCTGCCTATCTTCTGTGTGAGAGCAAGGCCCTCGTGGGCTCCCCACTGCCTTGGATGGCTGTTTGGAGGCCGCAGAAGACAGGATCTTCCGTCTGAGCTCAAATGACGTGGCTCCTGATTGTCCCCTGTCTAGGGAATTCCTGGGGAAGTCGGAGCCCGAACACCAGCACTGAGGGTAGCCGTGGGAAGGAAGCATGAAGATCTCTGCCCCGCTCTCTTCTTTCTCTGGTCAGCAGCTCGGCACCCTGGAGCCCCTGGAGTGCCAGCACCTGTGATGCTCAGGAGCCCAGTTCGCACCTGGAGAGAGGACTCAGATGCCAGTGGGGCAGGTGGAGACGGCCCCAGCAGACCTGCAGTGCTGGTGGCCTGGTATGGCCCGGTGTGGAAGCCCAGGTGGTGGGCATGTGGCCCTCTCTCCCTCTTGCTGCCATTGAACCTGAGCTCTCGCTGGGGAGACTTAGTGACACAGCAGCCGGCCAGTCACTTGGTCGATCCTGCACTCCCTGAGCTGGACATGGGGAACCCCCGCAGGGTACACGGGGCTTGGGACCACAGTGAGCTTTCCGCCACCACCCACAGAGGATGGGGAGGGCAGGTTCCTTCTGCCCCTTCTGGGCACATGCAGAATGGACTCTAGTGGTTTGACTCTCCCCTCCTGCCCTGCATACCCGCTTGCCTTCCTTGGCCACCCCACCTCCCCTGGGCTGGCCCGGGATCTGCACTTTTCCCATTCTGCCCACCTGTCCACTCACCTGGCCTTAGGCTGAGCATTTATTTAAGAATAAAATCGTGGTGGTGGTCTGTTTGTCTGGTTCTCTGCAAAGTAAGGGTCAGTGATGGCCTGGTTCCCCACCCTCCCAGAGTCCCTGGCTGCTGTGGAGCCACTTGAGACTCTGGGGACTCGGCCTCTTGCTGACCGTCCTCCCCTTTGTCCTCAGGCCACGTGATTTTCCAGTCCTGGAAGCTCAGAAATTCAGTGGGGGTAGGAGATCTTGTGCACCTGGTGCCTGTTCTCCAAGGTCTTAGGCCCGGCATTAGTCGCATGGAAAGGCTGGCGCAGGTCACCTCCTTTCCTTTCTGAGGCACTCAGAGCTACCTACAGCGATTCTCAGATCTGGAAAACACACACCTTTCCTACACGAGGGCTGAAACATAAATGGACTCTCCTCCTGGCCAGGGTCTGCCCCAAGGCCTGTTATCTAATTAGGGCACGTCAGTTTTCTGCTGCCTCGGCCCTCAGTAGCTCAGCTGTGGGCGGTCCCAGGTCACTGTGAGGAATACCTGGGGACATGATACCCCCTCCCCCATAGCCTCTTTTGTGTAACTGGCCTATGTTGGAGGCCTCAGAAGTCGCCAGAGCCAGGCAGCCCCGCTCTGAAACAGATAATGCTCTCGAGTGCAGAGTGGATGGCGGCTTTCCTGGCTCTGTCACGCACTGTGGTCCTGACAACTAAACAGAGGTGTCTTGCTGTCATCTTTTCTTCTCCCTTTTTGAGTATGTAAGCTACCTCAGATCCTCTGTTGGAGGAATGAGGCAGGATGTGATAAAAATATAAAAATTTAACAGATTGAAAATAAGAAACAAGGGTGTGTGGAGCTGCAGCTGCTCTGATACCATCTGTCAGGAGTCGTGTCCAAGGGCCCCACCTGGTGGCTGCTTAGCTTATAACCTCGGCCTGAGCAACTGAGCTTTTACTCTGGGTTTAGACCCTTTGATGGGCTGCAAGATCAATTTGTTATTAGGACCAGTCCTTAGAAAAAGGCAGCTCTGGGATAATGTGGACTCTAAGGTAAGACCTGTGTCCTGGGAGCTCTAGGACAGGGCCCCACAGACCCTGGGGAAGCATGGACCCCGGGTGCTATCCCGGTGCTCCCAGCAAGGCAAACGGTGGGTGCACGGGGAGGTGAGGACGTGAGTTCAGCCTCGCAGTGCCAGCTCCTGCACAACTGTCAGGTGCCGAGCCAGGAGGTCTACAGTGCTCCAGCATCCTGCAGTTCTTGGGTTGAGTAACTCGGAGCCCTGAATTCATTACCCTCCTGATTTTTTTAGTCTGCAGCTACACAATTTAGGGAGGATGTTTGGGCCCCCAAGGGCAAGAGTGGGTGGCAGAAGCAGCAGGTGGGAAAAGGGACCACTGTAATTCACACCAGAAACGTGAACAACACTTTTGTTTTATCCCCAGATGGTACCGTTTACCACATGGCTGGATTTGATGGGTTTTTAACAGTTGGCTGTTCAAGCACACATGGCTCAGTCCCACACACAGTAGGGATCAGAACTGACTTTCTGTCCTGAAATCCAGAACACTAGGCCATAATTTAGTCTAAGCCCCATCCTTGTGTGGGCCCCACCCTGGGCCTCAGGCCTTAGGCCTGTGTCTGCTGCTTCCAATAGGAGCCTTGCAGGGAGAGAAACACAGACCTCACAGCAGCTGACTACGGGCATAAAGGTTTAATCAGTTTTTCATATGAGGCAGTAACAGCGAGTGGTACAATGGTGGTCACCCACAGCCGGCTAGGGGAGTGCAGCCTCACGCACGAAGCCACCACATGGGGTAGCAGATGTTGCCAGGGCATGACCACAGCCCCAGAACGTGCCCCCACTCAAAAGAAGACTCCAAGTGGCTCTGGGAGGCTGTGCACCGTGAACAAATCCTTCCCAGCAAGCGCTGCAGGCCTGGGGGTAAAGGAAGAGCCTCCCCGTGTAACCCAGACCCAGCATGCAAGGTGGTGGAAGCCTCTGAAAGGGTGGTTCCACCTGATTTCCCCAACAACCCCACAGTGAAGGCAGCAGCCTGCTCCCTGCCTTCTCCTTCAGGCAATGCTAAGCAGCTCTTCCCTGGAGGGTCAGCCTTGGGGAGGGGCAAGGCTGAGAAGGGCTCACCCCTACCCCCCAGCCCTGGGCCTGCTGTCCAAGCAGAGTGGAAACTAGGTTCCTGTGGACCCAGTTGGGCCTTGTGTGCACAGCAGGAAATGTACCCCAGGACACGGCAGGAGTCATAGGAAGGGCACGGGTCTGCGGCAGGGGCAGCAGCCCTGCCCCAGGTTCCAGGGCAGGACGGCAACTGACCCATCTCTAGCCAGGCAAAAACATCCACAGCAAGAATCCCTAGACATAAAACTGACCAAATACAATTTTTAGTTGCTAAAACAAGAAAATGCTTCAGCTAGTTTCATTTCCTTGTGAAGCTATTTTTTCTTTTGAATAAGCAAAACCAAGCTAACCTGTATCAGCCAGCCTTGCCCGTCCTAACCACAGCCTCTGAGAACCCAGATACAGGTACCCTCCCTAACATCTGCCACCCCAGTCCTCCTGGGTCCAAGCACCCACACAGTACCCAGGATGGCTACAAAGGGCAGGCTCCATCTGGGTCCTCAACCCACATACCAGATGCAGAGCCGAGAACAGGGCAGGCAGCTGTGAAGATGATGCCTGGAAGCTCTGAGCCCTGCCATCCCAGCATGGCCGGGAGGCAGAGCTGGGCAGGGAGGACAGGGCCATACTGGGTTTGGCCCTGCCCTGTGGCTGGCGGCCCAGGTGCTGCAGAAACACATCCCCGGGCTTCACCATGACCACCTATCCAGACCCCAGATTCCAGAGGCTCAAAACTAAAGACAAGCTCACAGCAAGATGCGTGCAAGGTTTTGGGGGAGCCCAGCGGGCAGCTCCACCTTCCACCCACCCTGCATGGGGCAAGTGGGCTGAAGCTGTGGGGACCAGCTGTGGCTAGCCATGCTGCCCACTCTGCTTTCCTTTGCAGGAAGCTGGGACATCACTCCTAGCACCTTCCTTCCTTGCCCCGCTCCCTCAAAACCACCCCCTCGACCCCCAAGGTCCCTCCTGGAAACACAGCACTGAGAAAGCAGGGGCCACCAGCTGCTGGCAAAGTGCTTAAAAACCGGCATGAGGTGCAAAGTCAGCAAGAAAACAGAAGCCCGCTGGTCCCAAGCGAGCAGGGCACCTAGTCCCTGGGGATGTTGGGGGGCGGGATCTGTAGGTCAGAGGGCTCCACGCCCCAGATGTCCCGGGCATACTCTGTGATGGTCCGGTCACTGGAGAACTTGCCCGAGCAGGCTATGTTCCTGATGACCTTCTTGGTCCACTCCTTGGGGTTCTGTGGAGAAGGAGAGACTGGTTCATCTCTGAGGGCTCCTAAGACAGCCCGAGCTCCATAACTGGAGGACTGTTCCCAGACGAGCTCTGAGCCCCAGGGCAGCTTGGTGGAAGAAGGGGACCCCCACTGGGCAGAAAAGCCACCAAATAACTAAAGACAAGGGGCGAGGAGCCTCAGAGAAGGCCCCGGCTCTCGAAAAGCTCCATGTTCTGTTGGGGAACGGCTCTCACTACCAATAGTATCTGCCCCAGGTGGATCCACTGCCCATAGGAAACGGCTAAGCACGCTCCGTTCAGCCAGGGCTTTAGTCAGTCACGCATTCTCCAGAGCCTCGCAGCTGCTGCAGCCAGCACCAGGCAGCGCCTCCCAGAGATCAGCCCAGACCCAGCCAGGGAAAATCCCCCCCAGAGCCCTGCAGGGCATGCAGCTTCCAGGCCACATGTTCCTGTTCTTGGCCATGAGGAGATGTTTCCTCAAGAGAGGGTGTGACGGGAACGGCTTTCCTAAAGGCAGGCAGGGCCGGCTCATGACAAATCAGAACACAAACCCCTTTGGGCTAATCCAAAACCTGCTTAAACAGTTTGGGAAATAAACAATCCGATCCAACAAGTCCACACGGACCAGCCCAGTTGCCCCCTCAGCCTCTGGGGCCCGAGAGCCTTACCCGGTACAGCTGGTCCACCTGGGCCTGGCACTGCATATACGCTTCGTAGTCTGCAAACACCTTGAACCTGAGACAGGAGACAAGAGGCTGGGCCAGGGAGATGGGCAGCAGGGAACCCTGCCCGGAGCAGCCCGCCCAGCTGTCCCAAGGAGGAAGTCCACAGCGGAGGTCAGTAACTGCGTCTTCCTGGCTCCAAGTGGGGCAAGGTGAAGGGACCCCACTCAGCTCACTGGAGCCAGGCTATGTCCAGGCCCTCTGGCCACAGGGTTTCTCTATGAGCAACACTTTTGTCCTGGGATGTTATTTTAGAAAAAATCTTATTCCAATCCAACTTTTTTACTATCTCAGTCTTAAAATTATTTCTGCAAAGACACCCTCAGCTGGGTAAATAGCAAAAAGTATTCATGATTTAAGTGATCTCTGGGCCCAACACTGCTTTAAAGAAATTGGAGTTTACGGTGCATAATCCACACTCAGGCCAGAGCTGCACGTGCCAAGAGGGTCCTGTGTAGACAGCACAGGCTGACATCACCTCAAGGGGCGCCCGCTGGAGAAAAGCGTCTCCATTTGCTGTCTATTCGCAAGTCTAAGTGGGAAGTGCCAAAATATGAAACGGTGATTTGCAGTTCCTGATGTTCTGAACAAAAATGTAGGATTTATGAATACACAAGTGCATTTTGTTTATTACTGAGTCAGAGCACACGTCATAAAATCCGCAATTCACAATTTGAAAGTCCTTCCTTCATCAGGGTCCAGATTCTAGCCCAGATGCCCGCACATGGTCACAATCTGGCCTCACTGAAGCCAGTGCGTGACACAGTCACCAAAGAGCAACAGACAAAACTGACCCAAAGCAACTGCAAGTGGAAGAGAGGTTCATTCTCAGACTCTCCAGATCCAGCTTTGACCAAGAGGATAAAGAACTACGTTGGGTGCAAATGGCGCTGCCTTCCTGCTATGCCTCAGTAAGTCTGACTCTAGATATGCCGTAGCCGTGTGTTAACTGGACTGTAATAAAGCACTAACCACATTATAGTTTTACTGTGTCACAAGTTAAATCTATTTTAACCACTGCACGTCACCTGCGCTGACACCTGCCAGGGCCCCACAGCCCCCAACCCCCTCCCAGAGGTTCCCAGGCCGTCCTCCCCGCACTCCCTCCCTGGCCTCCTTGGGACACAGCTGTCCCTGGACCTCCAACCAGCCCAGCTGACACCACCACTCACCCAGGCTCATCCAGGCTTGTCCAGGAGGCCATCCCCCACCGCCAGGGGCCCCCTGAGACACTGCCAGAGTCCATAGCAAACCCCAGCCCTGGTTTAGTTGGGATGCTCCTGGCTGGCATCTGAGGCTGTGCCCAGCAACGTCTCAGGGACTATGGTGAGAAGGTGTCTCAAAAGCACAGGTTCCACCCTTCAAACAATGTGGAGTTTTCAACCCAGGAGGAGGACTGGACTGTCCATCCCAGTTGTTGGAGACCCAGCAGCTGACTGGGGGGGCGGGGGGTGGCGAGGAGGGAGGGGCTGGCCCCACCTGTCATGGTACATCAGCATATTGACAACATCCTTGAAGCAGTTTGGCTCCCTGGGAGAAAAGAAGCCACTGCCGATCTGGTCCACAGCCTGCTTCAGCTCAGGCAGGCAGTCGTAGAACTCTCTGGCGTTGTACCTGCCGGGATATGGGCCCAGGGTCAGTGGCTGGTGCCCCCAGATGAGGAGCCTGAGGGGCAAGCAGCAGCCTCGTGCATGCCCAGCATAGCCCCTGCCCAAGGACGGGCCCCACGGCTTGAGACCGCGTAGTCCAGGGCCCTTGGGCTGGGGCTGGCTCAAGTGTTGTGTACTGTCAGCATAAAATCAATTCCACCTGCTTCTTTAACTGTTAAAGAAATGTTACTAGCAGACGTACAGTGACACACATGCCTACGCAGTGTCCCTACTGGAGAGGCTGCTCAAGAACCTGCCTTACCCCGAGATCCTGAGCAGAGCGTCTAAGGACAGAGGCTGCCCTGAGGGTGGGGGCTGGGCCGGGGCCTCCAGCAGGGGAGGGAAGGAAGGACGCCCAGAGGGATGAGGCTGGCCTGGGGAGTGGGGGAGGCATGCAGGGCCCAGGCCCCCGACAGGCAGGAAGAGCCTGGAGAAGGGCATAGGAAGGGCGCCGGGCACATGCACATTCTGGTTGACAAGGCGCGGCTTGGACTTTTAGGTGACCTTTGAAGTTTCACCCAAATGTGCCTAAGGCCTCTCCAACTCCCTGAGTGCTTTGAGGCAGTCAGACAACACTGTCTCCTCTTTTTAATTATCACTTGGAATCAGGCCAGCGAGAAGCTCCTCAGGAAGGTCAAGGTCATGAAAAATCAGGAAAGATTGAGAAGCTGTCGCAGACCCGGTGAGGCCAGGGAGACCTGGGGACCAGACACAATGAGGTGTCCTGGATGGGATCCAGGGACAGAAAGGGACATTGCAGAAAACCCAATGAAACCGGAACAGAGCATGGGTTGAATGCACAACGCACCACTGCGGTTTGCTCATTCTGTCAATGCACCGCGCCGCGCTGTAAGCAACGGGAACCTGGGAGGAGGGCATGGAGCTCCTGGTACTGTGTCTACAATTGTTCTGCGAACCTGAAATTACTCCAGAATAGTCACTATTGTAACTATCTGTAACTACTACAAATTAGGCCAGGGAACCTTGACAGTGGGCAAGGCTCAAACCCCCAAATTGATGGAGTGCTCCTGGCAACAAAGGTGCCCGCACTGCTCCGGCCCTGGCTCTGTGGGGTACCTGCACTCTGGGCAGTGGTGTCCCTCGAGGAGGAGACCCTTCCCCACCCACAAAAACGAGGGCCTTTGCTGAGGAAGGAGCCCCAGTCTGGACCCCATGGACTTGGTCATGGAGTCACAGACAGGAGTGGCCAAGCTCCCACCCAAGCAAGCCTCTCCGGGCCCCACCCCGGGCCCACGAAGTGAACGGGTACCCTGGCAAGCACATGGCCACTGGGCAGGCACTGACCCTGGCACACAACGGCCTGGCCCTGAGAGCCCATCCCCACCCTCTGCCCCCAGCCCAGCAGCCTTCATGCGTCCCCCACACCGCCAGGTGCCCTGATGGCACAGGAGGGGGTCGCACCCTTTCCGGTCCAGGGCTTCGACATCCTCCACCCGCAGGCCAAAGATGAAGAGGTTCTCGGCCCCAGCCTCCTCGGCCATCTCCACGTTGGCGCCGTCCATGGTGCCGATGGTGAGGGCCCCATTGAGCATGAACTTCATGTTGCCTGTGCCCGAGGCCTCGGTGCCCGCGGTGGAAATCTGCTGAGACAGGTCGGCGGCCGGGATCACTGCAAGGGGAGCGTGGAAGGCAGGTCAGCCCAGGCTCCCCAATGCACACCAGAGCTGCAGTGACAGCGCCCAGAAACACATCCCTTCCTTCCAGCCCGAGAAACACAACCTGCCCCCATAGCAGGAGCCGCCAAAGCAGGGACCACCATCCTGAGGCTGCCGAGTCCACCAATCAGGACGAGCCAGTCCTGGGCACTCCAGGGCCAGGGCATCGTGAGACCAGGCAGCTGCCCTGCTCTACTCCCACCATGGCCCACACTGGGCACTGCCACCGCCTTTGCAGGACTCCCCTCCCTCACCTGGGCAGCCTGAGGCAGAGGGGCCAAGATGGAGACTCAAGGAGAAGCCCCAGGTGGCGAGGGACCTTTGCATTGCAATCTTCCAAGGACCAGGCCATGCCAAGTCTGGGGGGCCCATCCTGGCTAGCTCGTGACATCGTTCCCTTGATCCCCACAACACTGACATCCTCTCTGTCAGCTCATGGGCCCACTGGATAAATCCAGACTCTCACGGGACCAGAGAACTGGGAAGGGCGAGAGCAACTTCCTCGTGTTCATCTGCACAGCAGTTACTCCGGGTGTGTGCAGTGGGAACAAGTGGCCAGCCAGATGTGGTGGCCCGTGCCGTCTCTCCATGACACTGCAGGCGGGAGGCAGTGCCTGTCCCTCAGGGGACTGGTCACACCGTGACCCAGGCACACCATGCTGGACACCCTGCTCCCAGGGCCCTTAGCTCGAGTTGCAGCTGCCGATGCCACCTCCACACCCAGCAATCACCAGAGCCCGGCCCTTTCCGGGGTCTGGGGAGTAGGCTGGGCCTCTGGAGATCAAGGTCACGCCCAGCTGCTGGGACACAGAAAGAAAGGCATCTCCTGCCCTGGCAGCACAGCCCGGATGGTGGCAGCAGAGCCGCCGGGGAGAACTGGATGCCCCGAGGCCAGCCATACAGACGAGCAGGAGTCCGCTGGCCCCAAAACAAAGGTGAGGAGGGGGAGGTCCAGGCAGCAGAAACAACAGTAAGATGCTGCGGTCAGAAGTTCAGGGAGGGACTAACCACACCACCAAAGTTCCTGGCCAACGCCTGAGCCAAGCCTATCCCTCAAATCTTCCTCAAGGGCCCCCATGCACTAGGCGCTGCTCAGCAGGGAGGGGCAACGCTGGACACAGACAGCAGCCACACCACAGGGACAGTGCTCACGGGCCAGAGCTCAAAGGGAAACAGCGAATGAGCCTGCAGGTCATCACCGTGACAAAGCCTGGAGAGCAGGAGCTGCTCAGCCTCAGACACACAGGCGCCTGGTACGCAGTGGACGGGGGGACTCGAGAACCCCAGGCTCAGATTTCCCTCCACCTGGCAAATCACCGTCCTGCCAAGAAAGGCCCATCAGGCCAGAACGATGTGCTCCAAGGCACAGGGTGGCACGTGTCTCCCCAGGACCAGCCCAGAGTGCAGTGGCCCAGACTAAACCTGCTGTGCCGGGCCCTGAGCCGCCCTCAGAAAGCACAGAAGAGGCAGGCACTGGCCACGCGGGAACCAAGACTGCACCTGGCGAGCAGACAGGGCGCTGGGCAGGAGCGTCTTGTCGGGGGGAGGAGCGCATCACCACTGGCCAGGTGCATGTCCTGCCCACAAGAGGCGCCCAGGGGCAGCAAGGGGCAGCGAGGCCCAGTGAGGCAGGAGGAGAGAGGAAGGCAGGCGACACTGGCCAGGGCAGGTACGAGAAGACAGAGATCAAGGATCCTCAAGGCTGCAGACGAACTCCACCCGCACCATGCAAAGGTGCCCCCCGGGCAGGCTGCTGTACGCCACTGTGCACACAGAGGCTGCCAGCCTGGGGCCCGCTCCAGCCGGGACTAGCCGTCCAGGCAGCGCTGAGCTGGCTGAAGCGAGAAAGACTCAGGCCAGCTCTGCCTCCCACCCCATCCCCCGGCAGGAGTGGGTTTTCTGCCCCACACAGGCTTCCAGGGCTACCTTTCTCAGCCAAGGACACTCGGTAGTTCTCCAGGAAGATCACTTTGAGCCTGTCGCCCACAACTGGATCATGATTGACGACGTCGCCAATAGACGTGACCAACTTGATGATCATCTTGGCCATGTGGTAGCCGGGAGCTGCCTGGAGTGGGGAGCAGAGAGTGAAGGCTTCGGGTATGCAAACACTTTGCTCTGGGTCCCTGGAGGCTCTAGTGGCACTCCTGGTCGTCAGGGTCCGCGAGGGGCTGAGCCCAGAGCCGGAGATCACACTGGGCCGCGCAGCCCCACTGAGGGAAGGGCCTTGGCACTGGCCCCAAGCACACCTCATGGCGGTCACATCATGCGTGTCTAGAAATGTGTCAACCTCAGGTTTAATTTTTTGATTCTAGTCAGTTTTTCAAAAATTACAAGATAAAACAAACAAGGACGTCCTACAGCCATGACTTGGAGGAAACAGAGAACTAAGGAACACAGCAGAGGGATGCAGTCAAAGCCAGGCTGGGGAAGACTAACAACCCAGCTTCCGTAACAAACTGCAAGGAACAAAGCAGGGAGGCGTGAAAGCAAACTGCAGATGAAGGGACTGAGACGGGTCACCCAGTCTCAACGTGAGAAGCGTGCTGGGTCCCAACTCACGCCAACGGTCAGGAATATCTGAAACTGTAATAAGACAACTGGGCCCGGGGCCTGAGCGGACGCTTGATGACACGCAGGCCCCCTGTCCAGTGTTCTGGGCGTGACGGTGGGTTACCAGGGGCGACGTTTCAAGGTCTATATCTCTCGTGGCTCTGGAGGAAAACACCATTTTATGAAGTATTTAGGGGTGAAGCGTTAGACTGTCTGGAATTTACTCTGCAGTCTGGAGGATAGGTTTATGGATTTTCTGCAGTCCTTCCGACTTTTCTTTAGGCTTCAAATTTTTCATAACAACATTTAAAACTTTTTTTAAAGTCCATATATCTATGGACTTTACATAGTGAAATACTGATGACAAAATGACATGGCTGTCCAAAATTTGCTTCAAAAATATTAATAGCAGGTGACAGGGGAGGGGGCAGAAACAACGTGGCCCTGACAGGGCTGAGCCCGCGGGTGCCTCACTCACCCCCGTCCACCTCTGCACACGCTGAGGGCAGGCGACGGCAGCCCCCCAGCCCGGCGCAGGTGCCAGTGCCCTCGGCGTGGAGGGCTGAGGCGCCCCGTGCAGTCTGGACTCGCTTTGAGCCGTGGCTCCAGGAAGCCCCCGTGAGGACGCTGCACCCCACAGTATCCGCACCTTCCCTGAGGAAGACCAGGCTGTTGGGCGCAGTGGCGGGAGGTGGGAACACCGCCCCAGAGGGGCGAGTGTGATGATGTGACTTGGGTAGCGGGTCCAGTACTCCACAAGTACGTGTCACAATAAATGAAACACAGTGGAACCAAGCTGCGCCTGCGGTGGGCTCAGGTGATCAACGGGGCAGCCACGGCCACCCCCACCCATTCGGGTACCCTGAAACCCTGTGGGTGCGCAGAGAAGGCATCACAACCTCTGATGGGGACTGGCCCTCAGGGCTGGGGGCCGTTGCCCCTGTGAGCTGGGCAGGCAGGTTCCCATCCACTTCCCTCCTCTGCCTCCAAGTGTGAAGGGTCCCTTGGCCCCACAAGCACACCGCAGGGCCAGCTGCTGCTAGTATTCTGTGTGCACACCGGCCCCAGGCTGCCCGCGGCGTCCTGCCTGCAGGGCGGTGGGTCCCGAGGGGGTGCAATGGCTCCACAAGAAGCGAGCAGGCTGTCCACCAGCGGTCCCTGGGCCAAACAGCAAAAAAAGGAGCAAAGAGGAAGTCACCTCACCTTGCCCCCAATCATAACAGTCCTGGGCACAAAGGCCTTGGCCGGGTCTTTCTTTATTCCTGTAGGACAAACAGGAGAGAGTCATGTGAGGCAAACGAGCCAGACACAGCCCTACCCTGCACTTGGGGACCTAGCAATATCAGGTTTGGCTACATGTTCGCTTGGGTGTGAGCAACGCAGGTCACTGGCCCCAGGAGCCTGCCACTTACAGGGACGAGGCCACCCTGAGGTCTGCCAGCCAGGACCCCTGACGAGCTGTGCAGCTGCCCTGAGCAAAGACACCCTCCCCAAGGGATTGCAGGAAAAGCTGCACCTGTGTTTCCAGAAAAGCCAAACCCAGAAGCCTCTTTGGGTCTGGTCAAGGCCCCTGTACATGAAGGGCACTTTTGTGTTTTTAAACCATGTTTTAAACACACTGTTTTTGTGACACAGAAAGAATGAGAGGTGACCTCGGTATTGTGGTTGTGGCGCCATCAGCCCACAAGGGGCTCCGGGCGAGACCCCGAGGCTCCCCCTGGCTGGGACGTGGGCTGAGAGCCCCTCCTAAAGTTCCCTGACAGAAGGGGACGGGAATGTCCACAGCGGCCCAGCACACGGGTCAGCGTCTGCGGATTTCGGGGATATGGCTACACGAAAGGGACGAGAGGCAGCCCTAGCCAGCCAACGAGCCAGGAACCAGCCAGGGCTGCAGGGAGTCAGGTCGTTTTTAACATCTGGCTTCAGGTTCAGAAGGAACATGGCTGTCCCTCAGTTCTCAATCTTCCCGCTTCTGGAAATGAGAACAACATGGAGAACAGGAAAAACTAAAACCACAACTAACAACATCACCAAAACTAGGAAAGAGGGAAACCACGCATGCAGAGTCATCATTCAGTAACTCCTGCCAGGTTATGGACACTCAGGGGGACAGGGCCTTGGGAGCCCCAGCCCCTCAAAAGTCCTGAGGGGCACAAAGGAGCCCCAGCGAGGCGGTCGGCAGGCCCAGGCAAACACCTCTCCTAAAAAGGAACCTGGGTCTGGGTGTCTGGTGCAGCCTTCCCTTCAGCAGGGGCTTGGAGAGACGTGGACACAGGGAGGCGCCACGGGACAGGCAACGCTGGCCCAGCGGGAGAGCTGGGGAGCCGGGGCTGCCCTGGAGCACTGGGCAGTCAGCACACGCAGCCCCACACGACAGAAAGCAGAAGGAGCCAACTCAGAAAGAAAACCACAAAGCCGAAACCCAAGACCTGGGGAGACTGGGCCAGAGACCGGCACGCGAGAGAAGCAGCATGGCCCGGGAAGCAAGTGCAGCCAGCCAGGGAGGGACTCGAGAAAACAAACACAACAGGACAAGGAGGACTTAAAAAATACTCAGCAAGAAGTTGATACCAAGAAGACAGATAGGTCAACAAAACCAACCACACACCTCACTGGAATCCCAGAAGAAGAAAACCAAAGCAACCGAACCAAACGAGTGTTTTAAAGATGTTTCAAGAAAACATCCTAGAGCCAAGGTGGGAGGATCACTTGAAGTCAGGAGTTCAAAACCAGCCTGAGCAAGAGCGAGACCCCGTCTCTACCAAAAATAGAAAAATTAGCCGGATGTGGTGGCGCCTGTAGTCCCAGCTACTCGGGAGGTTGAGGCAGGAGCATCACTTGAGCCCAGGAGTTGGAGGCTGCAATGAGCTGTGATGATGGCACTGCACTCTGCCCTGGGCGACAGAGCAAGACTGTCCCAAGCAAACGAAAAAACACAAGAAAACACCCTAGAAATAACACAGTCCATCAACCTATTCAAAGAGCACCCCAAGCATTAGGGGAAAATGCCTCATAACAGTCAACATTGAGACGTAGCAATGAGATGTCACTTCTATTTTTTAAGAGACAGGATCTGACTCTGTCACCAGGCACCACCCAGTACAGTGGTGTCATCATAGCTCATAGCAGCCTCAAATGCCTGAGCTCAAGTGATCCTTCTGCTTTACACCAAGCAGCTGGGACTACAGACATGTGCCACCACGCCCAGCTAATTTTTTTATTTT
The DNA here is from genome assembly GCF_000956105.1 of Propithecus coquereli. Classification (NCBI taxonomy): domain Eukaryota; kingdom Metazoa; phylum Chordata; class Mammalia; order Primates; family Indriidae; genus Propithecus; species Propithecus coquereli. Next base: position 1,313,335 of record NW_012150385.1, on the reverse strand, counting down.
TTGTAGAGACACAGTCTCACTATGTTGCCCAGGCTGGTCTTGAACTCCTGGGCTCAAGTGATCCTCCCACCTTGGCGTCCCAGAGTGCTAAGATTACAGGAGTGAGCCACCACGCCGGGCCAGTGATCACTGTTGACATCAAGGAACTAGGACTGCTTCAGACTTCTCCATGGCCACACCCCCCAGACAGGGGTGGTGCTGGGACCCAAAAGGTACTCAAGGAAGAAAGTGGAGCCCAGACTGGCATCTCCAGCCAAACCGCCCTCGTGATGGAAAACTACTGTTACGAACTACTGTTGTGAACAAGCAAGGACTCGGGGAAGGTTGTTCTCACAAGCTGCTGCTATGAACTGGAGACAAACCCAGCCAGTGGGGGGGACAGGACTTTGCCAAAGGACTGGTGGTGAGTATCAAATGTATTTATCTGCAGATCGAGACAAAAATGAAGTCAGGGACAGGATAAAGGGCACAGTGGCAATGCTGTGAGCTCTGACAGTGGGGGAACGAGACGTATGCACACGTGCACACATCGTACACACACACATGCACATACATGCACGAATACACGTGCATACACGTACATGCACACGCAGACACGAGGAAGGGGGAAGGCGAGGTGGGAGTGAACACGGGCCTGCTGGCTGCCTTATGTGAACAGCTGAGCCCAGCAAGTCACTCACAGCGGAAGACGGAGCAGAGGCAAGGCACACCAACGCACACTGAGGCACGTGGGCGAACGCCAAGAGATGCCACCGCAACTGACCGCAGGTGAGGGCCGGAGCAGAAGGAAGGGAAGGCAGGGCCAGCAACTCGCTGCTGCTCACAGAGGGGACTGGGCATTGTGCAAGCGGGGTGCTCGGGGACACCACAGGGAAGATGCAGAACGTCACAACCACAGAAGAAAAACACGCCAAAGAAAAAAGACACCAAGGTTCCTGTGAACTACTGTGTGGGCAGGAAGTCCCAGGCCAAGCGAAGGGCGTCCCTCAGCCCCGCACGGCGCGGGGTCCCCAGGGGCGCAGCCTCCAGCACCTGCCCTGTCACCTGTGCGTCTCGAAAGGGCCCAGATCCCCCTCCGCCTGATAGGGGCTTGTTTAAGGGGAGAGCTAACGTTCCTGGGAAGAGCTTTGTATCTTGAAAGCAGCATTTGTGGTTCCACGGGTTTATAAAATATGTACTGTATTACACCACAAAATTTTAAAAATTTACTTTTTAAGGTTTTATTATTTTATTTATAAGCCTAGCAAATGTTCATGCTGACCTTTAGGAAGACTTTGATTCATGTTTGTTTTCATAATTAAATGTCCTTAAATAATTTAAGGCACACATGCAAATTTAACATCTATTATTTTGTTTTTTGTAAACTTTAAATGCCTCTAATAAGCACAGTCTTTCCAAATAAGATAAAACTCACAGAGATAATGACTTGACTTAAACTAAAAACCAAACTAAACGTGAAACCCAGTCTCGGAGTTCCATGAAGTCCTGGGAGTGCTCCAGGCCTCCGCTGAGGAATCGCGACCCTGCAGGCCTTGCGGAGCAGTTAGCTGTTCCCTTGCTGGGGTCAGGCCCTGGCTGGGACCACACAGGAAAACACAGGGCTACTGCTTTAAATAAATGTGCCACGTCACACACACGCAGATTTCACAGCCCCTGGCAGTGAGGAAGGCTGGGTCTGAGGAGGAGCTGGCAGGAAGGGGCGAGCCTTGCACCCAGCTTCAAGGTTGTAGGGGGGAAGCCGGGGTGGGGCGCGGGGGACACCCAGGGCCACACTCACGGTTGTACAGGGTGATGACGTGCAGGCAGTTCAGCAGCTGCCGCTTGTACTCGTGGATCCTCTTTACGTGCACGTCGAACATGGAGGACGGGTTGATCTTCACCTTGTACTCCTTCTCCAGGAAGGCCGAGAACTTCAGCTTGTTCTCCTGGGAGAGGGAAGGGGGCGCACAGCTGCAGAGTTCACGGGATCAGCCCTACCAGCTCCCGAGGGCCCACTGACGCTCAGCTTCCTGAGAACATCTCTGCCCAGCCAGGGACGCCATGGGGAGGGGGTGGCAGGGTGCAGGGGCCAGAGCCAGGGTGCAGTGACAAAGAAGATGGACCCACATCAGGAGTGGTGGAAAAAAACGAGAAACTAGCCCAGAGAGCACACCTGGAGCTAAGCGAACAGAGGGCGTGGGAGAACGTGGCACGCGGCAGTCAGGGCAGCACAGGAGCCGGGACGGTTTCAGAGATTACAACAAAGAACTATCTCTGGGCCTCCAGGAGGTGCCGCCGCCGGCACAGCAGAGGGACGGGCTCGGCACCTGCCACGCCAGCTGTGCAGACGGCGCTCGCTCCCGCCGAGGTTTGGAAGGCTGCAGTGACCCGGCCCTGGTCTGGCCAACAGCTTGGGCAGCCCTACGCAGCTCTTCAGGGGCAGAGAGGGCATCATGCTGGAATCGGCTTCTAGAGGCTTCCCTATAGAACTGCTGACCATGGCAGCAGGTCAAGGTGTGGTCAGGGCTGGCCTGGGGGTCTGCGCTTGCCCAACCGCCAGCCATATGACCAGAAAGCTGAGTGGGATGGAGCGGGAAGGGCCACAGGCTGGTCCACACTCGGGGCCTGGTGGGGACGTGGGCTATGGGCCTACCTGCTTGACCTTGGCCACGTCCCTGATGAAGGCCTCGTCACTGACCAACGGCAGCAGCTTCTTCAGTTGGCTCAGGTCCGTCAGGAACTCCTCCCCGATTTTCTGGAGAACAGGGACGCGTGGTCCTGCTCACTGAGGGACTCAGCCTTCTGAAGCAGGGCCCTCTGGCCGCCAACCCTGCTCTCGTGTTGCCCACGCCTCTGCTGTGCTCTGGGACCTGCGTGCCCCTCCGGACGGACGCCTCAGGCTGGGCCATGTAGCCGCCAGGGCAGCCCCTCCTGCCTCCCCTGGTCGGAACTGAGCACACTCCTTGGCAGCTCCCCTGGGGTGTCCTAGTCCCACCATGTAAACGCACAAGCCCCTCGCAGTCCCCAGTTCCCAGGGCTCCTCCCGATGCCCTCCGCCTGCACGGCCACCACAGGTGTGAATATGTGGGTGCCTTCTCCTCATCGGGGCAGGCGGCCACGCCGAAGCCAGCGCCTTGTCAAGGACCTTCCCGCTTCAGGCTCCCTGTGCAGCCCTGCAAACGCCCGGCCACCTCCCTGCCCCTCCTCACCCCACCCGCCATGGCCTGCACAGGAGCCATGAGCCTTCCGGGTCCCTGGGGCCCATCTTCAGGCACAGGCATCGCACCAGATCTGTCCCCAGAGCGCTGCTCCCTCCCGGCCTCAGCCTTCTCAGGGGAGCCTTGCCTGACCACAGGCCCCAGGTGGGCAGGCCCCCCAGGGCAGGCCCTCGCGGCTCCACCCTCCCAGCCCCTGCTGTGGCCTTGCCTCCAGCACATGGGTGGCATCTGAGAGCGCTCGCGTCCCTCCAGAGCACGCGTGTGAACAGCAAACAGGCCACGTCTCTGGCTGACAGTCCTGGTACAGTCCGGCCTCTGGCCGCACCCCAGCCCTTCCTGAAGCCTGGCCAGCTTCTGAACCTGCACACGGGCTGCCAGGCCTGCTGACCGACTGTCCAGGGGCCTCACCCCTCATGGCCAGGAGCCCCTGCAGGTCCCCATGTTAAGGACCTGCCAGCTCTGCAAGGGACTGATGACGCTGCCTGATGGCAGCTCAGCCTCTAACTGCCCACGGCCTCCTGGCCCAGTGCTCACCTCCACAATGACATCCGCCAGCCCGGGGTTGCACAGCAGCAGCCACCGTCGGGGAGTGATGCCATTCGTCTTATTCTGGAACTTTTCAGGCTCCAGCTCATAAAAATCCTTAAAGCTACAAACAAAACAGGGAACTGTCTCAAATGCTGTGTTTTGAACCAGGTGAGCGAGAGAAACTAACGACCTTTTAAGGAAGTCCCCTGGAAGGTTCTGAAGCTTGGTGTTTCCGTTTTGTTTTCTGAAGAGAACAAAGCAATTAACGACACCGCGCGCTTCAGGAGCCACGAGAAAGTGGCGCGCCTACTTTGGTTTGGTGTCAGCTAAAACCTCACGGTTGTCTCCACAGCGGTCTGTACGGAAACAGGTGTCCAGGTGGGGACTGTACTGGCTTTAGGGCCCGAGAAACTGCGGTCGGTTTCCTCATCTGTTAATTGGGGGAAACGTCCAACTCAGAAGTTTGTTGTGGGATTAACGCACAGAGCCCCTTGGCACAGCACCAAAGCACAGCCCCCCATATGGACCGATTCGGTCTAAGGCCCCCCAACCCTGGGTGCTGCCCGGCTGGAGCTCACAGTAGGTGCTCAGTAGGTGTCTGGCAAAAAAAAAAAAAACCAGAGAACTCCTAGATCACATCCCATCTAAGAGGGGAACAGCAAGAAGGTCTGACCTGAGAATCCCACCTTACGCCCAGCAGCGAGCCCGGCCTGCCAAGCCCCTGCCCACAGCCCTGCGCACTCAGCCAGTGCTGGGTGGACCAGGAGCAGGGAGCCTCCCCTGGACCCCTGAGAATACTGGGAGCTCGAGCGAGGAACAGGTGATAAGGAGACAAAGTCTCTCCTCACGTGGCCCAGAGTCAGAGCCCACAGAGGCCCTTGTGTTAGCCAGTGGGCACACAAAATGGTGCCACCCTGGCAGGGCTCGCCAGGCGGCTCCTAGGGAGGGTGGGGTGTGTGTGGCATGCCTCGGACACGGTGTGTGGCGGGTGGTTCTAGAGGGCCGCCCAGGCGTCAGGAGGAGTGGGCCCTGGCTCAGGGAGCGTGTACGCACACAGACTGCTTCACGATCTCCGAGTGGATCCTCGCCACACCATTGACAGCATGGGACCCGATCACGCACAGGTGGGCCATGTTGATCCGCTTGCAGTCCCCTTCCTCAATCACAGACATCCTCCGCAGGCGGTCCACGTCCCCGGGAAACAGGGCAGCCACATGCTGGCGCAAAGACACAAAGAGCCATGGTTCGGTGACGGGGGCCCACGGTGACCAGCCGATGGTCCACCACCAGCTGTGGGATGCTCTGCTGCCTCCAGGGAAAGTCCAAGGGCTGCTACAGCTGGATCTGCACTCAAGTGGTCCGGTCCCTGCACACACCTCAGACCCACCTTGCAGGGGCCCCGACTCTAGCAGGACGCACACCTCCACGAGCCTCAGCCCAGGAAGGGCCCATTCCAGCCTAGGGATCACAAGACTGCTGGGTCTGAGGAAGGGACCCCATCGGGGAGGACACGCCACTCAACTTTCAAGGAGGAAGCTGGGACGGCTGCCCCCTAATCTGAGTGCAGTGCATTCAACCACATTATCACCAGGGGGACAGCCAGTTTTTCACCAAAAGGTTAAAAAGGCAACTACAATTACACCTGAATTCTAGGTTCCCCCATTCCTGTATCATTATCCTGTCTGTAGGTCACACAGTAAAAGACAAATGGTGCTTTGTCCTTGAATTGCCCCAGTGCTGCGAGGACGCCCATGGGACAAAGGGCTCTGACAGTCTGGGAACAGACACTTACACCTAAAGCCTCTTCTGGAATGGGAACATTTATACAAAGACCTGAATCCACGACTCCCACACACACAGCAGGGGTCAGGCGTGGGGACCAGCGAACAGCTCTCCCAGGGGCCAGCCCCAGACCCCAGCATCCTCTGCTGGACAGAGGCTACTCTGTTTGAGGAGTGAAGCACCTCCTCTCCACGCGTGGATCCCACCACCCCAGGAGCACAGCCCCGGCCGGGCGACACTCACGTCCAGGTGCCGCTGGTTGATGGCGTAGATGATGTCCAGGTGCCGCGGCAGCAGCTTCTCGAACATGGACACCGGCCAGCGCTCCAAGGCCTCGGGCAGCACAGTGTGGTTGGTGTATGCACAGGTCTTCTTTGTGATCTCCCAGGCCTAGACCATTCAGAACATTCCGGAGTGCTTAGCACAGGTCTCTGGCCAGATGCCCAGGCATGGTGAGTATCTAGGATCATAGGCAGACGCAGCTCCCGCCAGGGAGGGCCACTGTCCCCTCTGCTCCCCAGGGCGAGTCTGCGCCTCCCAGAGCCTGATATGTGCTCTTACTTTGCCGGCACAGCCCACGTAAGTCTGACACCCTGAGCTGGAGTGTGACACGCACTGAGTGATGCTCACGCGAGACCTGAGAATCACCTTCACTCTGCCTTTTGGCCACTGTTTTTCGCTGGTAAACCAAGGGGCCGCCGAGCAGTTTTCTATTTAATTTCCACTAAACGGCCCTGACACCAAGGTGAGGAGGACACTGGCTACTACATGGCCCTGCCCTGCCAGCCGGGACTGGGTGCCGCAGGGGCACAGCCTCGCCGAGTGACCAGAGGGACGGGCGAATGTTTCCATAAAATGGAGTAAAAAAAAAATTGTTTTACGGCTCCACACGTCAGTTTAGAAAGACTAGAAAGCTAGGTGCGCGAAACCCTGCTACGTTATAGGATCCAAGGCCATGAGAACAGGTTCGTAAACATGGAAAGTACACGTTTCTTAAAACTTAACACTTCTGGGTTTTTTGGGCCAAACTTTAAGATGAGAAAACATACACGAGAAGCCCTAAGAAGTCTCGGAATCCCTTCCCTGTCCCTGGCACCCTGTCCCCACTGCTTCCCTGTCCCACAGAACATCCATCTCCTGGAACCAGACCCCTTCGTGGCTCACACCACCCCCAGGGTGCCGTCCACAGCTCTCCCAGGGCCCTCCAAACCCCCCACGTCGAGCTCAGCCGCTCAAACCATGGTCCCCGGGGCCCGAGGCCTGCAGAGGGTGCTGACTTTTCTCCTGAGCACACACCTTGTCCCAGTCCACCTTCTCCACGTCCACCAGGATGCGCATGAGCTCGGGGATGGAGAGCGCAGGGTGGGTGTCGTTCAGCTGGATGGCCACCTGCGATTCACACAGGGTCAAGTTCAGTGCCCCGTCCTATACGTGCAGCCCTAGGTGTGAAGGAGTCGGCCCAGCCTGTCCCACCCCTGAGGAGCCTGAAGAGCCCAGAGGGGACTTGGGGAGGGAGTCGAGAGGACACAAGCAGCTCAGCAGCAGGTGGCAGATGTGGGAGGAGCCGCAGGACCCAGGGCCCTCCCTGCTGGGTGCTGGGGCTCGCTCTCACCTAGGCCATGAAGGATTTGTTCAAAATGACTGCACTTAACCAGCCAAGCACATCTTTGTGACTTTGCCACAGGAACCTTTTACAATGTCCCTTACTGCCTTGACTCCAGAGACAATCTGGTGGCCCTTGTCCCAAGAGGAGGGGACCGAGTGGGGTCCCAGCCCAGGACGAGGAGACTCTGAGACAAGAGGCACATCCTGCTCCACTCTTGCCCCTCCCGGGACATGAGGAAGAAATCTCAAGAGCCTGAGAACACCCTGTCCGTCTGGCCCTGAGCCCACCCCGCACCGCCACGCACCTTGTCCGGGAATGTGTCAAAACAGGTTCTCACTGGGTCCCGGCAGCCGAATTTGGAGGACTTGAAGCGGCGGATGATGTCCTGGAGGGTGGCGGCCACCACGAAGTATTCTTGCTTCAGCCGCAGCTCCTTCCCCTCAAAGAACTGCAGACACAGCTGCGGTGGGCTGGAGGGCACAGGCTGGGGGGGTCCTACCCATCCCACCCATCCCACTGCCCCCTTCCCAGGGCTGTTCTCATCTCCGCCCGGGCCCAGGTTGGCCACCCGGCTCAAGGGCATGGGCAGGTCTCCAGGGCCCGCCTGTGCAGCTCAAGCAGCCAGAGAGGGTCACATTGCCCATGTGACGGGCCCAAAGAGTCCGGTCCATCAACAGGGGAGGCCAAGCAATGCAGGGCAGAGCTACTTGGAAATCTCAGTCTCCCAACCTTCGCCCTGCACCTGCCTGAGGTCTTGGGGGAGGGGACCACATGGAGGGTCCCGCTGTGACCAGCCTTTCGGCACCCAGGCCTTTGCTACCGTGTGCACATATTACATAGACGCAATAAAAAGGTAACTTGCGAACGTGCACAGCCCACTAAGATAGGCAAATTCCAAAGACTCTTGTCTGGCAACAACAACAAAAAAGCCACCAGGCACAAACTCCAGGTGACAACAGGGAACATGGCTGAGTCCATCATCTAGCATGGGAGGGGCATTAAAGATCTTTCAAAAGCCTCCGGACATCACTGCAAATAGGTGTTGCCGTCCCCACTGGACAGATGGGTCACCTAACTCTTGCGGAGGCGGTGTCGCGTGCTAGAAGAGCACACGTGGGCTGGACCCAAGGTGTGACGGGCTCTGGCCTGGCCCGAGGAGCTGCCATGTGTTTACTGCGAGAGCAGATGGTGGGGTGGGGGGCGCGGTCAGCAGAGAAGCTCCTTAGGGTTCTTCTGAGGGACAGAAGGCCCGAGAGGCTGAGAGGCACAGGTGGCCTGGCTAGGCTTTCTCAGGACGGCTGACCCCGCCCCTCCTCCCTCAGAGCAGTCCCATGTGCTGGTGTCCATGCACCAGCCTACACGAGGCAGCAGCCGGCTACGCGGGGAGCCCCCGCCTGCCAGGGCGCTCGACAGGAGGGGCCCGGCCTGCACAGGAGGCGACCACATCAGCTACTCACGTTATCGTTTGGATACAGGACTCTGGAGATGTTCTCTGCCAAGTTCCGATCCAGGACTGCCTCGATATAGTCTCCCACGTTGACTAGGAGAGACAGAGCCGAGTCAGCACGCACGTGCCTCCGCTGGGGACTCCGTGTGGCCGCGCAACAGCTCAGCGGCTTACTTGAATAGGACAAGGAAAAGCATTCCTGGGCACAGGGCGCCCCCTCCCTTAGAGGGACATGTGGGTCCTCCCTCTCGTCCCCCCGACACCGCCAGCCCCCTTGCTCTTTCCTGGGGCTCGTGGTCAACAGGAGCTGACCCCAGCAGCCCTGGGCCCTAGCGTCGGGCCCCTCCCAGGCTGGCCCCGCACTCTCAAGGCAGCGGCACCAGCTCACTCTTCAAGAGCAGGGCATGCCCCAGAGGAGGGGGCGCGGGTCACAGAGAGGGTGCAAGGGCTGTGGTGGGGGTGTGTGGGTGTCCAGGGTGAGCCATCACACGGACACTGGGAACGGACAGACAGGGAACGTACAGTCCTGCAGCTTGAAATCGTTGGGTGCCTTGGCGGACCACAGCCTCATGGTGTTGACCGTGTTGTTCTTGTAGCCGGGCACCGGGGTGTCGTAGGGCATGGCAAGCACCACCTGGCCACAGGGATGGATGCTCAGGACTGAGTCGCAGGGGACCAGCCTCTCCTCATCTGGGGCCCTGCTCACCCTGAAGCCCTTCCCCTTCCATCCCAGCACACTCGCCCCCCTCACCAAGCACCCCAGTCCCTGCCCACGCCGTCCGCACGCACACCTGCTGCATGGGGCTGCCCACTGTCTTGCCCGAGGACCCCGCCTGGCCACACTGCCCAGGCCACACCTGTCCTCTCACTTCACCTTTTTCAGGGTCAGCCCAGAGTGCAGAATCCCCCCACCCCGCTAACTTGTCCCCATCTCACCCTCAGCCCTCATGCTGCCTCCTGCACGCTCAACTCTCTGCTTCAGTAATTCCAGGACTCGGCTAAGTTCTCCCAAGAGACGACTCCTACTTCCCACCTCCGCCGCCCCATGTCTGCCGCAAGGATCCTCCTGTCGGGTGCCGTGACTGCTACCCGTGATGCTCCCAGAGCAGCCCCCGCGGAAGCCCAGCCGTGTCCTCCCCACCCCAGGCTGGCATGCTCCCTCCTGACAGGCCGCACAGACCCCATCCATCCAAAGATCACCTCTGCAGACGCACCCAGACCTAAAGGTCACAGGCAGCCCTCGGGGTCTCCCACGGGCGTTCCCACCCTCGCGTGTGCTTACGGTTTATGAGGGCACAGCTGTGCCCGCATTACTAAGTCATGAAGGACTGCACACTGGGGCCACCAGGATTAAAACCGCAGCCTCACCTTTCCCTTCCTGTCTCCTGTCAACCCTCACTGCTGCCCCACGCAGCCACACCCCAGTGAGCAACAAGTCCCTGGCAAAGCATCCCAGCACCCGTCCCCGCCAGCCCTGGTGCCAAGGCCTCCTCACGCCCCGCCTGGAATGCCCATGGGTCCTCCTCACTCACACTGACGCTCACCTTCTACAGACACGCCTACAGCACTGGATCCCCTTCTCTGCCTTTTCAAGTTAATTACAACTTTTCATGGCATTTTTGGCCCGTGTGACATGGTTCCGGCTGCTCTAGCCCATGTATCCTACTTAAAACTATGTTTCAGAGAGGACAACTCTCTCTGCATGCCCGTGACTGCCCTGCCTCTGGGCCTGCCTGTGTTCTCACCTCCTGCCACAGGGTGACCAAGTCCCGCTGACCCCACCTGGCCCTCCTGCGCCCAGGCTACCCGAGGCTGGCACCACACACAGCCGAGCACTCTGGCTTCTCGCTGCTGGGACATGTGCCCAGGCCTCGCACACACACCAGGGCTCTGATGGTCAGACACCATGAGAGGTACCAGGAAGCAGAGTGCGCGGCGAGTGAGCGCATCACGTGCCCCGGGGAGACGGTGGGGAGCTGTGGGCGTCCACCCCAGGGGTCAGCGCCCTCATCCCCATCAGATCGCTCCTCTGCTTGCCCTTAAACGACAGGGTGTGTCACCTGCCTGCACACGCCTGGCCACGGTTTCAGCACCTGCCTGCACACGCCTGGCTGCGGTTTCAGCCCCACACACGGCTCCTGCTAAGCCACACAGTGAGGCTCAACACACCTGCCGCTGTGGACAGCGTCTCCACTGTCCCAGAAGTTCCCGTCAAAGTGTAAGAAATTAGGTACATGAGGACAATAAAACCTTGGCTGGCTTTTACCTTGAATGAAGTCTTCCAGGGAAGCAGCAACCCCTCATGCCCCAAAAGAAGTCAAGGTGACAACAAATGAGCCCTGGGCGGCCCCCTCACCCAGCCCCCGCCGTGTCCTCGACGCCCCGGGCCTGGTACCTGCGTGTCCAGCCACTTCACGCCGTCGGGGGTGTGCTCCACGCGCCCGTAGAAGTGCACAGGAAGCATATACTCGGGCCGGGCCTTCTCCCAGGGGTTGCCGTAGCGCAGCCAGTCGTCGGCCTCCTCCACCTGGAAAGGGCCGGCAGTGAGGGCACACTCAGGAGACGTCCCAGCCTGGACACACCTCGCTGTCCAGCTCACACGGCACCTGGCACAGCAGCAAACCTACGGCCCGTTCGCCACGTCAAGATCTCCACTTCTGGTCAAGCACACGGGTTTAAAAATGACATTTTGGACTTCTAAAGTAACAAACTTGTATAAAATTCAGAAACACACATCCAAATAAAAACACATTCAGAATCACCTGAATTCAACATTGACATGTGCTCAACACGAATACACTCCGAAAACACCACGCTCAGTGAAAGAAGCCAGACGCGTAAGGTCACGTGTCGTATGATTCCATTTGTAGGAAACGTCCAGAACTGCACACCCTGAGACACAGGAAGCAGATGAGTGGCTGTCCTGGGCTCCGGTGTGACAGCAAAGGGGTGTAGGGCTTCTTTTTGGGGTGATGAAAACATTCTGGAGATACTTAGTGGTGATGGTTATCCACCTCTGAATATACTTAAAACCTGCTTTGTATCTAAATAAATCTGTTATAAAAAAAAGAATCATGAGATTCTTCTCAAAGCCACTGCTTTGAAAGTGACGCCATAAATCCGCAAGTGCTGGGGCCGAGCTGGCAGTGGGTGCCCAGGACACACCACAAGAAGACACACTGCTCCGCAAGGCCTTCCAAAAGCGGCTTGTTTTCCAAAACCTACATCCAGTGGCACCCAAGACCACTAAACATGCAAGCTCCCTTCTTGTAAATAAAATTAAAAGTAGCCCCTTGACCACCCACGAGCAGAAGCACTTAGTGAGGCTGCTCCACCACCATCCTCTGGGACTTATCCGCTTGCAAGCAAAAGAATAAGAGAATCTGGCACAGCGACGCACGAAGGATTCCAAAGTCTAAATGAACTAAAACCAAAATGAGATCAAGTATTTCTTCTTCAAATTAAACAAGCAACCCTAGCATGAGTCTTTGAGGAATTTCTTTTAATGGTTCTCACACAGCAGTAAAAAGTCACCAGCGAGAGCATTTGGGCTCTGCTTTTCGGGAGGTGCCAGGGCTTCGACATGCACCTCCCACAGAACTCCCAGCAAGACCTTTCTGCGTCTGGTGACCAATCTGCCTTTCGACTTTCTGGTGGCATTTCCTCGTCTGTTGTGAGCTTCCCGGACACTAAAGCCTAGCTACCTCTGCAAAGCAATTCTGGAAGTTGTCTGCAAGAAGCAGCAGCTTCCCAAACATAAGAGGCAGCGAGCACCTCCCTTCTGGGGCCAACGCTCCCTGCCCCCCTCAGCCAGGGTGCCAGGTGGGCTGGCCTATGGCCCCATCGGCCACATGTCACTGGCCAACCACTAACCACTGCCTGCATTTACTTCCGCCACAGCTAAAGCCAAGTAAAAACCATTCCACCTGATCAGTCTCCATGAAAACAGGGTAGGAGAATTTATACTCACTGATTACCTTAAACTGTCACGCAAGACGGCAAGAGTTACAGGAACAAGGAACATCAGAAGAAAAACTGTGTGGTGAAACAAAAAATACCAAAAACCTTCCTGCTTATAACCATGACACCAATGAGGCCTGGGGGAGCCCCCAAGTTTCTGCTTATAACCCCACACGTCACACCCGGACTGCCCATAAGGAGCCAGGGCGGGGCAGAGAACAAACACGTGCACAGCTGGAAATAGGCATGCAGAGGGCTGCAGACAGAACCGCTGGGAAGGAGCAAAGTGCATTTCTCTTTTTAAGGTGGGAAAGAGCATTTCTGTGAATCAAGCAGTGGATCCAAAACGGTTTTTAAGTTTTCTTTTAGCCAATACTTTTCTTTACCAACATTTTATTAAGAGCATTTTCAAATATACGGAGATGTTACCGTTTGATGGTGAAGACACACACACACCACCGGGTGCTATAACGGATTTATCACATCTCATCCATCGATCTATTAATTTCTGGGTGCGTTTCAAAGTAAGGTGCAGACATCAGTATACGCTCCCAGTGAACACACCAGCATGCATGTCACTGATGATAGATGACGTGTTTGCTTTTTAGGCTATTTTCTACACAGTGAAATGCAAAAATCCTAAGGATGCTGATGGTGACTTGCGACAAGCGCACAGACCCTGCGGCCCAAACCCCACCACACCCTGGGTGGCTCTACCACTCGTCACTAGCTTGTTCACTGAGACTGTACCGCTCTGATGCTACAAATCTCTTGATTCTAACCCCAGACCTGCTTTATCTGTGACTTTGAGGCCCTAAATGACACTAAATAAACACGAGTGGGATACCACGACTTTGAAGTGCTGCAGGGGGGGGACCGGCCAGCCAAGGACAGTGAGGCCGCATTTTTAAGATTACACCCTCTTCACGGACATGGTCCTGACCACCTCTCTTGGCTACAGTTTGATGCTTTAAAATCGAGGCTCATTCTTCCCAAGGGCCACTGTACTTTGCAGAGTCCAGCCTCTAACCCCAAGGACACCGTCCCCTCACTGGCGTCAGGGAGCAAAGGCAGAAGGTGGGAGTAACACCCACAATAACTGCTTTTCTAACTACTCAAGGTCAATGTCTTTGAGGCTGAACCCTGAGAGCACCAGGCCCTTCACTCGCGTTCAGACAGTCAGAAAACCAGCCCGTGGTGTCCTCGCTGCCTGGCTGCAGAAGGCCCTGTCCAGGGGCCCCATGAGGCTCAGCCCCGCCTGACTTGCGGTCACCATGCAGAGGCGATTTGAAAGGAGCCCACACAGGGACCGGCCTCTCTGGGCCACACGGGGCTGCCGATGGCCCAATCTGCTGCGCTGTGCTGCCGACTGGCCTGCCGTTCCCCAAGGCACGTAAAGTACAAAAAGCCAAGCTGAAAGTGCTGCTGCTTATGTTCTTGTGCGAACAAGAACTGGAAATCAGTGAAGAAACCAAATCTCACCCACCTGCCAGCCGTTGACAATCTTCTGGTTAAAAATCCCAAACTCATAGCGGATTCCATAGCCGTATGCTGCCAGGCCCAGGGTGGCCATCGAGTCAAGGAAACAGGCTGCAAAATCCAATCACAAATCAGATGTCAACAGATCGGAGGCCGGGCTGGGCCACCGCCCACAGGGCACAAGGTGGGGATTCAGAGGCGACCACAGCCAGCATCAGGTTTCAAGGAAAACTGGGGCCCCTCAGCCTCCCCTCGGCCCAGAAGATATCAACATGGGGGCTACTCGGAGGCTGTGGGAGGATGGCGGAGGTGAGGAATCCACAGAGAACAAGCGAAGCGCAAAGCCCTCACCGCCTCTCTCAGACAGCCCAGCTCAGGCCGAGGCCCCCCGACCCTCTGCACGTTCCGCTCAAGCCCAGGCGGTTCTGAAGGTAGGGACACATCACAGACCCGTCCCTACACGTCAGTGACGCAGGCCCAGCAAGGGGGCCTGGTGGTGTACATGTCACCACCGTCCATAACTACGCAGACACCCAAGCTCCAAAGTGCCACCAGGAGCCTGGGAGGGGCTGAGCATGTCACCGAATGGAGCCCTTTTCTTGAAAGACAAACAAAACAATGACAATGCTTTGAATAAAGATCCAGAAGGCAACCTTATTACATCTAAGGAGTAAAAAAAGAAAAAAAGAAAAAAAGAAAAAAAGAAAAAAAAACCACACAGAACACAAGTAAATAAAATAGATGTCCAATCCATCACACACGCAGACGCCTGCTGGGCGCTGTGGTGAGGGAAAGGAATGAGGAAGACCCACGGACATCGGACTCGGGCTCTCATTCTGGAAACTCTTTCTTTGGCAGGGAACAGACCACGTCAGGCTATGGCGGGCTCAGTGCTGCCGAGCTGTCCGTAGACGGGGCCCGGAACACAGGGCCGTGGCGAAGGCTGAAGCAGCCCGCAGCCTCCCTGGTCCACGGACCGTGACTAGAAAAGTCAAAGGACCCAGAACACCCCAATCGGAAGCGAGTCTAAAAGCACAGGGGAGGGAGGTGTGGTGACTGGCCACCCCTGTGGCTGTCACAGAGCAGGGACAAAGGAGGCTAGAGCTTCCCTCGAGCTTAGGAAACCCGGTTCTGCATTCACTGAGAAAGGACCAATCAGTCACATGGCAAAAATCAGTCACATGCCCCAATGGCTGGGGGCATGGAGGGGACTGAAGACCCTTGCGGCTCAGAGCCCTGAGGGGGCGCCAAGGACACAAAGCCTCCCGCTCTGTGAGAAAGCCCACGACAGCCCCTCGCTAGAGCCTCAGGGAGGAAAGGGAGTCACGGTGTGACAGGCCTGGTCTGAGCTCACTTTGTAAATGACAGCACAATCCTGCATTTGAGAGAAGGCAGTGGAGGACATATGTGGCCTTTCACACTCACAAGTGGAGCGCAGGTGGGGCAAATTTTATTTATTTATTTATTTTTGGGGTAGGGTCTCACTCTGTTGCCCAGGCTGGAGTGCAGTGGCACGATCATAGCTCACTACAACCTTGAACTCCTCCTGGGCTCAAGCAATTCTCCCACCTCAGCCTCCCAAGTAGCTGGGACTATAGATGTGCACCACCATGCCTGGCTAATTTTTAAATTTTTTTGTAGAGACAGGGTCTTACTATGTTGCCCAGCTGGTCTTGAACTCCTGGGCTCAAGTGATCCTCCCACTTTGGCCTCCCAAAGTGCTAGGATTATAGGCATGAGCCACCAGGCCCAACCTGAATTTTTTCTTTATATAGATTCAAGTGCTGTTTTGTTTGAAAGAAACATGTTACATTTATAATTTAGAAGAATTTAACCTAAAATTTGAAAACATAAGCACACACCCCACCCCCTGCCCCAGATACATTTTAGGGCATGAATTCCCTTTACAAAATGGCAACTCCCAAAAGGATCACTGATGCAAAGCAGCCAGGGGCCAGGCCACCAAATGAAATCAAATCTCACCGTGACCACTATTTCTACTTCTGTGTTTTTAACCTGGCTCCCTCTCTCCAAAAAGGCTGGCAAAAATACTTAAAACAGAAAACAATAGGGCTGGGCTCACACCTATAATCCTAACACTCTGGGAGGCCAAGGCGGGAGGATAGCTTGAGCCCAGCCTGAGCAAGAGCGAGACCCTGTCTCTAATAAAAACAGAAAAATTAGCTGGGCATTGTGGTGGTGTACACCTGTAGTCCCAGCTACTCAGGAGGCTGAGGCCGGAGGATCCTTTGAGCCCAGGAGTTTGAGGTTGCAGTGATGATGCCACTGCACTCTACCCAGAGTGACAGACTAAGACCCCGTCTCGCAAAAAAAAAAACAAATCCAGAAAACAATAACAAAACTGGGTATGCTCTCAAATACAGTGGCCCAAGGGAGTGATATCCCTGGAAGAAACAGCTCTATTCTTTCTGGGCAATCTGTTGACTGTATCAAAGCCAGAGTGACTGCTATACGCACAGCTGTGCTCACAAATCATGTTTCTCTCCATCTTTCTTCTCCCAGTTACTGGCTTTTGGACCCTGGAAAGTGGCCAGGATACTGGGAGCCCCTCCCGGCACTAGCTGACCCAACATAGGCAGGTTTGGTCTTCATGATAATTATGAAGCACCCTTTGTAGGAAACAGAACATGTATTTTCCTTAAAGATTTCAATCTGAAGAACACACTGACCCATCTACGCTGAGGGAAGCCAATTTACCCTGACAAATCGGCATCAGGAACATGCCTGACACTGGCCTCACCACATGACCAACCAAGCCGACAGGTCAGAGGAGCTCATCCTGGACAGGTGCGGGTTACCTGCCAGCCTGCCCAGGCCCCCGTTCCCCAGGCCAGCATCCTCTTCTATCTCCTCCAGTTCTTCCAAGTCCAACCCCAACTGCAAACAGAAAAAGAGGCAGCATTTTAATATGACTTAATATTTTCCCTCAAATGACAGGGTGAAAGACAATTAAGTCTTGAAAGCTTATACCAAAAGTTAAAGTTAGAGTCTGCTTTCCCTTATATTTGAAAATCTATTGTTAAAATTTGATGTTAAATCAACGCATGGAAATGCAAGTTTCCAATATTTCAAAAACTGCTAAGAGTTGACAGTCAAAATTAAACATGGTTTAAATAGCCAAAAGTATTTATTGACAGGTAATTAGCCTATTTACAGTGAACAAACTACAACATGTATCTTAAAAGTGAAACCAATGGTTTCAGTCATTATCTAATTTCACACAATCTAATGATATTTACATGACACTGTTTGAAACCAAAAGCTAAAAGCACTTTTCCTGTGGTTATTCCAGTTGAATTCAAACAATCTTGTAAAATAGATATGGCATGTTAAAAATTACACAGAAAGCAACAAAGTCACAACGATTTACACTGACTTAAAACCATTCCAGAATACAGACCTTAAGGCTCTCAATTACGGTTTATGGATAGAGATTCCATTAATCTGGCTTTAGCGTACAAACTTGACAAACTGCCCACATTATCTGGATCAGTGGTTTTTAAACTTTTTGGTCTCAGGAAGACCCAAAGAGCTTTTGTTTATGTGGATTATATATGTATCAATATCTATCGAATTAGAAATTAAAATGCAGAAATTTTTAAAAGTACACATATGAATTCATTTAAAAACAAATAAACCTATTACATGTTAACATAAACAAAGTTCAGTGAAAAATAAACATATTTTTGAAAACAAAAAAATATTTACTGAGAAGAACACCAGTGTTTTCTATTTTTACAAATGCCTGTAATAGATTTTCTATCATTCAATCTGTTGTGATGTCACATATCACATTGCCTCTGGAAGACTCCACTGCCCACTCTAAGAGAATAAGACCAAAGAAAGTAAAAAACATCTTAACGTTATAAAAACAGTTCTGACCTAGTGGACCCCTTGAACAGGCCACAAGGACCAGGGGCCTCTGGACCACAGTTAGAGAACATAAAAAACCACAAAAGGTAAAAAAAAGTCATGAGAAAATAACATCACAGCCATAAATGATTAGTACAGATTTAGTAAACTGAGTGATATTACCACACACAGTAATTCAATTCAGAGTAAAATTTCAAAATCCTGTGACTTGAACTTAACTCCTAAAACAATTTCAAAAGACTATGTTCCACCAAAAATATTTTGGGTATGTGGGGGTGGGGTAGGACTTACCCACAGCACAGTACCTGCTCCAAGTTAAGAAATAAGTTTAACTACAACATTTTCTAAACTTAACTGATCATGGAACCTCTTATTCATAAAAACTCTATTAAATTCTGGCCAGGTGCAGTGGCTCAACGCCTGTAATCCTAGCTCTCTGGGAGACTGAGACTGGAGGATCGTTTGAGCTCAGGAGTTCGAGACCAGCCTGAGCAAGAGTGAGACCCCCGTCTCTACTAAAAATACAAAGAAATTAGCTGGACAACTAAAAATATACAGAAAAAATTAGCTGGGCATGGTGGCACATGCCTGTAGTCCCAGCTACTCGGGAGGCTGGGCAGTAGGATTGCTTGAGCCCAGGAGGCTGAGGTTGCTGTGAGCTAGGCTGACGCCACGGCACTCTAGCCCAGGCAACAGAGTGAGACTCTGTCTCAAAAAAAAAAAAAACAAAAAAAACAAAAAAAAACCCCACTCTATTAAATTCAGAAACCAACACACTGAAGATGGCTGAGAGTGGATATGGGGAAAGGTGTTTGGTTCCTTCATGTTTTTAGGTTGAATGTTGTAGGCACACTCGTCCTAGTAGGGCAAATGTTGTCTTGATTTTGAGAGCATTCAAAAAAGACACAAAATGTAGCTAACTGATAGAAAGTCTACAACTCTGCTAAAATGGTCTTCTAAACTGAAGATAAAAAAAAAAAGAGCACTAGAGTGCACTCACGATAACCTTTTTTTCTTATTGAGATATAACTAATATACCATAAAATTCACTTTTTAAGAGTGTACTTTCACAACCATCACCACTATCTATTAATAATTCTGAACTTCATCACATCAAAAAGAAATCTGTACCCATTAGCAGTCACTCTCTATTTCCCCCAGCCTCTGCCGATCACTTACCTACTGTCTCTGTGGATTTGCCTATTCTGGACATTTCATGTAAATGGAAGCACACGATATGTGGCCTTTCGTGGCTGGCTTCTTCCAATGAACATAAATGTTTTCAAGGTTCATCCATGCTGTACCATGAGTCAGTACTTCCCATCTTTTTATTTCCGTGCAGTATTCCAATGCATGGCTATAAACATTGGGACTGTTTCTACTTATGGCTGTTATGAAAAATGCTATGAAATTCATATACAATTTTTTGTGTGGACGTGTCCATTTCTCTCATGCATATACCATAAAGTAGAATTGCTAGGTTACATGGTAAGTCTATGCTTAACTTTTTGAGTAACCGTCAAGACTATTTTCCAAAGTGACTGCAACATTTTACAATTACCAGCAGTATACAAGAATTGCAATTTCTCTATATCCTCACCAACACTTGCTCTCTGTCTTTATTATAGCCATTCTAGCGAGCATGAAGTAGTCTCTCACTGTGGTTTTGATTTACATTTTCCTGATAACTAATAATTCGGAGCATCTCTTCACGTTTGTTGGCCATTTGTATATCTTTTTTGGAGATATGTCTATTCAAGTCCTTTGCCCATTTTTAAATAGGGTTGTTTGTCTTTTCATTGTTTAGTGTAGGAATTCTCTCCGTGTGTGTGTAATTTATATATATATATATATATGTAAATAAATATATATGCTGGATACTAGACCCTTATCAGACTTATGATTTACAAACATTTTCTCCCATTTTGTAGGTTCCCTTTTCACTTTCTTCATAGTTAATGCACAAAAGTTATGTCCCAGAGCCATTTCTTGAACAAACTATTCTTCTTCCACTGAATTGTCTTGGCACCCTTTTCCTTTTAAAAAATCAATTGACCATATATGACACTAAAAACCCAGGCGACAAAAGAATAGACAAGTAGGACTTCTTGAAAATTAAAAACTTTTGTGCATCAAAGGGCACTATCAACAGAGTAAAAAAGGCAACCTACAGAATGGGAGAAAATAATTGCAAATCACATATCTGATAAGATATTAATATCTAGGATAAAGAGAGAACTCTTAAAATTCAACTAAAAAACAAACTTGATTCGAAAATGAGCAAAGGACTTGCAGAGGCTTTTCTCCAAAGAAGACACACAAGTGGCCAACAAGCACATGAAACATGCTCAATATCATTAGTTAACAGGGAAATGCAAATCAAGACCACAGTGAGATATCACATCAAACCCATTAGAATGGCTACCATCAAAAAATAGAAAATAATTGTTGGTGAGGATGCAGAGAAACTGGGACTCTTGTACACTCCTGGTAGGAATGTAAAATGGTACCTGCTGTAGAAAACAGTGTGTTGATTCCTCAAAAAATTAAAAATAGAATTACTATATGATCCAGCAACCCGCTTCTAGGTATATACTCAAAAGTACTGAAAGTAAGGTACTGAAGAGACATTTGTACACCCACGTTCACATCAGCATTATTCCTAACAGCCAAAAGGTAGAAGCAACCCAAGTGTCCACCGACAGGTAAATAGACAAGTAAAAATGGTATACGTACAATGGAATATCATTATGCCTTAAACAGCAATGAAGCCGGGTGCGGTGGTGCACACCTGTAATCCCAGCTACTCGGGATACGGAGGTGGGAGAATCGCTTGAGCCTGAGTTTGAGGCCAGCCTGGACAACATAGTGAGACCCTGTCTCAAAAAACAGGAATGAAGTACTCACATATGCTACAATGTGGATGAATCCTCAAGACATTTTGCTAAGTGAAATAACCCAGTCACAAGAGGACAAATACTGCATGTGCATGACTCCACTCGTAGGAGGTACCTGGACTAGCCAAGTCATAGAGACAGAAAGTAGGATGGTGGCTGTCCAGGGTGGGGAGGGGGAATGCAGAGTTACTATTTAATGGGGACAGAGTTTTAGTTGGGACAGATACCAGTTCTAGAGATGGATGGTGGTGATGGTTGCAGAACAATGTAAGTGTATCATACTTAATGCTACTAAACTATACACTTAAAAATAGTTAAGTTGGGGCTGGGCGCAGTGGCTCACGCCTGTAATCCTAGCATTCTGGGAGGCCAAGGTAGGTGGATCGCTCAAGGTCAGGAGTTCAAGACCAGCTTGAGCAAGAGTGAGACCCCGTCTCTACTAAAAATAGAAAGAAATTATCTGGACAACTAAAAATATATATATAGAAAAAATTAGCCAGGCATGGTGGTGCACGCCTGTAGTCCCAGCTACTGGGGAGGCTCAGGCAGGAGGATCGCTTGAGCCCAGGAGTTTGAGGTTGCTGTGAGCTAGGCTGACACCATGGCACTCTAGTCAGGGCAACAGAGCTTACTCTGTCTCAAAAAAAAAAAAAGTTAAGTTGGTAATTTTTTTATGGTATGTGCATTTTACCATGATCTTTTTAAATTGGGGAAAAAACCAATTGACCATAAATGTGAGGATTTATTTCTGGAGTCTCAGTTCTATTCCATTGGTCTGTATATCTATCCTTGTGCCAGTACCACACAGCCTTGATGTCTGTTGCTTTGTAGTTAAGTTTTGAAACTGGGAAGTGTGAGCCTCCAACTTTGCTCTTTTTCGACGTCATTTTGAGTACTCCGGGGGTCCTTGCATTTCCATCTGGATTTTAGGATGAGTTTGTCAATCTCCGCAAAGAAGCCGAGTGGAATTCTGATGGGGACTGCACTGAGTCTGCATTTCAATCATGGGAGTACCCGTCTTAGTAACATGTCTACCATGTTACTAAGTCTACCATGCCGTTCACACGGGATGCCTCCATTTCTAGGTCTTCCTTAATTTCTTTCAAGTATGTCTGCTTTCAGAATACAGGTTTTGCATTTTTTGTTGTTAAATTACACCTAAGTATTTTGCTCTTTTTGATGCCACTGTAAGTGAAATTGTTTTTTAACTTCATTTTGGAGTGTTCATTGCAGGTGTATAAAAATACAGTTGACTTTTGTGGATTAGTCCTATATCCTGCAACCTTGCTGAATTCTCCTTCATTATATCTAGCATTCTTTTAGTAGATTTCTTAGGGTTTTCTAGATCATGTGTTCTGCAAATATAGTTTTACTTCTTCCTTTCCAATCTGGATGCCTTTTGTTTCATTTTCTTGCCCAAATACCCTGGTTGGAACCTCCAGTACAATACTGAAAAGTGGAGAAAGCAGACATCCTTGGGGCAAAGCAGTAGGTTAAACACAAGATGGGGACACAATCAGTGACATGCAGACTGCGGAAACTCCACAGGACACATCCAATTGCAACAAATACACTGCAAGGCAGAAAAAATTTAAAAAGGAGATATTTATAGATGAAGAGAGTTTCAAAAGACATATCAACCAAATACAACTTAGTTTCTGAACATATGGTTTAAAAAAAAACTATAAGGCAATCAGAGGAATTTTTATGCTGTCTAAAAAACTGATATTAAAGAATTACCGTCAATATTTTGGGAATAATGATGTAACTATTTTTAAGAGTCCCTATCTCTTAGAGATACCTATTGAAATATTTACGACTGAAATATTATGTTACTTAAGGTTGGCTTCAACAGTCTGGGTGGGGTACGAATGAAACACACCGGCCATGATTTGGAGCTGATGACTGGGGAAGCCAGGGGATGGGTACGTGGCAGAGGTTCATTGTAACAATTCCTCAAGCTTTGTATATACTTAACATTTTCTATAATGAAGACAGTTTGTAATGTGTCCTTGACAGGTAAGTCAGAACAGAGCTGCTTCTTTTGAAGCACTAGTTTTTAGTGTAAACTGCTTCTCTGAACAACTTTCTAGCATTGTACAATGCATTTGTACCACGTTTTCTTTTTGGTGTTACATTTTAAATGAGGGCCAGGGTGGAGGCCTGCTCAAGCCCTGCCTCACCGTTTTCTTCCCACCCGAAACATCTGGAACAGCATCTTACTTCTAGGATGGCCCAGCAAACATGGACCTAGAGACACTGAAGTTTCAGTCATCATGCAAACCTTTCAAACACAAGACTAATAAGCTAAACTGTGGCCAGGTGCAGTGGATCACACCTGTAATCCAAGCACTTCGGGAGGCCAAGGTGGGAGGATCGTTTGAGGCCAGGAGTTGGAGACCAGCCTGAACAAGACTGAGACCCCAGTTCTATTAAAAATGGAAGAATTAGCAGGCGTGGTGGGGTGCACCTGTAGTCCCAGCTACTTGGGAAGCTGAGGCAGGAAGATCACTTGAGCCCAGGTGTTTGAGGTTGCAGTGAGCCGTGATGATGCCACTGCACTTTATCCAAAGGACAAAGCAAGACATTGTCTCAAAAAAAAAAAGCTAAACTGCAAGTGAAATATCACTTTTTAAGAAAAAAATGAGGAGTTGAGCCCAATCTTTCTCCCCTACTACAAAATCCCATTGTAGTAGTCCCCCTGAAAAAAGAAAATAAATTAAAAAAAAGAAAAAAATGTACAAAGTTTAAAAGGATACATTCTTACCTGTATTTTCTAAGTTTCTATAATTAACACATTATTTATACAATAAAAATTATAAACATATTGCATATTTATGGTATAGACATCCCCCAAAATCTTTACTCTATGTAAGAACTGTATAAAGAAAAAATGTTTCAAAAATGTATGTGTGTTATACAACTATAAAATCCACAGAAGATTTTGTACATTCTGTACTCCATATAGACACATCTTAATGTTAGTATACAGTGGACAGGACATAAATGACTATTGCCTGCTAGGGTTACCTCTATCTTGGTAGGTAATTTGAGCATGAGATTTCTATTTGGGAGAGTGGCATTTTTGTTCCATGTGGTTGTATCACTCGAATTCTGTGCTCCAGACGCTGCTCTTCATGGTGTCCTTCAGGGGGAGACAGGAGCCCCCAGTGATGCTGAGCTGCCTCAAGCCTCACTGGACTTACCCCCAACAAAACCCAAACCCAACAAAACAAAGGCAGTGGAAAGGACAGCTCTGGGAAGACCCTCCTGTGAGTGCAGAAGGGGAAGGGGCTTCAGGGCTACACCCTCGGGGAGGAGACAGAGACAGATAGGAAGACAGAGCTTCAGGCAGCCACAGCTCTGCTCTCAAACTACAAAGGACTGTGAAAGGATTAAGTTAAAAGTGAACACTTAGTGAAGACTCCTAAGGAAAAGCAGTTTTTATTCTGATTAGTGCAATTCTGTGGTAGGATGAGCTCAGGAGGTTATCTTAGGGGTTGGGCGAGAGAAACTGGAGGTGGGCTGCCAGCCTGAAAAAGTATTTAATAAGTAGAAATGGGATAATAAGAACCACTTTTGTGGCTGGGTGCGGTGGCTCATGCCTGTAATCCTAGCACTCTGGGAGGCCGAGGCAGGCGGATTGTTTGAGCTCAGGAGTTCGAGACCAGCCTGAGCAAGAGCGAGACCCCGTCTCTACTAAAAATAGAAAGAAATTAATCGGACAACTAAAAATATATAGAAAAAATTAGCTGGGCATGGTGGCACATGCCTGTAGTCCCAGCTACTTGGGAGGCTGAGGCAGAAGGATCGCTTGAGCCCAGGAGTTTGAGGTTGCTGTGAGCTAGGCTGACGCCACGGCACTCTAGCCAGGGCAACACAGTGAGACTCTGTCTCAAAAAAAAAAAAAAAAACAAAAACAAAACCACTTTTGTGGTTTAGTGTTCTAAATCTGCCCCTGAGACAGGGGTGGGGGTGGGGAGGAAAGGGCTTCTAGAAACCTCCAAACCTGAGCATCACATTCAACCCAGCGCTGTACTCCATGTATTATCCTTACTCATTCCTACTCTCTCCCTCGAGAAAGAGCAGCCCCTACCACCCAACTCTCTTCTAAGAGGGGAGAGCAGGCCACAATGCAGTCCCGTTCCCCGACGGCTACTGGTTTTCACAGCAGTGCTTACTTCTGGGACAGAATGCACAGAATTAAAACTTCAATGTGCCCAAGAGGCCACCCAGCAGCCCGGCCCGAGGACCCCGTACCTGATAAATAGCTTCGTCACAAGCGTTCTGAAGCCCCAGGTTCACCATGGTGTTCTGCAGCGTGCGACCCATGTAGAATTCCAGGGAAAGGTAATAAATTCGCTGAGGAAGCAAAAGAAAGAATCTCAGATTTCTCATTCCATCCCCACACATCAGGAAGATTACGGTGACGAGGGGAGTCACAAAGCACCCACTTAGGACTTTCACTTACGGTGACCATATGTGCAAAAACTGGGCACGCTCATTCCAGCCAGTGTCACTGACCAGAGCTTCCCACGGCAGCCCACCCAGGGGACCCCCTCCTAAAGCACAGCACTCTCTTCCTCGACCTTCCTCAGTCCCCAGGTGAGTAGAAACTAACCTTCCCTGACGTGTGGGGCGCAGGTCACTGCAGTGGTTGGGAACAAGGCTCCCAGAACTGGATGGATCCAGGTCTGAGCTCAGCTTGGCCTCTTACCGGCCATGTGCCCTCAGGCAAGTTACGTCTGCGTATCTCTAACACGCATAAAACAACCCTATACGGCTGGAAATATTTTCAAGTGTTAAATGTAAAGCCCTTAGCACAGCTGTGGCACAGTGGACAGGGGCTGGGTGAATGGAGGGACACGCCCACATCCAGCAGGCAGAGGCTGTTTTTGCCTGCTGCCTGTTGGCTGGCTTTGGGGGTTGCAAGCTCTGTGGAAATGAGGTGCTGTAACAAGGACAGCCACCACATACAGCGCCTCCTGGGCACCCAGCGGGGTTCTAAGAGCTCCTCAACGGGGTACCACATACTCCCCACAATCCCCAGGGCTCAGAGCTCGTGCTCTTAGCCTGACTCCTACTGTGCCATCAGAAGTAAGGCCTGAAAAAAATAAACAGGGAAGGAGGGACAAACCTTCCCTGCAGAAGAATTCCAACTGATAAATGTACAAGGAACGCGAAAACAGAAAACCACCATGACAACAGCGCAGTCACAGCGGCGGAGGCAGGAGGCACCGCCGAATGCTAAGATCAATGGGCACAGCCTCGAGGACTAACAGGTACTGCACACCCTCCAGGGATCTCCCCCTAAATATTTATTAACTGCTGTGGTGGTTGTAACAAATTCTAAACTTTCTCAGACATTCTTCACACCAGGAGGTGGTGCTTAATTCCCTGCCCCTTTGGCGGGGCCGGCCTTGGTGACTCCTTGTTAACAGGGAAGAGAAAGGAACAGCAGAACTCCACAGGGCAGGAAGCTGGCCACGCCGACTGGCACCTGATATGCTGAGATGAGAACGGCACTTTCCCTCTGTGTGTCCTTCCCCCAAACCGGTAACCGCAGTCTAATCATGAGAAAACAGCAGGCAGAACCAAACTGAGAGATTTTCTATAAAATGCCTGACCAGTATTCATCAGATTTATAAAGTATCATCAAAATTATAAAGGTCATAAAAGACAAGGAGAGATCGACAAACCATCACAAATCTAGGCTTTTAGAGTAAATGAGTTCAGCAAGGTAGCAGGATACAAGATTAATATAAAATCAATTATATTATTTATAATTAAATAATTATTCATAATTAATTACATTAACATAAAAATCCACTGTATTTTTATACACAAGCTCCATGTAAACTCTACTCACTCTCGACCCAGAGAGAGCCAGGCAATAACAGAACCTTCTCCTTATCACCGACAGACAAGCCAGGGCCCAATCGACTCACATGAAGTGATCTGGACCATGTCAAACTATTTATAACCAGTGAGGTACCAGTATTGTTTTTAAACAGACTATTTGCATCTTTCATTTTAAACTGCTTGAAGCCTAAGAAAAGCCACTCAGCTACACCCATGTCATCCCTACTCTACAAGATCCCACTGAAGACATTGTTAACCAAACTCTTCTGTTGTCCAATGTCCTTTCTAAATTTCTGTGTCCATCTTCCCTTCACCATTTCCTGAGAACCCTATTCTATACACGTAGAGAAAATGCCAGCTCCCATGTCCTGGTGTTTATCTGCTTCGTGTCTTAGAATGTTGTGGGTTTCTCAATGGCTTACAGCCTTGCTTTGTTTAATGAAAAAAAATTACAGGTATGACACTTACAGAGTTCTCTCAATTTTCTGATTTATATTTTGTTTTTATTAGAGATGGGGTCTCACCATGTTGCCCAACCTGGACTCGAACTCCTGAGCTCAAGTCATCTTCCTGCCTCAGCCTCCTGAGGAGCTGGGACTAACAAGTGTGTGCCTCCACGCCTGGCTCCATTATTTGTATGATTTGTAATTGTATAACTGCATCTCATTTGTGCTTCTCAGCAGCGGGACAGCTGGTGAAGCTGAACAAGACTGCAGACAACAGTGCCATGCAAATGTGAATGTCCAGGGTTTAACCGTGCTGCGCTTGTGTAACAGGATTTCCCTGCTCTTCCAAAGTACACACTGAAGCTTTTAGGGATGAAGGGGCAACAAGGCTGCAACTTATTTTCAAATGGTTCAGAGGAAAAAATGTAAAGACAAAATGACCTAACGAATGTGTTAAAATGTTTAGGCCAGGTGCGGTGGCTCACGCCTGTAATCCTAGCTCTCTGGGAGGCTGAGGCGGGCGGATTGTTTGAGCTCAGGAGTTCGAAACCAGCCTGAGCAAGAGCGAGACCCCGTCTCTACTAAAAATAGAAAGAAATTAAATGGACAACTAAAAATACATAGAAAAAATTAACCGGGCATCGTGGCGCATGCCTGTAGTCCCAGCTACTTGGGAGGCTGAGGCAGGAGGATTGCTTGAGCCCAGGAGTTTGAGGTTGCTGTGAGCTAGGATGATGCCACGGCACTCTAGCCTGGGCAACACAGTGAGACTCTGTCTCAAAAAAAAAAAAAAAAAATGTTTAACATCTGGGGAATCTAGGTGAAAGGTATATGAAAATTCTTTGCATTATTCTTGCAAACTTTTTAAGAGTCTGAAGTCACGTAAAATAAAGTTTAAAAAATCACTTAAGTATGGCTGAGATGTAGAAGTGAAGTCAGTTACGAAACTTCATAGACACAAATGGTCCTTGCAGCCACCCACGCGCCTGTGGACTAGTTACGGTTGTCCAGAGAAACAGAACCAACTGTAAGGTATGTGTATAGAGAGGGTCTTAAGAAGTTGGCTCACAACTGTGGAGGTGCAAGTCCACAACCTGCAGGGCGGGCGGGCCTGCTGGAGACCCAGGCCAGTGGCGGTTCCAGCCCGCAGGCAGCTGGCTGCAGATTTGTTCTGTAAGACTCTCAACTGATTGGAGGCGGTAATATTGTGATACAATAAGACATTCATATTTGCTCTTTCCATCCAGAGCTCCTAAAACCCTTGTAATTTCCTATGTGATAAGAGGAATGAAGATGGCAAGAATGCCTTTTGTTATTTATAACAAGCCCCTTTCAATCATACCAGATATATGTTAATGAATGACTTTGGAAAGCCCCTAAGAATGGTGGCTGGTTGCCAGGGGAACCAACCTTGTGACCAGAAGCTTGGAACTCTCAGGCCCACCCCTCCCACCAGCGCCCCCACCTCCAGGGCAGGAAGAGGAAGCTGGAGGTCGAGTTAACCACCAATGGCCAATGATTTAATCAATCGTGCCTAGGTAGTGAAACCTCCATAAAATCCCCAACAGAAGGCGTCCGAAGTGGCTTCCTTCCGGGTCAGTGAACACGTGGAGGAGCCAGGAGTGTGGCGCCCACGGAGAGCAAGGAAGCCCCAGCACCCTCCATACCTTGTCCTACACACGTCCTCACCTGGCTGTTCCTGGGCTGTATCCTTTACCATGAACTGGTAGATGCAAGTTCAGTGCTCCCCTGAGCTTTGTGAGCCATTCTAGCAAATCATCAAATCTGGGCATAAGTCAGAAGAGAGGCCCTGACACACGACTGTCCCCTGAGGTGGGGCAGCCTTGTGGGACTGTGCCCTTGACCTCTGGGACCCGAGGCTAACTCCATGTAGACACTGTCAGAATTGAACTGAGTTGTAGGACACCCAGTCAGTGTCCACTGAAAACTGGAGAACTGATTGGTGTGGGGGGAAAAACCTACACAGAGGTCTATTCACATGCAGAACAATGCTACTACGTGGGCACCGTGGCCTGGCCAAGTTGGCACATAAAATTAGCCACCACAGCCTGTAAGAGCAGAGGCCAGACTGTCTTCTATGGAGACTAATGGCACACACACTGGTAGGCTTCTCAAACTGATAAAATGATGGCTTAACCCTGCCTTCAGGCAGCTAGCTGCCAGGGTAATTGGCAACACAAAACAGCTGCCCGTCATCCACTTCTGGCCAGGGAACTAACTTTGAGCTATCTGCTGTCGGGGAGCCCGCCCAGGGATGCAAGGTCAACTTCATGTATACAAGTGGGCAACCGGGAGTGCTAACAAGATACCATCGGCTGGTTCTACCACTAATCGAAACAGAACCCCAGAAGTGGGGATCATGGGCAGCCGTGGCTACACAATACAGCTGCAAATCATCTTCCTTCAACTCTTGGATCCAGCCAAACCAAAAGATTAATTGTATTCACTGTGATTATCGTATTAGGAATATTTAGGACAGCAGTCTGGGCTCCATGGTAGAGCTGCTTTTCTTTAATCTATCACTGCAGTCCTGCGAAGAGCTTACGGGAACAAGCCACAGAAAACTGATTATTCCATCCACTGCAGCACGTAACGGGACAACTGTCCCCTACATTGTACAACTGCTTTAGAAGACCCACAGAATAAATCATGCACTTGCCCATTCTGGACATTATAGCAGGGACCCTCTGACTCCCATAACTGGGCATGACCTACTTTGGCTGTCAGGACTTCAGTCTGCCAGGACTTTAGTCTGCCATTTGTGTCCTGACCTTCCACCTGAATTTAACCTGTGCTCCTGACCTCACTGTCCCACCTCAACTCTCTCTGAGGCCTTCTACTAATTTGAAACTTTTGTGCTACATCTTACAATGTCAATATAAAATGGAAACATTTTATAAGCAAATACAAAACCCTAACATTTTAGAATGGCAAGGGACCTCAGAAATAGATTACTAATTCAACTCCCCTCATTTTAAAGATGAAAAAACTGAGGCCACGAAAGGTTAAGAAATCCACCCGGTTGGGTGCGGTGGCTCACGCCTGTAATCCTAGTACTCTGGGAGGCCGAGGCCGGAGGATCCCTCGAGGTCAGGAGTTCGAGACCAGCCTGAGCAAGAGCAAGACCCCCATCTCTACTAAAAATAGAAAGAAATTAGCTGGACAACTAAAAATATATAGAAAAAATTAGCCGGGCACAGTGGTGCGTGTCTGTAGTCCCAGCTACTGGGGAGGCTGAGGCAGAGGATTGCTTAAGCCCAGGAGTTTGAGGTTGCTGTGAGCTAGGCTAATGCCACGGCACTCTAGCCCAGGCTACAGAGCAAGACTCTGTCTCCAAAAAAAAAAAGAAAAAAGAAACCCACCCAAGCCCACAGCGGCACAGACTCAACAGTAAAGCCAGGCCTAAGAGAAATCCACCCTCACATGCAACCCTCTCCCCAACCAGCACAGTCGCAGGCTCTGTAGTTCTCAGGCGACTTTACTCTCCCCCTCGCCAGGGCTTGTTTGTTTCATGAACCCATAAGGCACCTTTAAAACCGAGCACTGCCTCTTGCCAAGCACAAACCCCTCAATTTTAGCCAGATTTTTTGACTTGTTGATTTGCCAGGCAGGTTGCTTGAAAAACCTTCCTCTGAGCACTCCAAGTTTCTATTGTTTCTGCTGTTTACCAAAAACAAAGCACTAGGAGTTACGAAACAATAGGTTCAGCAAGAGACGATTTTATGTAATAAAAACAAGTGTTTCTATCAGTACAGAAAAAAAAGATGTAGAACACGAAATATTTATAGCATTTACAATGTTATTACTAGCGGGTGAGATAACAGCTAATTTTTTCCTTCTGGCTTCTGTTCTCTAATTTTTCCTCCAGTACTTACAAGGTCTTATATAATTTTTAAAAGGACAAAAATAATAAAAGCATTCTATTTTATTTACAGCTATTGAGTGTCACACTACCACAGTCTGCAGGGTGCTGGTGCACATCCCTGAGGCCATTTCCAGGGCTGAGGTTTACTGAGAGGCCACCTCCCCTCAGTGGCTCTGGCGGGCTGGTTTCTGGTCCATTTCCAGCAAACACGTCACTTTTCCAGAGAAAGCTTATTTTCATCATGAATTAGCCAAAAAAGCACTTAAATTCCAATTTTCCACTTTTACAAGGCCTTCTTATCCAGAATAGGCAAAAAGCCTTCCATTATAGGTTGTGTGGTTTCTTTAAGAGAAAGGTTTCCACCTGGAGCCACCACAGTGGACAATAAAACAGACCTCTCTCAGAGGATCAGAAAACCTGTTTTGTTAAAGGAACTAATTCTGTTCATGAAGGTCATTTCCGTGAGTCCTGAGCACATCACTGGCCTCTCCAGAATCTAATTATATACAAATACTCTAACGGGAGCCCTAAGGTGTCGAGCTGTGTCCCGGTTTAGCTCCAGGGAGGTGCCCTTGAATGTGCAAAGCTGCACACTTGTCATCCTCAGCTGGATGATAAAAATGACGCTGTGCATCGGACCTCTTCCAATAGCAGGGAATTCTGGGGGAGCCACTGCTCCTTGGCCGGTTTCCCTGGCAGAGTCATCCCAAGCCCTTCTTATAACCTGTTTTGGCCATTTGGTGCCATTTCTTTCTACGTTGTTTTGCATACTAAATATGAAGAGGCTCCCATGGTATTCTAACAAATCTGCCCTGTTTACCATTTCTATTTCAGAAAAAAGAGTATCCTGAAATTAGTTTGGAAAAGGAATCAATCTCACTCTTAGCAATCACTATATTAAGTATATCTTAATGCTCTACAAAAATATTTTAAAATATCAACAAAGCAACTGCCCAAGCCTGGGCATGGTGGCTCATGCCTGCAATCCTAGCACTCTGGGACACCGAGGCAGAAGAGTTGCTTGAGCTCAGGAGTTTGCTTGAGCTCAGAAGTTGGAGATCAACCTGGGCAAGAGCGAGACCCATCTCTACTAAAAATAGAAAAAACTGGCTGGGTGCAATGGCGCTTGCCTATAGTCCCAGCTACTGGGGAGGCTGTGGCAGGAGGATCGCTAGATCCCAAGAGTTTGAGGTTGCAGTGAGCTATGACGGCCACTGCACTCTAGCTGGGGAGACAGAGTGAGAGTCTATCTCCAAAAATAAAAATGAACTGCCCAGTGCCCAGGTGTACAGTGCAAACGAAATGTTTGCAAACTGGCTTCAGGCCTGCAAGTGTGTTCTTTCCTCACCAGTTTCATTCTACCTTAGTATAGGAGAAAGACAAATTCTCCGTTGTCTAGAGCAAAATAAAACTGGCAACAGGGGGCTATCCAAGTCTGCAATCTACCACCCATATTTATTGACTTTGTAAAGTTGTTTATGAGCAAAAAAGTTACAAATGTTTATGAATGAAATGGAAAAGCTATAAAATTGTATGTGCAATAAGTATTCTTTTTTTTAAGTGTGCATACATATTTAGGAATACAAAAAGATCAGGAAGGACATACACCTATATTTTAACATGGTTAAGAGTAATTGCGGATTATCAGTGAATTTTCCTTAATGTATTTTTCTATTGCAAACAAATTTTTGCTAAATATAAAAAGAAGTGGCAATTTTTATTAAAACAATCTCCATAAACTTTAAGTAAATTTCTTCAAGGAAGGCGTGGGAATCTCAAAGCCAGAGCCTTCTGAAGAGATGGAGAGGGAGAGCCATCTCTGACCTTCGGACCCCTTGGGGTTTAAGCAGGCATCTTTAATGATTTTCTTCTACTCAGCCTAGACCCAAAAAAGCTACTCAATTCCCTGCAGATTATTGAACTCACCCCCTTCCAACCCATAGAACTGCCCACGCCTGCTTCCAGTCCCCTGCTCTCCCACACGCATTTGCAGGAAAACAAAAGGCTAGGACAGGGTAGTGGAGGGAGCACCGCCTGCAGCTATCACGGAAGTGCACGGCTGGAAAGTCGCCGGAACACTCGGCCGGATTCCCAGGCTCAGGATCTGCGGACGCTCGCCAGGCGCGGTCTCCTCACGAGGGTCCTGCAGTCTGCCCTGCGCATAGTGGGCCCGGCCCCTAACCTGCCACGGGTGCCAGGCGACAGCCGAAGCTGCTCAGCACCCGCCACGGGCGCATCGCCTCGCGCCAGGTCTCAGGGGCCTGTGGCTCAAAAACACCCGGGGCGGGGGCGGGGCGGCCGCCTCACCTTGGGGTCGCGCTCGTAGTAGTGCTGTTGCGTGCGGATCCAGCGGCCCACCAGGTGGTCGCGCACCGTGTGCGCCAGCGCGAAGAAGTAGTCGCGGGGCGTGGCCACGTTGCGGTCCTTGACAAGCGTGAAGTGCAGGTGCCGGTTGAAGCTCTTCCGCACTTCGGCCACGTCGCCCAGCCCCGCGATCCCCCGCACGCTGATCTGCTTCCGCTTCTCGCTGTCCGTCAGCGGCTTCGCCATCGTGCCTGCCGAAGTAGCGGAGGTGGTGGAGGACAGCGGCCGGGACGCGCGAACGCCGCGGATGCTGCGGCGGCTCTGGCGCCCGGGACTGCGGCGTGGGCCGGCTGCCACGGGCCGCGCATGCGCGCTGCGCCGGGGACGGGGCCTGCGCGGGGCGGGGCTCGCTTGGGGGCGGGGCGTCCCGTTTCCTAAGTGGGGCCGCAGGTGTCCGTGGGAGCTGCAGTGTCCAGGTGACCTGCCCACGCCACCCGGGAGCTGGGATTTGCCCCCTCGTTGGCAAGTCACCAACGCCTGCTAGGCACAGTCTCCTGAGTTGGGGGCGGCTGGCTTTGAAAATACCAGCTAAAAGAGTAAAAGTTAGTTTCCGCTGAGAAAGTGCCAATCTGCCTGCCAATCCTCAGACCCGGGTCACAGGCGCGGGGAAAACTAGCTGCGAGTGAAACAGAGACACTATTTTCCCCAAGGGCGTGACACAGCCCCAGTCTAGTGTCATCACGACCCCTCACTCTCTGAGAAGCTAAATCACACACCAGCAGACACTTCGCCCTTTGAAATTACAGCAGGAATTAGGAAACATCCCCCTCTGGCCGGAGGAGCTTGGTCACTCTGACAGACTCAGCCTCCGCATCCCAGCCCAAACTGGAGCTCCAGATAGGGGGTGTCTGGACAGACACAGCCTCTCACATTTGCTCAACACCGTGGTCCCCCAGCAAACTGGGCGGGGTCCACTCTGCAGACCAGCCTTGCTGACCCCTTGCACACAGTCCTACTTGGCTCTGAGCCTGAGGGACCCCTGCTTCGTGTGAAGTTCACCTAAACTTCATCCTCCCCAACCCCGTAAGAATCTGTCTTTTCCTTTGACCTTGGGACGGTCCCCTCATTGCAATGGATCAGTAACCCATTTGTGGGACCGTGGTTTGCTCCTGGTGGTCTTGGGCTGAAGAGGCTGCGAAGGTTGCCCACAGGAGAAGTCATAGAAGTCCAGGTGCAGTAGTTTTCCTGGTGTGATGCTTTCAAAGTTATCTTCTTACCTGGAGGCCCTTCCAGCTGCAAACTTCTCAGGGTACAATAAATCTGGAATTCCCCCACGGCCCACCCAGCTCTGGCTCTGGGATTCACTCCTGCACTATATCCTAGAGATTCTGGAGCCAGCAAGATGGAATTGCAGGCACTGCTAGCAGTGCTGTGGGGGCCAGGCTTGGTTGGAAGCTCTGTAGACTGACATAATCTGAGAGTGATCTGGCAAATCAGGAGAAGTCATAAAAATGACTGTGCCCTAGGACCACTTGTACCACTCTGAGGAACAGATTTCAGGGAAAGCTTCAAAAGGCAAAAAACGAGCTGTGCAAAGATGTGTTCTGCTGTGATACAGGTTAGAATTAAAACCTTATAAAGGTTCGTTCACCCAGCTGTGCGGCACACCTGTCGATCGTGACTGTGTGCTATTCCTGATTAACTCAGTCCCCACAATAGCCTCTATTACCCTCACTTTACCACGCAGAAGGTGAGCCACAGAGAAGTTAAAACATCTCCCTAAACTCACGTAGCTAATAAGGGAAACCCTCAACATTCACCCCCACCCCACCCCACCAAGGTCTGCTCTGCTGCACACACCCCAACTTATCTGCATTCACAAAGTCAGTATCATAAACCATTGTGTTGCTAAAGGAAATGACAATTTTAATAGCTAGGAAAGTGTAAAGGATGATACAATACTGATAAATGAAAAGACAGAAATACGGATGTAATGCAGAAATGACAATAATGATTTAAACTTTATCTCATTTAAATTAAAATTAAATAATCACTTGTGGCTAGAGGTTGCTGTGTTGGAAACACAAGTTTATACCAAAATATAAGCACTGGTTATATTTTGGTCAATTTTGAGTGGTAGAATTATTAGGGGGTTTCTTTATTTTCCTTATACATTTTGTATTTCCTGTTTTTTTCACAATATTTCCTTTATAATTGGAATAAATGTTAGTAAGGAAAATCAGAGGCTGTAGACTGTATTAATGGTTGCTGATTTAAGGACTGCGTGTTCTCTTACTGGATTGACTTTTAGTTCTTGCTTTGTTACTCTGGTTAAATAAATTTTAAGTCCTTCTTTCCATCTTTCATAGCTACACTTTCTTTATGAAATTTTCCATGGTCCTGGCAAAGATTCTTTGCTTGACCAAATTTTAGTCTGGCTTCGGAAGCTTCTTCTAGGTCCGTCTGTGCACTTCCTTGTAAAATCCAGTTTTATCAAGAACCCTAAGTCAGTTTAACAGGAACCTCTTGTCCGCAATATCTGATCGGGTTCCTCATCCTCCACCAACTAAAAGGGATTCTTTTAGTTGGGTTAGCCAGGGTCCCTGCACCCCTGATGTGTCCTCTTAGTAATTTTCCATCCACTGATGCCCGCTCTGCTCCTTGGCTATAAATTCCCACTGCCCATGCCGTATTCAGAGCTGAGCCTGATCTTTCTCCCCCGCTGCAAGACCTCATTGCAGCAGTCCCCATACCTACCGAGATGGTCCTGAATAAAGTTTTCCTCACTGTACTTTAACATGCATCACCAAATTTTCCTTTAAATATTCTCCCACTCAGATGTAATTTCTTCTCCCTGAGAACTCCCATGATCCCCTCCCCTCAGCACGTGGCACAATATTGAATCTTCCTTATGTGTGTGATTGAAGCAGGGAGGAGCCTTTTTGCCATTATGTCCCCTCACCTCCCCCCCTAGCCACTCATATTGCTGGAATGGCTAAATGAACACCAGGATTATCTCAGTTATTTTCAAATAAATAATTTTTAGATAGTTATAAATATTGTGAAGAAAAGCACAACATTTGAGCTGAGACCAAAAAAAATGAATGAATGAATAAATGAAGGAAACCGGGGAACATCAAGTGCAAAGGCCCTGAGGTGGGCACCAACTTGGACAGTTCACAGAAGAGGCAACTGAGGGATACCAGATTATGCCACCCGAAAATATCCCTTTTTAGCATGTGGATTAATTTGAACTAAAAGCCATTGAGATCTACCAGACGGAAAAGCTCTAAAAACAGAGCACAAATTTTCATTTTGTAAAGGAAATTCACATTTCTTATAAAGGAAATTTCCATAAGATGTTTTTCCCTCCATATAAGGGAGAGGAGAACTGGTAACAGCTTTTACCAATGGAGAAGGCAGTGACTTAAATCTGCATAACAAACCTTCCTAAACAACCCCTGTTTACCATACTTTTCCTGGTCACCTTCTGCTACAGTGAATGTACCCTCCAAAATTCATGTTGAAATTTAATTGCCATTGTGACCATACTAAGAGGTAGGATCATTAAGAGGTGATTAGGCCATGAGGGCTCCACCCTCACAACTGGATTAATGTTGTTATCAGGAGGTGGGTTGTTACAAAAACTAGCTTGGCCCTCTCTCGCTCTCCCTTTCTCTTTCCCTCTCTCTCCCTCACCCTCTCTTACCCTTCTGCCTTCCTTCCATGGGATGATATAGCACAGAGGCCCTCACCAGATGCTGGTGCCATGCTCTTGGACTTCCAAGCCTTCAGAACCCAAATAAAATTCTATTCTATTTAAATTACCGAGTCTGTGGGATTCTGCTATGGCAACACAAAATGGACTAGACACCTCCCCATAACTTGCCTCCCCTGCCCAGA
This sequence comes from Propithecus coquereli, assembly GCF_000956105.1. Classification (NCBI taxonomy): domain Eukaryota; kingdom Metazoa; phylum Chordata; class Mammalia; order Primates; family Indriidae; genus Propithecus; species Propithecus coquereli. The sequence goes on along the minus strand of NW_012150385.1, from coordinate 1,276,144 downwards.
TCCTCAACCCCTTTTTTCTTTGTGTTAGCCTAAGATGACATACAACCCAGAGCTCTGACCACCCCTTGAGTCTCTGGGGCCTCCCAGGTGTAAGTGCAATGCATATGCTAATGAATGAATGAATGAACGAATGTTTTGGGGTTTTTTTTTTGTTGATCTGCCTTTGGTCAGTCTAACGTACAGGGCCCCTGGCTGGAAAACCTAACACGGGTAGGGGAAAAGATTTTTCCTCCTCTATACAACCAACAATTGGATTCAGATGAAGGTGGGAGCCCGGTCAAAGGGCCAGGTCCGCCGTGGTGAGGAATCCGGCCTTTATTTTCCATTTTAACAGCAAAACTGTAGGGCTTCAGAGCAGGCAAAATGGAAAGAGACTGGGTGCTGCTTTTCTTTTCTATAAAGCTGAAAAGCAGATTTGCCCCTCCAAGAGAAGGGACTGTTCTAGCCGCCAGAGCACCTGCTTGCCTCGGCGACAGGAATCCCTGTTCTAGCCGGACTCTCTATGATCTTTCTTCTGTTTTTGGGAGATCATTTTAAAAATTCATTTACTAAAGAATGATGGATGTTGGTTCAGGATCTGTTACTGTTGTAGTGAGCCATTCTGTGTTGTTGGAGATAATAAGTTACCTTTAAAGTTCTTTTAAACAGGTATTTCGGGTTCTATCTGCAGCTAGCTCCCTGCCTCAGAAACAGAGATGAAAGATGTCTTGTGAGTGGCATGAAATGCTGCAAGAGTTACAAGAAACCGGAAAGCAGACGTTTTTGGTCTGCTACGCTTAAGCTTCTTGAGGACCTGGAGTGTGTCATCGATCATAAGGGCTCAATAAATATTGGCTGGATGAGTGACTCAGAAGCGTCTCCAGCCCCTGGTGACACTGCAGGTGCAGAGGAAAAACTCTCTGGGATCCTGGCAACGCTGCTGGCTGATCTGTTCTGGTCAATTAGATATTTGCAAAGGAACACAGACCCGGGCTTTCAGGAAATGGGAGAGAAATAACAAATGCATTATTTTTGAGAGGTTGGTAATTATAAAGCCCAGTAGAATAAAGACCACCAGCTGGAATGACGTTGTGGAATTGGGGCCCTCCCTTCACTGGGGTATGTGAACAGATATCCTTAGTGACATTAATGTATTTTAACACACTGATGTTAAAAAAAGAATCCATGAAACCAGAGTGGTACTAAAAGGAAATAAAATGGAGGCGGGGAAGAAGGCAGGTAGCTCCTCTTCAGAAGGAGGCCAAACAAATGCAGGAGCAGACAACGTATGGGGGAACAGGGCACCACGTAGTCAAAGCATCACCCCACAGATTGCCTCATGGGCTGTGGGGGGGAAAAGGCCTTTACAATGGAGAGATACAGCAGACGCCAGCCTTCTGACGTGAGCTGACTCCGTATCGCCAAGAGGACAAACCCTTAGTAATCTATGTGCTGATTCAGTGCTCTGAGAGGGACAAACGTCACTTATCCCATTGTAATATAATATAGTATAATAACATAGGATAGACTCCTAGGACCCAGCCCATGGAAGTGCAGATAAAACCTAAGGTAGTTTCCCAAAATTGCCAATAAAAACTGCAATAGGGCTTGTTACAAGAACATTCCCAAAGCCCCAGTCCAGAATCCCAGATGCTTAGGGAGCACCCCCAGCGCTTCTTTCTATTGTGCAAATGTGGGAATCTCCGTCCCAGGGCTGCCCAGCTAACCCAGGACCAGCCTGGTCCCAGTAGGAATGCCGTTCCGTGCATTACCCACTTCTCCTGTGTGCCGCTGGGGGCGCTGGGGCTTTTGGTGTGTTCATGTCGGACTCTGTCTCAGGCTCAGCTGGGCCTCAAGACCCACCTCTGTAACCTGGGCCTAAGTACCGCCACTTCTTAAGTGATCGTGAGATGGGTTCTAAAGCCAGGGCAAGAGTTGCCCTGGGGTGTCCACCTCATGGCCCCCTTACCCTGATCCATCCTTTCCCCTGGGAGGGGGCACAGACAGGATTTGGTGGAGACAAAGTTAACATGCTGAAGACAGAAGCTGGTCACACCCCAGGGCCATCATTGCTTTCTTCCAAGCCAGAAACATCTCCCTATTTTGGGGGTGAGGTGGATATTAAACTGGACAAGGCCCTGGAGCTGTGGTGGTTACCATGGAGCATTAGACTGGACTTTCTGCTGCCCCAGAGTGACCAGAGATGCCAGGGCACCTGTCCGTGGTTTCATCCAGCCAGGCTGAGAACCACCGATGGGCACGTCTATACCCCCACCTCCTGCTCACTCAGGACCAGGCCCTGGGGTGAAACTGGCACTTAGATGGTCAGGGGTCCTCAGTATTGCTTGTGTTGGTCCACAGAACCTGCTGGCATCGCACCGAGTGGAAGGTTCCAGTCCACAGGCAGGCTTAGCTGTTAAACTGTCTGTCTCTCCAGCAGATACGTTAGTCTCACACTGAGAAAGCCTTGCTCTCTCCAGGCAGCCTGAATTAACAAAGAGGGATGCCAGTGGTGCCTGTGGAAGTTGTCCTGGAAAGCAGGTGTCTCTGTGAACTGTGTCTGTGCTCCCAGGTCCTCAGACAGCTCGGGGCGGGGAGTCGGGGACACACGCTTAGTGGTGCCTTCATCTGGCCACTTCCCACCAGAGGCGGTGCGCTGGCCCACTGCACCTGCTCCCTGGTGGGGAGCACTGAAAGGTTCCTTCATTCATCAGACACTTGCTCTGTCTGCACCGACTCTGAGCCAGGCACTGAGCTTCAACATGTGCAGAAGACAGAATGACCTCGCAGTCTGGAGCTGGGGAGTCTAAGGTCAAGGTCCCAGCAGGCTCGGAGCCAGATGAGGCCATTCCCTTCTTCCAAGATGGGCCCTGCTTGGCATGTCCTCCGGAGGGGAGGAAGGCTGGGTCCTCACATGGCAGAAGGTGGAAGGGCTGAGAGAGAGCCCACTCCCCAGATCCCTTTTATTAAGGCAGGAAGCCTGCCATGAGGGTGGAGCCCTCAAGGCTTAATCGTCTCTTAAAGTCCCACCTCCCGATACCATGACAGGAGTTTTGGAGGGACAAGCATTCAAACCATAGCACCTTCCCTGAGCCCGTGGGATCTGCCCAGCCTGTAGCCTGCTGGTGCTCCCGTGACATCACCCTCTGGCTCCTTCCTCAGTCAGCATGTACCATGGTCCACAGTTCCACCGAAGCACACCGCTCTCCCATCTCCTGGGCTCAAAACCTGGTGTTTTCTTGTCACACTCCCCTTTCATGGCCCTGCAAATCCAAATCCTACAGCAAATGCTGTAGCTTCTAATTCAGTACTGTCTTGTGTAAGCAAGTGTCAGCTGGAGCCCCCGTCCTCTGGGACACCAGTGAAAGAGCTTGGAGCCCTCAGGTCGCGCCCACCAACATCACTGGGGTGGCCCTGGCATGGGTCCTGACCTGCTGGCCCTGACGTGCATCTCAGCCCCTTCGGTTTCTACACCAACAACTCCTCATAGGTTGGCACAACCACTTGAAAAGCTGGCAGTATTCACCAAAGCTACACACACCCTTCCCTATGACCCAGCAACTCCACGCCAAAGAAAACACCCAACAGAAATGAGCACTTCGTAACGCAAAAGCATTATAAAAATGCTCACAACAGCCCTATTCAGATCAGTCCAAACTGGAAACTCTGCAGACTTCCATCAGCACTGGCGAGATGAATAAACCGTGGCATGTTCACGCCACCATGAGAGCGCATCACCTGCAGCTACACCCTTCATGCGAGTCCTTCACACGAAGCCCTGGGCGCAGCCTTCCAGGTGGCAGATGAAGGATGGCACTGAACCTGCAGGGAGCATGACTGCAGGGCCTCAGGAAGTGGGTGTGGGGACCCCTGGACCTGGGCTGGGGGCTGGGGGCCCAGACCCTGCAGCCATGGGGCCTTCCCCCGCCTTCCTCCCCATCTTATCCAATGCCTCCTGCCCTCCTGCCACACCGATGGCACTCCAGATCCTCCTTTAGGCCGGTGGCTTCCTGCCTGCTCCCAAGTCATGTCCCAGGGATGCTAGCTGGTGAGCTCAGCTTCTCCCCCAAGCTACCAGGAATCTGTCCAGCAGCCAGTCCTCCTAAGAGGAAGCCTAGGGCCTCCAGCTCAGGACGCTCCCTGCACTGTGCTCCGTGGGTCTGGGCATTGTGGCGTGAGCCTGTGTTCCCAGCCATGGCTCTCTCGGGTCCTCTGCTCCTGCAGAAGTCTCCTCACAGCTCCCCTGCCTCCCAGATGCTCCCTCAGAGCTGTTACATAGGCTGCAGATTTGACACTCCCCGGGTGGAGGTCTGAGCCCAGCATCTTCTGCAAACTACTACTTCCTAACAAGGACCCACGTCCATCCTACACCAATCTCAGCTCCCCTTCCTGGCAGGTCCTCAGGCTGGGCATGGGGCAAAGAAAGACTTGAGGAGGTGTCCAGGGGCAAGAGAGACACTGGGCTGAAGCCAGTGGGCACCCTGACGTGCACATTCCAAAGGGACCAGGCACTGCTGGCCTGTCCTCTATGAAGTCTCTCCGGCCAGCCGTCCTAGCAAGAAGTGCCCCTGAGCGGCTGTTCTGCTCACCTGGAGCAGGGCAGCCCTGGCCCTCCGGCTGGATCTGATCCATTACCTGTTTTTATGTGGCTCTCTAGCTAAGAAGACTTCTTACATTTTTAAATGATTGAAAAAAATTTAAAAGAACAAATCATGATGTTAAAATTACATGCAATTCAAATTTCAGTGTTCATAAATCAAGTTTGGACACAGCCTCACTCATTCATTTATGTTTTTTCTTTCACACTTCAACAGCAGAGCTGAGCAGTAGGAACAGAGATTGTATGTCCTGCAGAGCCCAAAATATTTACTCTCTGCTCTTTACAGAACGAGTAGGACACCTGCTGACCTGGCACGTGGACCCCTGGGGGACCGCTGTGTCTCTAGCACCGCCCTGCGCTTATAGGCGCCGCACAGTGGATCCGGAATGAAGTAGGTCCCAGGGGTGCTTTGCAAAGGCTGCTGGGCGAGGCGGTGCTGGGAGAGGCAGGATATGGCTTGGGCAGGAGGATTCTTGAAGCCTCTGTTAAAATTCACTAACTCACATAGGGAAATGCACATGCAGACCACAGTAGAGCTGGGTGTAGTGGCCTGAGCCCGTAGCTACTTGGGGGGCTGGGGCGGGAGGATTGCTGCAGCCCAGGAGTCCAGCTTGGGCTACATAGTAAGACCCCCCCTTTCTTAAAAAACAAACAACAGCAGCAGCAAGAACGCATGACAATGGGCTAGCAGCACTCGCCCACTAGAACAGTTAACATTGAAATGACTGAGAGTCCCCAGTGCTGGGAAGGTGTGGGGCGATTTGTACACTGCTAATGGGAGTGTAAGATGCTACAGCCGTGTTGGAAAACGGTTTGGCAGGTTGTTTAAGTTAAACACACACTTACAATATGTTCCAGCTGTTCCACTTTTAGATATTCACCCAAGAGAAATAAAAACATATGCCCAAAAAGACTTGCACAAGAGTGGTCACAGAAGCCTTATTCATTAAAGCCCCAAACGGGAAACAGCCCAGGTGACTATCAACAAGCAAATGAGGAAACAGTAGTAATCCATACTGAAATAATGGACCACTATGCAACAACCAAAGGAACGAACACACACATGAACCAGGATGAATCTCACGAACATGTTGAGCCGAAAGCCAGGCACGGGGCTTGGGCACCACACCCTGGACAATGTCATCTGCATGAAGTTCTAGAAGCCACAACAGGAATGTCGTGGTGGCAATCAGACAGTGGTTGCCGGGTGACAGCAATGTTCCCTATCTTGATTGGGGTGTGAGTTACAGCGGTGCCTGTATTTGCCAAAATTATTTGAACTGCACACTTAAGATCTGTGTGTTTTACTGTATGAAAATGATGCCTGAACAAGAAAATATTCTCGAAAACATTCCCTAGGCCAGAGAGGAAAGCCAGGGTGAGCACGAGTGACACACGCAGCCCACCAGGCCGGCAGCCCTGGCCTCTCCAGGCCATACAGAGGCAGGAGGAATTCCAGAGGAGGCTTTGAGCCAAGCGCAGAGATTTGTCCCACAGGGAAGTAAAGGAAGGCTTCTTGCTGAAAGCCTATTTGCTTTGCCTAACCGTTTGACCAGGACTGTTTGGCTAGGGTGGCGTCCTGGCCAGGCGCCCGCTGCAGAAACAGAAGAGAACCATGTGCTGCACAGGGACGTGCCGGGGTGGACAGGAGGCCAATGTCCCCAGTGCCAGGTGTTTCAACTCTCCTTCCTCCTGCCCGGTGACCTTCCCCCATTCAACAGGCAGCTGAGGGCCCTCCCCAGGAGCCAGGAGCCGAGCACCTGCCAGACAGGGTTCAGCAGCGCACGAGCAGGCCTGCCCCTCCTCTCAGGGTCCAAGGTGAGACAAGGACAGAACTGAAAAAAGTCTTGGGGTTGACAAGAGAACAGAGGGTCATGCACTCTTAGACAAGAACATACAGCAAGATGTGGCTAAGCTTCCCCACAGGGAACTCCTGAAGGGACACGCCTTCCTAGAGTTCAAGTCTTCCTTTTTCAAACTGCTTTGCTGAGCTATAATTTACATATCATAAAGTTACCCATTTAAAGTGCACAATTCCATGGCTTTTGCTTTTTATTTGCAGAGCTGTGGAACCATCACCATAATCTGAGTGTAGAACCTTCTCATCATCCCCCAAGACCCTGTGCCCGGACCAGTTAGTAGTCGCTCTTTGGTTTCCCACACGACCAGCCCCAGCACCACCAATCTGCTTTCTGTCTCTGTGGATGTGCCTGTTCTGGACGTTTCATACAAATGCAATCACACAGTGTGTGATCTTCTGTGTCTAGCTTCTTCCACTTAGCCTAATGTTTTCAAGGTTCATCCATGCTGTAGCATGCATCAGAACTTCAGTCCTTTTTAAGGCTGAGTAATATTTCAATGTTTGGAGAGTCAGTAAACGAAATCCTTTGAAATCTCTTAATGCACAGAAAGCTGAAACCCTGGTTTATATTCCCATCTCTCCCTGTTGCTTTAAAGTAAGTCTTTGCAGGCCTCTGTGCTTTGGCATTTTTATTTGTAAAATCACTTGATCCTTAGCGGTCCTGGCCGGTGGGTCTGGAGGGACCACTTAGCTCTATCTGTTGAACACCTCGAGCCTCTTACAAGCTACATTTAGAGCCATCCCACTGCCTGTGTTCTGCACCACAAAAACTCGGCTCTGGGCTCTTCTGACCTGGAGAGAGGCTTCTCGAGACAGGATGCCTTATAGGGGGATGTCTGCTTCTGAACTATGTAAGGAAAGTGGCAGACACTAAGGTTTACAAGGCTGCACTTAAGCTCTTAAACGGAAATCTTTATCCACCAAATCAGTAACACAGGAAAAGATTCAGGGGCTGTCAAAATGATGCAGGGGCAGTTAGGCCTGGAGGTAGTTACTATTAATATTTCTCTTGACTGTGTAACTATTTTCTAAACATTACAAAGCACATTATCACCGGGATGACTGATGGTTCAGTGGAGTGGCCTGCCTTTGATAGATGAGCACAAGGCCTGGTGTGATCAGGAAAATTCCTCCAGAGACACTTTTTGCTTTGGGAGGCAGGGTGGCCGTGAGCATGGGGTCAGGAAGCCTGCAGATCTGGTCTGAGTGGGGCCCTAGATGAGTCCCTGCAGCCCCTGCAGGAAGGAGGGACAGCTCCTGCCTCATGGATTAAGTCACTGAATACATGAATTGCAGGCAGCGCCTGACACACAGCACTCTAGATACGAGCCACTGTTAGGTTAACTTGAAACTCAAGGGAGGTGTATATAAGTAAGTATGCTTACCTGCCCATGATTCTCAAGGTTATTTTCAAGGTGAATCCAAGAATCTTATGGATGTGATGTTGGAAGAACCTGATTCTAACCTCTCATTCAACTCAGGATGCTTTCTCGAGCAGCCCTGAATGCAGACAGCGGAAGGGACTCATCCCAAGGAACAGCCCACCTTATTCCAGGGCATCTTCCGTTGTCAGCTTCCCTGTAATTGCCGCCCTCGTGTCTGCTCTCTGGCCTGTGGAGTGACACAGCAAAGGCCTGTGTCTGATAATCCTTCAGATGACAGTGAAGACACCTGTCACATCCCTCTCCACCCAAAAGCTTCTCTTTCCAGGATTAACAACCCCAGTTGTTTTAAACATTCCTCACATTTCAAGGTCTCCAAACAAGTCACAGTAAAACAGCTCTAGCAGAAATTACACACCCAGGTGTGGTTTTCTCAAAGTTCCTGCCTCGGGAGGCTCTGTGTGTGTATCACTGACCTTGCTATGATTCCCCACTTCTGAAAACTCCCTTTTGGAATTGCCTCATTACTCCAGTGTCATCCTTGATTTTGTCCAAAATTGTGACTACCCCAGTATGAACACCGCACTTGCCTTCTGAGGACTCTGAAATGGTTCTAAAACTGAAATTCACCCTGCAACAATGATTTGTAGCACCTGAGGGTATTCAAAAGTAGGAAGAAACTGAAACCATAAAAATACCATTTAGTTAACTTTTAAATCTATGTGGGGAAGCATTTCTAATTACAATACAAAATCTGGAAGTCACAAAATAAATTGGTATGAAAATACAAATATGATCAATTTAAATAAAAATAGTAATATTAAAATGGGGAAAAATTTGAACACATTCTATTACAATGGGCCAATTTCTTTAATAAAGAAAGTGCTCCTAAGTCCGGGCGGTGGCTCACGCCTGTAATCCTAGCTCTCTGGGAGGCCGAAGCGGGCGGATTGTTTGAGCTCAGGAGTTCGAGACCAGCCTGAGCAAGAGCGAGACCCCGTCTCTACTAAAAATGAAAAAGAAATTAATTGGACTACTAAAAAAATATATAGAAAAAATTAGCCGGGCATGGTGGCGCATGCCTGTAGTCCCAGCTACTCGGGAGGCTGAGGCAGGAGGATCGCTTGAGCCCAGGAGTTTGAGGTTGCTGTGAGCTAGGATGACGCCATGGCACTCTAGCCCGGGCAACACAGTGAGACTCTGTCTCAAAAAAAAAAAAAAGTGCTCCTAAAATCCATAAAGAATGGCCACAATCTTATAGAAAAATTGGCAAGGGACATGAATAGATGCTTCACAGAAAAGGAAATACAAGAGGCTTTTAGACATACAAGATGAACTAGATCAACGATACTAAAACCACCAGTTACCATTTTTTTATTTGCCAGAATGGCAAAAATTGAACTGTTTGGCGGTAGCCGTGTTGGTAAGGACACAGGGAGGCCAGCACCGACACTTGTTGGTGGGATAAAAGGGAATGTGGCCACGTCCACTACAACTTACAATGCTTGTGCCCTTAAAACTGGCAATGTCAGGATGCTAATGTATATGGAAGTGGGACTGGAAACTTGTTGCTGGGGGGCCTGTCACCCAGACGTGGGAATGCCACCAGCCACCGTAGGGCTGAGGCAGCCCAGCGTGCAGCAAGTGGGCGTCCAAGTGGGAGCAGAGCAGCGTGTGGGTGTGCAAGGAGACCTGTCTGAGCACGTGGTTGCACGTGTCCTCCGGGAGGGGAAAAATTCTCACTGCACCCCAGTCTGCGTCTTTGACAATGTGCTAGGACATGCACATGTAGCTATTTTTGAAAAATGAGAGCCTCCTTTATTATCACAAAAGACACTCAGAGCAAAATGACTCGCATATTTCGCCAGGCCCAAAAATATTCCATGACTTATTTGGCGCTCTTTTGGGAAACTTCCAGTTGTTTACTCTTTTTCAGATATGAGATCACTAACCTTCTATAAACAGACCAAATCGATTTTTGCTCTACTTCATGTGTCTTTGATTCTTTGCCTCTGGAGTTCTTTAAATATTTAAACTGTTGGATATTATGGAAGTGAAAAGTGCTGGTGGGGCCCCTGCCAAGGTGGGGGCGGTGAAGCTGGGGAGAAGACAGGCTTCCTCATGCCCTCCTCCAGCAAAGGCTTCCTAGCTTTGGTCCTAAGGCGATGTTTTATTTGGGGGAGCATCTTTCCTGCTTTGTGTTTTCTGGCCTGTATCACATGTTGACCTCCAGGCCTCTTCCCCAAGGTTTAAGTTTTGGGAGACCCCTGGGCAGAGCACACAGCTAGCTTCGGTTTTGTGCAGAGGTTTGTTGGTGTCCTAGGGTATCCCTCCAGCCTCTGGGGATGGGGTGGTACCGACCACCCTCTGCAGTGTGGATGCCTGTCCTTTTCCAAGTGTCCTGCAGGCACCAAGCTGCTCAGACATCAAAAAGGTTTCACATGTGGATCCCTCTCCTGCCTCTACCCATGGTGAAGTGCAGGCTCTGGGAGGGGAGAGTGAAATCACCCTCATTCTGTCTTCAGAACCCTTTCCTCCTCTGCATAGGCCTCTACCACATAAACTGGGAAGTCCCCGTGCCAGCCCGTCCCTCCTGCCACAGTTGGGGGGACAGACAGGCTTGGGGGACTTCGAGCAAACACACATGGGGCATGGGTCAGCTCAAAGCCTTCCCTTGCACGTGACCCCTTTGGGACTGTCCTTGCTGAATGCAATGACCTGGGGGCTTACGACCCACCTTGGCTGTGCTGCAGTCGAGGGCCCAGCAGGGGAGGGGCTCTGCTGTCCAGACTGCTGGAGGGCAGGGTCCCTTGGCCAGGCCACTTCCTAGCCTAGGAGGACTTAAAACATGCCACTTCCTGTGTCACCCTACTTTGGCAGTTTTTTTTAAACTTTAGTAAACAGGGATCTGGAAAATAGTGCTGTTGCTCAATGAGAGGAAACCCAGAGGAAAAGAAACCCTTGTAAACCTTTTATTTTGAGTGGAACATGAGGTTCGGCTTGTGCCGTGTACTGTACATTCACCGAAGAAACGCCAGTGGACTCGGGCACAGGGGCCCACACCATGCCTCAGAGGATGCAGGCCCAGGGCTTACACTGTCCATGAGGGAGGGCGGGTCAGTCTGAGGTGGACAGACCATGGCCTGGGACACCACAAGAGTGCAGTTCTAGGGACTGTGGCTCAGCTGAACTGTGGAGGGGCTGTGTCCTCCGACACTGCCCTCATTGGGCTGCAAACGGCTCACAGTAGCGATACATTCACTGGGACACAGAGGTGGTGTCCATAAAAGGGGGCTCAGAACACAGTTTCTACACAAGCACTCGGTACCCACACAACAGGGATGTCACTCAAGCAGCATGGCCACAAATAACGTTACAGCGGTTCACATTCAGCACCCGCCCACAGTGGGAGACGTTCTCCGAAGAGCGGGCACAGGAGGTCTGCAGGGAGGTGTCCCCCAGCCCCTCTTCCTACCCAGAGCGTTCGCTCCATTGCTTAACCCCAAACCACGTGTGCTTCGAGGAGAGCAGAACTCCGGGCGATTGCATGCATCCACACCTGAAGAAGAGATGAACACGCTCAAGTCTGGAATTCACCTCAGTCCAGCTGCACTTACCATCCTGGAGGGCACGATGGACCTCGCTTGGCTCCCCCAAGCAAGGACAGCCTATACAACCTCCTCAAGCTCTCCCAGAGAAGGCGGAGGTCTGCCCTTGGGGAGGGAGGAAGCCGACAGGGGCTGGGAGACAAAACAAGACCCACGTCCCAGGGACACACACAGCAGCAGCCACAGCCCCACAGGTGGAGAGGTGGGATGCGATGGGAGCTGCATTGCCACCTCAGCGTGTGCCTGTGTCCCGTCTGGTTCACTGCCCACCTGGAGCCAAGGCAGGCAGGAGGCATCAGGTAGGACCTGAGTCCAGACTCGGGCCAGCCCTCTGGCCAGATGTGGCTGGGAAAGGCTGACGCACAGGCCCCCTGCAAGTCCACGAGAGATGCCACTGCAGGCTGCAGGGAGGAAGGGGCTCAGCCCACACTGTGGCCCCTTGAGGACCACGAAGTCACCACGTCCAAGACAGGAAATCCACGGAGACCACCACTGACTGGGGGGCAGGGACTGGGCAGCTGGGCCGCTACAAGGCTGGATTCTTCTGTCTGTTCAGGGAGTCGATGTAATGAAAAATGGCCCCCAGAGCCCAACTGGTCTCAACGTTGTCAATTTTCCGAGTCAGCTTGAGAAAACAAAGGGGGGGGAACAGGAGGTCATCACACACCGTGACAGGAAAGGCCAGAGGGCATCTGCGGATGAAGGTGTTTGCTCAGGAGGCTAGAAGCAGCTCTGGGGGCTCCTTGGGAGCCAGGGACAGCTGGGGGATGGGGACCCCAACAATGGGAGCAGCGGTTCCTGGCTCCTCACCCCGTAAAGGGGATGGGGGTGCCCAAGAGGCAAATCCTTACCTTCAGCACTTTGCTCCTGGGAAAGCCAAATTCCTGCAGCAGCAGGCTGATGTAGGTGAGGTCCATGCACGCAAAGGGGCTGCTGTGTGGCTGCGTCTCCAGGGTCCGACACACTAGGGGTGACACGGCCAGTTCCCTGTCAGGTTCCAGGTGATCCACTCCCAGGGCCGGGGGAGTGCACAGACCCAGTGCTTCCCACCCTGGGAGCCCCCCAGGACTGCAACTGAGTGAGGGACGGCAAGGTGCCCGGAGTGCCCCAGAGACCGTGGTGAGGCTGGCCCCAGTGTCCCCCAGGCCCATGCTCCTGGGCCAAGTGGCCCTGCACATCTTGTCTTGGGGTCATGGGCTACCATCTCCTAGGCCACATCTCTGCACCTGAGACCCGTGACACCTCCTCAGGTGTCAACCTGAAAAAAAACCTGGGCTTTCTGGGGAATGAAAATGAAAACTGAGCTGTCTCAGAACAATCCACGTCTGCTCTTGAGGAAGAAAGACAAATCCACCGAGAGCCATCCCAGGATTCTGCTTGGAACCTTTTCCTGTTGAAGAGTGGCGGATACCCAGTGTTCATGGGGACAATCTGGAAGTGATGTGAAGCTTAAAAAAAGAGCCACTCTTTTTGGGAGGGGGAAGGTAGGACCTTTTATGGAGAAATATACAAAGTTTAACTCTTAACCTGCAAATTGGAATAGCACACAAAAGGGCAGAATGTTTTCCCCAAGACTGCCCCACGTTCACTCCTGGCCACTGGGGTGCGCATGAAGGGGAGGGGCAGTAGGATGGTGGGAGCGGTGTGGGGGCAGCTGTGCAAACCGCCTGTGGCCCCAGGGGCAGCTCTCCACCCCCACATCCCAGGCTCTGCTGTGCAGGGTTCCCACCTTCTTCAGGGTTGTGTGACAACCGTGAACTTACTGGGACATGCCAGGGGAAATCACTCTTAGGGATACTGAGTAGCAGTGAAAAGGTGCAGGAGAAATGAAATTGAGCAAGTCTGTTCCTCACAACCATCTGAGAGAGGGGCTGAGACAGTGGCCCTTTCAGAGCTGAGAACACCAAGGCCTCTGCCCACGGCCAACGTTAGGAGGGGTGGACCTGGGGCGTGGGCCCCACACGGTGACCTCCAGTGCATGCTGAACTCCACGCTGGAAGACCTATGAATGCTTGTTGACGGAATCAGGAACCAAACCCAGGAGTTCTGGAGCCAGTGCCTACGTCATAAGCACTGTAGCGTGTGTGTCGCCAGCTGAGCTGGCTTCCACGGTGTCACTTACCGTAGTTGGCTGCGAGGTCAAAGTCTCCAACCACGAGGCTGCCTCCCTTCTCTGCATCTGTGGGACGAGACGGAACACACGGTCTGTGGAGCATCAGGAAGCCTGGGGTGCTGCCGAGGCCTAACGCTGGCGTGGAGGACGCTGGACCCGGAGCTCCAAGGCACCCAGAGAGGCTCTCGAGACAGGCCCTCCAGCCGCAGGCGGCCGCCTGCCACACTGATGGAGGTTTCTCAGTGATGTGGCTCGGAGCCGGCAGGTGTTCCACACAGGACCACATGGTGGGAGAAGGGGATCAGAGGGTCACTCCACACCCCAACCCTGCAGTGTCCCCCACCCAGAGAAAGCTCACCAGGATCCCTGGGCCCCAAATTGAACAAATCCTAATTTTAAGTTAAGCAAAATAAAAGTACAGAAAAGGATATGTTTCCTGAAACCATGGCCCTGAGCTCAGCATATTCTAGCATCAGTTTCCCAAATGTGAAAAAAAAAAGTTCTTTTAAAAAACAGTGAGGGGTGGTTTGTTGGGTCACCTTCCACGTTGGCCACCCCCGGGCCCTGGTCAACAGCAGCAGAGGGAGCTGGAACCGTGGCATCACTGGCTTCTCTTGAGCGGCTTTTATTTTAAACATTAGTGCTCTTACCCTAAATACGGGCCACACACTCCGATATTCTCCATTTCATTAAAAAAAGTCCTGGTCACCACTCACTGAAGTGACTCCACAACCCTCTCCAGAGTCTCCACAGTCTGACGAGCACCGGCCTTGCAAACATCTCCTTCTGCCCTGACCTGGCTCCCTGGGCCGTGAGGGGTTGAGGTGGGACTCCACATTAAGTGGGCTGACCATCCCACAGAGAGAGCAGCCACCCGCATGCCACAGAAGAGCTCCTCCAGCCAGAGCTCCTCCCTGGGGCCAGCACGGAGTGGCTGGCTGCGTGTCCAAGAAGGTCAAACAACGCGAGTCAGCACAGGGCAAGACCTGCCTCTGGGAATTTAAATCGACAGCAAGTATCTGAACACGTATCTGACAAGTAACTTTACCAAATGGCTCAAAAGACTAATCTGTCTATAAAAAGGGGGCTTATTACTTCCTACTGAGGACAAGATGCCTTCCCCTGTCACTTCTGCCATCCTGCAGAGTCCATGACAGCAGGGTTACTCGGCTGTCACAGGCCCTCTGCCCCTGGAGACCCACACCGGCCCTGACCACCCCGCTCCGCCCAGCCGGGCCCCTCACCAATGAGGCCGACACTGGCTGCCAGGTCGTAATAGTAGGAGAAAGCGTAAAAATCCACGTGCTTCACTTCTTCTGTCCTGTGCACTTTGTTTCGCAGGATCTCTGACACTCTGCTGGTGCACAGCTCGTGGAGGCTCGCTTCTGGGGAATACCACAAAGCCAGAGGTTAGGGGCTCCAGGCACCCGGGCCACGCAGTCCCTCGAGGCCCTTCCCTGGTGACTTGAGACCCTGACCTGAACTGGCAGAACCCCCTAAAGTTGGGAGTGCTCATCGCACATGCCAAGAGCAGCCCTTTAGGAGCCACAGCACTGCTGGCCCAGGTTAGCAGGGAGAGACACCCCTGAGTATGAAGGTGACCAGTGACTCCTGACCCTGAGGTGGGGGCCACCGAATCCTGATACCCGCCGGCCTCTTGCTAGGCTGTGAGCAGCCGTCCCGACCCAGCCCGCAGGGACTGTCTGGCCCGTGCCCACCCTCTGCCAGCCCTGCCTTCCACTTCATCAGCCACCTTGGCAGGGGGCCTGCACCCTCACTGTGTCACCATCGAGGAAACACCGGCCTAGCAGGCCACGGCCAAGCTCAGGCCAGGCTAGGTGGAGGAGAACGGCAACACAGGACCCCAGAGGCTGACCGACTGCTGAGGATGCCTGATGGGCGCCTGGCCCGGCCTCCCACCTACCCCCAGTCCTGCGCCCCTGTCTCCCACTGTTCCGCACGCTTCCCCGTGTTCCCACAGTCCACAGAGCCACATCCCTGCCCTTCAACTTCATTTCCTCCTACTGTCCCTGGGCAGGTCACACCACCTCCTCCGTGTGCAGTGAACACAGCAGCAGCCGCTTCAGGGCCTTTGTGCGTGCTGTTCCTCCGGCCCGCAGAGCCGCTGCTTTAGATCTGTGCGGCTGTGTGTCCCACCCCTTCCCGTCACCCCATGAGCCCTTCGCTGGCCGTCCTGGTTGAAACTGTGATCTCCCTCCCAGCACCCTCTGCCCTGCTTTATTTTTCTTGGAAGCACTTTCATGTGTTTCATGTCTGACTCCCCCCCTGGGACTCCAGCTGCACTGTCCTGCCGTGCCCTGGCCTGCAGCGGGGCCTGACTCTTGGCACATGCACAAGTGGACGACTGAGGCAGAGGGATCTACACAGTCACCAAAGCCAGATGTGTCCCATGCCCAAGTGTCCAGCCTGGAAACTACATTTCAATCTTTCCTTTAAAGAAACTGCAAAGAGCAACAGAGACCACCCAGGGCGAGAGGGGCGAGTTTGGCGGGGCCCACGATCACCAGGCGGTAGGGGCAGCCTTGGGTAGGCGGGTGGAGCAGACCCTGCAAAAGGAGAAGCCCTGACTTCTCCCTCTATTCAACTCTGCTCAGCACTGAGCCTCTGGGCTGATGGCCAGATGTGGCCATTTGTCTCCAAGCCCTGAGGTGGTTCAGGTCCTTCCTCACTGGAGGCTTGTCAGGAAATTTGGCCCTTTGGAAGAAGCATTTAGCGCCAGACAAAGGAGCCTTGTGCAGAAGCCCCAGGGGAGGGAGGGAGCGTTCCCAGCACTCTGGCAAAGGCCTCCTGCAGGAGGGTTCTCAGAGCCTCTGTTCCCAGGGCAAGCCCTTGTCTGTGAGCCTGTGAGAGGGGTCTGGACGGCCGCCCTGTTCCTCAGGGGACGTGGGAAAGGCACGGGGGAAGGGGCAGAAGCCACTGACGAACAAATCACCATACCTGCCTTCTGCCCTGAAATTCTGTACGTCACTTCGGCGTGTTCCCACTCTCCTTTGAAGCTGGGAGACAAACAAGGGCTGACCAACTCCTTTCCATCCTTCGCTGAAATAAAAGATAAAAACAAGAAAGAAAAAGGAAAGCACACTACCACCGGAACCTGCACGGAGCTGTGCCGTGGACGCCGCACAGGCACGCTGCCCTGGAGCGTCACGGGATGTACTTCCTTCTGCCACATGAGACCTGACTCTTGGGGGCCTTCCGGGACAACCCCCCTCTGTTAAGGAAGCTGCAGCAAAGCCTCGTCCACCCTGGAAACACAACCAATACTCAAACTACAGGGCCAAGCACTGTTCAGTCAATTGTCACAACGACCCTGTCAGGAGGGAGCTATCACTGTCCAACATTATAGATGACTGAGGCCACAAGTAGCCGGCAGGTTGGTGGCAAGGCCAGGACAAGAGCCACTAGGTGCCACCAGGCCTCGAATTGAATCTGTGCTGTTCTACGACACAAAAGCTGGGTCCCACACTAGCAAACGAACTGTGGTGATGGTCTCCAGGGCTGCCCCTGCGGTGCCACCCCTCGAGGATGGCATAATGCTCTCCCACTGAGGGAAGGGCTTGCCCCTTCCCTGGCTTCTGGCCTGGGACTGTTTTCACCAATGGACTGGACAGAAAATGACGGCATGTGACTTCAGGGCAGTCTTCCTCCTCCGGAGCTGTCCGGAAAGCAGCCCAGGCTACTCTGCTGGGACAAGGCCATAATATGCAGGAGTGCCCAGGTGAAGAGAGCCACCCTGGCCAGGCCACATGGGACCCTTGGGTCCCCATTGGAGGTGTCCAGGTACAGAGAGCTGCCCCAGCCAGACCACATGGGACCCCAGTGGAGGTACCCAGGTGTGGACAGCCACCCCAGCTGGGCCACACAGGACCCCTGGGATCCCCATGGAGGGGCACCCAGCCAAGCCCTATGGAATCATGAGAAACCACATGACTGCTGTTTGTTGTTTTCCCCACTCCATTTGGGGGTGTCTCATATAATAACAGCCAACGAAACAGGCTCATTCTCCTGGCTGGTGTCACAGTCCTCAAGTGTCCAAAACAGGCACTTTGTACAGCCTGATGAGGAGACAAGACCCTCCCCGCTGCTCTGCGGAGTGGGCGAGGACTCAGGAGGCTGAGCCGTGATGCTACAGAGAATCACAGAGGGGCAAATGGGGCCTGCCTTCTTGCTGGCTAAATGATAGGTGTTTTCTGGCCTTCTTTAGCTGCAGGTGTGTTCGGGACGTGGACGTGTTTTTGGTTTGCAACAAAAGGGATACCATCATGAGAAAGAAAGAACTGAAACAGGGTATGCATGGGAAAACGAGAATTCCAGCTGCATACTGCCGCTCTGTCAGAACATCCAGGCCCCTGGAAGAGGCGGGCCGAGGGAAGGCCTCTGTGGCCTGGTGGGTACCCTCAGGGAAGACAGGTGGTGCCAGCCTCAGGGCAGTGCCTCCACCCCCTGAACCGCCAGGCTATCCCCAAGCTCTCCCAAGAGCCGGTGCGCACTGCCCAAGGCCCATCAGGAAGGAGCAGAGGTGGCCTGGGCCCAGGCACGGACTCCATCTCCGGTCAAACATGTCTGGAAAGGCCAAGCTCATTTTCTGTGTTCCTTGACAGAGCAAGAGATGACAGAGGGATGTTCTCATAATGCTGGACTCGTGAACAACAGAAACTTTCCCTGAAGGCAACACTCATATCACCTCCCCATCGCCCCTGCTGTACTGTCTGGGACAAGGTTCTCTCTTCAAATCTCCCAAACGAGTCCACTCCAAATGTAGGTGATGACCGTACAGTTACTCAGGTTCCTAAAATCCTCCAGCTTTGTGTTTCGGAAATGATTTCACTAGCATCTCTTTAAAAAAAAAAAAAAAAATTAGAATGTGCACAGGTAAAACACATTGCCCTTGGTCTCCACCAGGGTGCCACCTACAAGATCTGGGACATGTCCCTCCTGGGCCAGCAGCACCCATGTCCCACCGGGCACCAACGTGCTGCCATGATAGCAGCGGGGCAGAAGGGCTGGGAGGGGCAGGACCTCTCCCCGGGGCCAGGTAGCCGCCCTTCCAAGGGGCTCCTCATTCGCACTGAGAAAGGAAGGCAGAGGCCACATAGCAGGCCTCAGATGGCACGTCCACTCACCAGGCTGCCCTTCCACGCCGCCCAGGATCGCCAGCCGCGCCGACATCAACCCGAGCCCGAGGTAACTGGGGACAATATGCTGGGTGAGGGGTGGCCTGCTAAGGCGCAGGGCACAGCACACTCAATCGCTGGGACCCAGCACAAGTGGGAAAGGAGGGATCCGTGGCAAGGCAGTCAGCAAGGCCTTTGTGCTGCTTCTACAAGCCTCTTTTTGCAGAGTCTGGGCATTCAGCTAATCAGCCCACCAAGTGGGGGCCTGTTACGTGACAGCAGCTCACCTGGGAGCTGTGGCCTGGTAGTAAATGAGGCAGGTTCTGCCCTGGTGTTCAGAATCCACCAAAGGCGCCATGAGGCAAACAGGTGGCTCAGAAAACTCCACATGGGCTCTGCCCACTCTTTCTCCAACCTCCTCCAAAGCAGAAGAGAATCAGCACAAAAGGAAAAACGTAATTATGCTGCAGGTAAAAAATGAAGGAGGGAGGAGGCAAGTCCAGGTGGAGTGGATTCAGGGCATGGGGGATTTCAGGACCTGCTCACACCATGAGGCAGGAGCCGGAGGCTCAGGAGGGGCCCTGCGATGCTGGGGGCTGTGTTCCCGACCACCCGCGTTTCTGAAGGCAGACCTGTAAGAGTAGAGCTTGTAGGTCCTGTTGAACATCCGTAGTGCAGTCAGGTAGCCGGGCGGGGAGGCCTGCAGGGTGGCCTGGGGAGAATACAAGGCTACTGTCCTTCCTGCAGTTCTTTCTATAACATTGTCCCCAGCCCCAATTCATTTGAAAGGATGGGGATACTCAGATGGAGTCAAATAAATGAGCTTTTCATTAAATTCACATGCTGTGAAAGAACAGAAGCAAGCAATGAAAAATAAAATGTCCAGAATGAAAAACTAGTTTCCTTCCTTACGAGCAACATTTTACTCATTTTGACACATATGGCCCAGCCAAGACACCCATCATATCAGTAAATCTAAGTGTTCTATTCCACTGAAAACTAAAAATAATGAGAAGAAAATGAGTGGGTGACGAGGGAACTGTTTTTAAAGCAGTAGATGGTCTTAACGGGGAGTGTTTTCATCTCCCTTAGAACATTTATCTTGAAAAGGGTTGGCTCTCCCCATCCACATACTGGACTAAATAATGTCCACTCTTGCTCCTTCCCTGGAACTCTAAAGGGGAAAGGAGCAAAGTCTTCACATTCTCTGGTCCAAAGATCTCCAGCTATTATCTAATTTATCATCCCACTAACAATCAAATTTCTGTTATTGGGGTTTTTTTGCAGACAAGAGTTAAAATCCAGGTAAGAAGCACCATCTATGAACGAGTCTGGCCCTCAGAAGAGGAAATGACCTCAGGGGCACCTTCGGCCTCCTCCATGGGTGGGCTGTACCACCCTCCACAGCGCTGCACCCCGGGCAGGGCCTGTCTGGTCCCTCCACGCATGGGCGGGCCTCAGAGGTGGGCAGGGTGCTGCGGTCGGCAGGGGCTGGTTACCTCGAGCCGTGGCAGGAAGGTGATCTGGGTGGATCCTCCGCCCAAATCCAGCATGCCCACACTGCTCCTTCCCGGGGCTTTCAAACTGCCTGAGTACAGCAAGTGAAACAGCACTGTCGTGTTAGCAAGCAGCTTAGAACAGCAGAAAAATGAAAGAGGTTAAAAGCTAGGCCCTTCAGGAGAAAGATAAACAAGATAGAGATGTAGCTCACCTATTTAAGAATCCCCATTTAAAGTTGCACTACACATTTAAGGGATAAGATCAATGGCTCTACCAGCTACAGCTTTAATTTGGATCATGACAGGACATTAACCTTTAGGAGACATACTGGACCTGTCGTATCTACTGGGAAGGCCACTGGCTCCTCTGAAATTCCTGCACAGGCCCTGCAAGGCCCCTGCTCCAACTAGCTTCATCTCCGCTCCCCAAAGCATCTGAGGTGGAGGCTCCCCAGCCATCTCCTCACATCACTCTACTCATGAAAGGCGCAAATCTCGCCAGGAAACTCCTTTCTTTTTTATACATACGTCACAGATATTGCTCTTTTCCATAATTCCAGTAAAGGGACAAAAATCCACATGCACTGGGAACAATAAAAACTGACTCCTTGCCACCTGTTTCTAAGAACAGATGTTTGTTTCCTGTTCCACCTACAGCAGAGGAACTCAATTGCATCATTCCCATCACATTTAATATTTGAAGACGTGACTGGTTTTAGTCATAACTTCTCCAAGCAATGAGAGGACAGGGCCCCTGGTGGAAGTTGTGCAGAAGATGGGGTGGGGGCCGTGCTGGGATGGAGGGACCCCCTCCCAGCTTGTCAGTTCACTGCTCACCTGCCCCCAGCCGGGCCCAACACCCCACTTTAAGCCAGCAACACCATAAAAACCCTGAGGGGCTATCTTAGAGTGTAGAAACCAGGCCCTTGCCCTCAAGAAAGCCCGGCTGAGCCCTCCTCTGCAGGCGTCTGTGAACCGCTGGCCTTGATGACAAAGTAACATGCACCTGTCAGGAAGTTGACGGTGATCCACGCTGAAACGCCTGGAAGAGAGTGTCACAGACAGCATTTTAGTCACTTGCGACGTCAACGTAACAAACAGGGCCGCTGAATAACTATTTTTAGATTTCAGGAGCACAAAGGGACCACTTCCTCACTATGCTCAGCCTTCAGGCCATCTACGGAGAGGAGCATGACTCGAACACGAACCCAGCAGCTTCTGACAGACTATCCTGGAAGATAACACACTAACCCAGGTACTCTACCAAATGCTACCTCTCTCCCTCCTGTTCTTCACCACCAGCTTCCGCTTTTCAGAAGAAGCAGGAGCAGAACTCAATGCTCCGTCCCTCCCCCATATATACTTTTAAGGTCATATTTAAAATTAGGCTAATGTGGAAGCTAAAACGTCTCTCTCTTAGAATTAACAATGCAACAGCAACATAAATATGACAGCGACTGGAGATTCACTCCAAATGTTCTTAAAACTGAAAACATGATGCTTCCAGAAACTTCATCTGTGCCAGGTTCAGAGTTGGTCAGGAGAGAATCTGTCTCTGACACCGGCCCCCAAAAGACCCTCTGGGACACTGCAGTTGTGAATGGGAAGGGCTGTGACTTCAGTGATCCCTCACTCGGGCATCTGGCCACACAGGGCTCCAAACAGCAGCACCACTCAGCGCCTGCCTCACTGCACAGAAGCGCTTTTGGCAACTCTACCTTCATCTGTTCCGTTCATGATGGAAACACAGTCATCTCCTACAAGGAAAGGCGATGCCTTAAATACTTCTTTCACCTAAACATAAAGAGAGACACTTTTTCACCTTTCAGAACTGAAGGTCGATAGCTTTGTTTTGCATCATGCTTTCAGAAGGCAGTAACACCACCCCAGAGGAACCTGCTGTGTTCCCAGGTAAAAATCTTAAAAATGTTTTGTTTAAACTTCTCTAATCCCCCCGTGAGGAGGTTCCTCAGTTAGTCCACTCCCTGGGCTGGCTGAGGCACATGCTGCCCTGGAGACCCCATCCTGAGCCGCTCTGGCCTGGAAGGGCTCCAGCAGACTGGATTGGCAGGCTGAGCCGGGCACACTGAGCCTGCTAGACCCCAAACGCTGCCCTGCTTTGGGACGTGAGATGAAGGAGCAGGAAGGCCTACAAGGTGAAGCTCAAACCTGGGACCTCCCATGAGGTATGGTGGGCCCTGCTCCAGGGGGATGGGCCAGTGGGCCTCTGGCTGGATTTCCTCTCCCACCTCCTAGCAAGTCTCTACAGAAGCTTCAGCACCTCTGCACCCCACCATCGGACTTTGTGAGGCCATCACCTCGCAGGGACACAGTCTGGAAGGGGTCTAGGGGCTGAGGAGGATCACTTTGCTTAGAGCAGTTCCCTAACTCCCGGAGGGGAAGATGCATTCCCAGCCCACTGCAGTGTGGGTGCTGGGGCTAAAGGGCCTCTTCAACAGCACATCTGAGTGCCAGACAAAGAGCAGGACAAGCTGTCCCCGTGGGGACCAAGCCAAGCAGGCTTGAGCTGAAACACCACCACCAAGTCCCTGGAGGGAGGGAAGCCCTCAAAGGCACAATGTACTTTTAAAATAATGTTGCTTTTCTCTTCATAAAACACAGATTCACGCTATAAAACATGAATAGCTTTAAATGTCCCAAGGAAGAAAATGTCATTCACCCAGCATCCCTCTACCTAAAGGTGATGCTGTGAACATCCCCAGGGCTTCCCTCTTCAGGAAGTATTTACGCATCCTGCCCGACTGCTCTGCACTGGCTGGGAGTTAAGTGTTTCCAGTTATCATTAGCCACCGGGGGCTGCCTAACGATAGTGGGGAAATGGCTGAGCTCACCTTTTGCAGTAACTTCTGAGCCTTCTCTCCGGGCAACAGTCGTAAGCCAGCAGTGGCCTTGAGGACCAGGGGCGTGGCCTTCCAGAAGTCGAAGGGAATGTCCTGTTTAGCAACATCCAGGAGTTCCTGTATCCCCTGAGCGCTCTGCAAAGGTGGTGAGAGCAAGGCAGGGTCTGTCAAATGCAGCACACAAGGTCACACATGCCACTTCTGCCTTTGTGGTTTATAAACATGATTTTTTCTACTTTCCAAATTGGCAAGAAATAGTGATGCAAGTGGTACTAGCATGCGTGTAGGGAAATGGGGACCAGGCAAACATAGAAGTGGCAGAGCAAAGACAGGTCAGGAGAACGAGCCTGCTGCTCTAACCCAGCCTGGCAGGCGAGGCCTAGCCAGCCCCATGCCGGCCTCACCACAGCCTCAGACAAGTCTCGGCTCGCCTGGATGTCAGGAAGGGAAGGTGTGGGAACTGAGGCATCCCAGGCTCCCTCACGGCACTAAATCTCACCAGTAACTGTGATACATCAAGGAACCACTTCACCTGCTAGAGTGCTCCAGACCCCAAAGCCAGATGAGGGCCTCTGTCAGTGTGGGTGTGTGCGGGCACCTTGGGAAAGTGGCGGGGCATATCCACAGGGGCAATGCCTGGGCGCAAGCGGGTGATGTCTAAGGGAAAAAGACACACTCTTTTTGCCCAGAAATCCCATTCTACGAAACTATCAGAGACGTCCTTGCACGTGTGAGCAAAGAGGTACATGTAGGATGACAGATTGCAGCCTTTCTGTGCTGTTAAGAGAAAGACTGGACATTATCTAGATATCCTTTTGGGGGGCACTGCAGTTCCATAAGTAAATGTGCAGCATGCGCTGCAATACCACTCAGCCAGAATGACCAAGGAGGCTCTTCACTTGCTGACGTAAGTGACTTCCAAGTTCAAAGACAAAAGCAAAGCGCATCACAGCGTGAACACCTCTCTATTATATATGCAAAACAAAAGGGGGAGAACGCAGATGCCTTTGCTCATGTACACATCAACCAGCCCTTGAAGGATACCTAAGAAAGCAGGGACATGGTCCCTGGGCAGCCTGGAGCGCAGGGGTCAGTGCTGTTATTGCCCTGGGGAGTGTGGACACTTGTCTCAACTGCGTGTGTGTTACCTATTCAAACAATTAAGGCTTTAACAATCCTAGGAGTTTATTCTAAAGATACCTAATTTAATCAAGTTTAACCTCGTGTTCACTCTAGAATCACTAATTTCAATTTGTTTTTTAACCAAGTGACAGGAAAGCAAGGCATAAACTACATAGTCTGAGACCAAGACAATGTATCAGCTCATGACTTAAGAAATACTTGAACTAAAAGGAACTTATGACTCTATTAGCCATGAATCTGTAGCCAGTTTCATGAGCACCTCAGTGGAAAATCAGGCATCCTGTATTAGCGTAGTTCAAATAGAAGTATAAGTGCTATGGACTTACAAAAATCATTATTTGACAGTTTAATTAAATCTATTTTATATTTATTTGGTTTTCTGAATTTTGCATAATAACGTTTTTTTTGAGACAGGGTCTCACTTTGTCACCCAGGCTGGAGTACAGTGGTTCAATCTCAGCTCACTGTAGTCTCAAACTCCTGGGCTACAGTGATCCTCCCACCTCAGCCTCCCAAGTAGCTAGGGCTACAGGGGCACATCACCAAACCTGGCTAATTCTTAAGAATTTTTTTGTAGAGATGGGGTCTCGCTATGTTGCCCAGGCTGGTATTGAACTCCTGGCTTCGAGTGGAGTGATCCTCCCACCTCGGCTTCCCAGAGTGTAGGCGTGAGTCACCACATCCGGCCCATAATACCTTTTTAAATTTAATTTTTTATTTCAGCCAATGTTTGCTATCTTTAATTAAAGAAACTGCAACAAAAAATTAAAAATGGGTTATGCAAAATATACAAAAATAAATTAGTGTAAAAAATTTTTTTTTCTTTTTAGAGACAGGGTCTATGCTATGTCTCCCAGGCTGGACGCAAACTCCTGGGCTCAAGTGATCCTCCCACCTTGCCTCCCAAGTAGTTGGGACTACAGGTGCACCCCACCCAGCCCAGCTTTAGTGTAAAAACTTTTAAATAACTGTCAAATAATGCTTTTTGTAAGTCTGTAGCATTTTTGCTTCTGAACAGCATCAATACTTTGGGACTCCATGTAAGGGGCTAGAGTACAGGTGGGGCGGGCCTGGGAGGTCAGGGGGACACCATTTTCCTCTGGGCTCATGTGCTACACCCCGTCTGTCAGTCTGACCATCCTAAACGGCATGAAGTGCCCCGGGCTGCACCATCGAAGATGCCTTCCTCTGCGAAGATGGCCTACCGCACTCAAAGGAAAGGAGCTGGCTTTAACACATTGCACAGTTAGATCTGACGAACAGACAGACATGACAGGAGACCTTTACCTTTTCAACGTCATCAGCATAAGCAGAGAGACCTGGCTTCAGTGCTTTGAAGGTTTCGTGGGTCAAAGTAGGAGTTTCTAAGGGGAAAATGTTTAATAAAAGGGTAAAATTATTAATGCCGACATAGATGTATGAAAATGTACAACTATGACTAGTTACACTTTTCAAAGGTGCATGGGTTGCAACACAGACCCATCCCAGAGTAGCAGGGGCCCCTCAGCTGTTTCTTGTCTAGATTCTGCCTCTTTAGCTCGGCTGGACCACGTGAGTATGATACCTAATGTTTTAACCAGAACTTTACTTTTTTAAAAAGGCAACTTTATTGAGGATAATTCACATACAAAAAATTGCATCCATTTAAAGTATTAAATTTTAGCATAGCTAATTCTTACTGATTCAACAAAGAGAAGAACAAGATAAATGACTCCAAACTGCAAATACGAAAATAACTGCCTTGATTTTGGAATGGATGTATTATAGGTTCTAAAGATTTGGGTTTTTTCTTCTTTTTAAAAGGTGGAGTGTTTTAAATTATTAGGAGTAGTCGGGACTCATGTGCATGCAGCAGGGAAACTGCTGTGAGGCATACCAAATTCAGACACAAAGACTCAGGAGGAAAAACCAGACCAGAAAAAATCAGGGACAAAACTTTTTGAAAGACTTTTCTCTCCAAAAACAAAACACTGGAACATGGCTATTAAAGGATCACATGCTGACTTGCTGCCTTCAACTAAGCTTCAAAACCATTTTTGGAGGTAAGTAGATATGCCATTTAAATATTTAACTATTGTAATAAGTTAAAAATAAAGCAGATGAAATGAAAAGTAAATAAAATAGGCCACACCAGCTTTGGAAAGTGTGACTAGAAGTGTCTAGTGCCAGAAGAGCAGTTCAGTGACAGAATGGCATCTGCTCCAAAGGCAAGAGGGTCAGCTGAGAACCTGAGAGGAGGGACACCCAGATGTGTGACCGGGACCTGCCCAGCAGAGGGCTGGAGGCACATGCGGAGGGCAAACCTCAGGGCCACAGGCACAAGAGAGACAGCGGGAAACTGCACCACGGGAGGAGACCTAGGCAGAGAGCAGAGGGAGGAACAGCGGGAAGAGCCGGGCGGCTGCCCACCCTTCTGCCTGAGGCCTCCAGTCCCCCAGAAGCACAGCTGACCTGGCCCAGGCTCCAGCTCCCTCTCCAAGAGGAGGGCCCTTTCCTCTGCTGTCCCTGCTTTCTGGGCCTGCGGCAGCTCCAGACTGACCTGGGTTCTGTGTCTTTGCTACTTATTTGACCTGCCTGGATTCCTGGTTCCCGTGGGCCCTGAATCTGGGGTCACTTCCTGCCTTAAACCCTCCTGACACAACCTACAGCCTAAGTCATGGTCCAAGCCACCTGACCTGCCGGTGAATGTGGGGAGGGGACAGACTACCAAGCACCCTCCAGGGTCTTGGCTGCCCTGCATGGTGGTCACCACTTGCTCAGGTTAAGAGCAACTTGGGACTCCTGGGAGATTTAGATGCTGGGTCCTGCCCACACCCTGCGTCAGCATCTCTGGAACCTGCATTTTGACAAGTTCCCAGGTGAGTCCGTGGCAGGGGGTCCAGCCCACACTCTCTTTCAAGGGGAGGAGATCCCAACAGCCCTGCTGTGAGAGGCAGAGAAGGCAGAGAAGGCAGAGCATGCGGCCTGGGCCAAAGAGGCTGACAGTCAGCTTCCTGCCGGGTACCTCCAGGCGGCCGATCAAACTGGAAGACGTGCACTCGGGTGCCGGTGCTTCCTGCGTCAAACATGATCCCGTAGAAGACCTCATGACCATGTGCAGCTGTCCCTGGGGGGCCGTGGG
Source organism: Propithecus coquereli (assembly GCF_000956105.1). Lineage (NCBI taxonomy): Eukaryota > Metazoa > Chordata > Mammalia > Primates > Indriidae > Propithecus > Propithecus coquereli. Next base: position 1,248,842 of record NW_012150385.1, on the reverse strand, counting down.
CCTGCTGGCCCCACCGGGCCCCCGAGGCCACCCCAGCAATGCTGAGGAAGGCCTGGGTGGCGGTGGCCCGGTGCCACTTGATGTAGGCGACGTAGATGAACAGGCCCACGCACAGCCCCAGGGGGTACGCGACCTTCGTCACCCTTAGGTTCCCGTGATTTGGTATTTTTCTCATTTCTTTGCCTGCCAAGGACTCTGCCGCTGCTGCTGGTGGAAATCGAAAGGGAGGAGAGGCAGGAACACCACGTTAGGCTGTAAGGTTCCAGCATGAGCCAGAAGTCCCTGGGCCAGGGGACAAAATGTTCAATCAGAAACTGGTCCACATTTTTCCCTTGGAATCAGAAGCTTCATTTGACCCTTGAAATGATTCTGGAAGATGTGATCCCCATTTCACCGAAGAGGAACTGAAGTTTATAAAGATGGATCACCTGCACAAGGTCGCACACCTTACAGGTGCTGAACTGGGCACAGACCACAGCTGCTGGCTACTCTAAGTTTCAGACAAATGGCTTTGGGATGAGTTGCTATTTATGTAAAAAGGCCACGTGTAAGTGGTATCCCAAAGCTGTTTGTGGGAATAGAAACGTTTATCCAATTCATTCCTTCAACCCTTGCTCATACTTCCATTTAGGCAATTGACTTTTCAAAACTTTCAAAACCCCGTCCCTCAAGCAACAGAGAGCCCCAGACAAACCTGATGTATGTAGGTCGTTTTTCTGGAAGTTTCACAACAGGTGCCTCTTTTCATTCACACAGCACATTCCTGTCAAGAAGCAATAACGTCTGTGTTTCTTCAAAGCCTATAAAATTCTACCTAGGTAGCAAAATAAATTAATTGGACACCATTATTTTTGGTTCAATATACCTCAAAATGAAAGCATTTGGGCTAGGTGCGGTGGCTCATGCCTGTAATCCTAGCACTCTGGGAGGCCGAGGTGGGAGGATAGCTTAAGCTCAGGAGTTTGAGACCAGCCTAAGCAAGAGTGAGACCCCGTCTCTTCTAAAAATAGAAAGAAATTAGCTGGACAACTAAAAATATATAGAAAAAATTAGCCAGGCGTGGTGGCTCGCGCCTGTAGCTCCAGCTACTCAGGAGGCCGAGGCAGGAGGATCGCTTGAGCCCAGGAGTTTGAGGCTGCAGTGAGCTAGGCTGATGCCAAGGCTCTTTAGCCAGGGCAACAGAGTGAGACTCTGTCTCAAAAAAAGAAAAAAAAAAAAAAAGTATTTGTTCAAGCTTTATCAGCAGCTCCTAGCACGAGGCAGCGTATGGGAACGTGAGGCTTCAAAGGACGAGAATTGAGGTGCCTGATTCTCAGGGATCCCCCATGATCGGGGAACATCCATCTGTCCATTCCTCACTCTCTCGGTCAGTCCTAGTGAGTGGAGTGGCCACCCCTACGGGAGAAAAAGACACAGAGGTGCCAGGCTGGAGGCAGGCCATGGGCCAGGCTCTGCCGCAGCTGCGTATGACCGGGACAGATCACCCCTCGAGGAAGCCAGTCCCCTCCTCCATGGGGTAGGGCTGCTCACAGGAGAGCTACCTCGGGACAAACTCCAGGGAGAGCACACACTGTGCACAGGCTTCACAGGGGGCAGTGATGGGCTGAAGGGCAGTGTAGCCGCACTGCTGGGGGTGGCTGGGAAACCCGCGGTGGGCCAACCTTGCGGCTGTCTGGGCAGAGCAGGATGGATGAAAGGGGACTTGGGGGAGAGCACAGAGCGCAGGTTTCCTCGGCCCCTCCTTGGGCCCAGGCCACACCTGGATGCCCTCAGGCCCACAGAGCTCAGGCCACACTCTGTGCCCCTAGCTGAGGGGAGAGCATGACAGAGCAGCCCTTCCTGAGCAATTGCCATGCGCAGGGCTGTGAAGAGGCTCCCCTGGCAGGAGCAAGCCTCCCTCCTTGCTGGCTCCTGCCCTACTATGGGCCTCTCCTGAGTCCTATTAATCTTGGGAGCTTCCGTCCACTCTCAGAATCATGTCTCGATCTCCTGCCTGGGCCTGCTCCTTGCTGGACTCTGCAGCTTCATCTTACCCTCTTTCCCCCTTGCTCATGGTACTTGAAGGACACAGCACCTCCCTCTGCCCTAGACCTCAGCTCCTCCCTGCCTCAGGCCCTCTGCATACACCGTTACCCATTCCCGGAATGCTTGTCCACCATCCTGGCCAACACCGTCCTCATCTCAAAACTCGGCTGAAATGTCACTAGCACCACCTGCCCTGGTGCCCCCAACCTGAGCGCACCCCTGTCACATGCTCTCTGCACTCCCTGCACCCACATCATCTGTAATGATGTCAGTGCTTGTGGGATTAGTTCCTGTAAGTCTGTGTCTCCCTTTAGGCTGTGAGCCTCCCGAGGGCGGGACTCAGCTTATGTTGTGCCACCCAGCATGGCACACAGGTGCTTATCTGGAATAGAAGAGGACGCTCCTCCACCCCCATCCATAACCACATCATCACAGGCACACAACCACCAGGCACACAAAAATGTTCCTGTTTAAAATCCTTTACTGGGGAGAGGACATAGCAAGATGGCAAAATAGGAAGCTCAAGGCCCTCCTTCCCCTACAGAATCATTACAAACCATAGCTAGAGACTGGCTAAAATATTTCATAGGAGCTCTGGAAAACAGTCAAAGATATGTAGCAACTAGGAGAATGGCCAATGAAGAAAAAAGGTGCGTTCAGGATGTTAGGAAATTGTGTGGTACTTTACTCACCCCTGCCCCACTCCTCCCCAGCACCACTGATGGAAACAGCAGCCCCGTTCTCAGTTCCTTTCCCCAAACTGGAGGGAGCAAAGCAGACCTTTCTGCAACCTCCTAACCTGTCTTGAACTGCCTGAGGAACAGATCTGTTTCGCCCGACACGGAGCTCACAGCTCACGCAGGAAAAGCTGCAGAGAGCAGTTGCAGGCACTGCTAGCAAAGCTGAAGGGCGGCTACAGACCCACATGTACCTGGGGTAAGAATTACAGGTGGAGAAATATAACAGAACTTCTAAGGACTGAGGTGGGGGTAGGGGGAGATTCTTGGGGAAAATAAGACATGTAAAAGCAGTCATGTATATGGGGGAACTGAAAAAAGCATATACACAAACCCAAGGAAGACACTTCCTCCGAAGAAATCTGGTAAGATCCTAAATCTTCATCCCAGGCTGGTCCCAAAGCTCAGGCAATCTTACTAATAAGTGAAGGTCTTTCCTAATAACAGAGGTAGTCTGCAAAGACTGGGAGGGGGACTATTTTTTCAAACGCCCAATTTTCAGCAAAAAAAGCACAAAGCATACCAAGAAACAGGAAGATATGGCTCATTCAAAGGAAGAAAATAAAGTGGAGGAACCCATCCCTGAAGAAACATAGGCATTGGATACACTAAAACAAGACTTTAAAACAGCTGTCTTAAATATGCTGAAATAGCTGAAGGAAAACACAGATAAAGAATTAGAAGAAATCAGGAAAATGATATATGACAATGAAATCAGTGTGTCAACAGTCAGAAATTGTAAAAAGAAATCAAACAGAAACTGTGGAGCTGGAACATACCATAACTGAACGGAAAACTTCACCAGAAGGGTTAATAGCAGATTTGAACAGGCAGAGGAATCAGCAAACTCGAACACGGGACATTTGAAATTACTGAGTCAGAGGATCAAAAAGAAAAAAGAATGAAGAAAAGTAAACAGAGCCTACAGGATTTATAGGACACTATTAAGTAGAACAATGCATACATTATGTGAGTCCAAGAAGGAAAAGAGAAAAAGAACAGGGCAGAGAGATCATTTGAAGAAACAATGGCTCAAAATTTCCCTAATTTGAGGAAAGACATGAATATAAACATCCAAGAAGCTTGGTAACACCAAATAAGATAAAGTCAAAGAGACCCACACCAAGACACAATATAATCAAACTGTGGAAAGAGAAAAGCGGAAAGCAGCAAGAGAAAAGCAACTCATCACATACAAAGAATCCTCAATAAGACTGTCAGCGAATTTCTCAGCAAAAAGCTTAGCGGCAAGAAGACCGTGGGATGATATACTCAAACTGCTAAAACAAAAAACCTGTCAATGGAGAATTCTGTACTCAGCAAAACTGTCCTTCAGAAATGAGGGAGAAATTAACATATTCAGATAAACAGAAGAGGATGGAGCTCATAACCACTAGATCTGTCCTATGAGATTGCTAAGGGAGTCCTTCAAGTTGAAATGAAAGGATGCTAGATGGTAATTAAAAGCTATGAAAAAATAAAGATCTCCAGCAAAGGAAAATGCATGGACAAATATAAAAACCAGTATTATTGTAAATGTGGTCTGCAACTCTACTTTTTATTTTCTTCAAGATCTAAAAGATGAATACATAAAAAAGTTATAAATCTATGTTAATGGGTATATAATATATAAAGATGTAATGTATGATATCAATAACAAAGGGGGATAAGTGTAGCTATAAAGGAGAAGTTATTGTATGTCACTGAAGTTAGGTTGGTACTAATTTAAAGTAGATTGTTATAACTTTAGGATGATATATATGTAATCTCTATGATAACCATAAAATCTATATAATATACACAGAAGAAAATGAGAAGGGAATCAAAATTGTCCCTACAAATAACTAAACATAAAGGAAGGTAGTAATGAAGGAAATGAACATAAAAGCCATAAGACACACAGAAAACAAAATGGCAAAAATAAGTTCTTCCCTAATCAGTAATTACTTTAAATGTAAATGGATTAAACTCTCCAATCAAGAGACTCAGATTGATGGATGGATTGAAAAACAGGATCCAACTACACTTGATCCCTGAACAACATGGGTTTGAACCACATGGGTCCACTTATACGTGAAATTTTCTTCCACCTCTGTCACACCTGAGACAGCAAGACCAATGCCTCCTCTTCCTCCTCAGCCTACTCAATGTGAAGAAAATAAGGATGAAGACCTTTATGATGGCCAGGTGCGGTGGCTCACACCTGTAATACTAGCACTCTGGGAGGCTGAGGCGGGAGGATTGTTTTAGTTCAGGAGTTCTAGACCAGCCTGAGCAAGAGCGAGACCCAGTCTCTCTAAAAAATAAAATAAAATAAAAATAAAACTCTAAATTAAGGGGCATTTAAATTTATGATTTTAATAAAAAAAGACCTTTATGATGATACACTTCCACTTCATGAATAAATATATTTTCTCTTTCTTATGATTTTCTTTTCTTTTTTTTTTTTTTGAGACAGAGTCTTGCTCTGTTGCCTGGGCTACAGTACCATGGTGTCAGCCCAGCTCACAGCAACCCCAAACTCCTGGACTTAAGCAATCCTTCTGCCTCAGCCTCCTAAGTAGCTGGGACTATAGACATGTGCCACCATGCCCGGCTAATTTTTTCTATATATTTTTAGTTGTCCAGATAATTTCTTTCTATTTTTAGTAGAGACGGGGTCTCGCTCTTGCTCAGGCTGGTCTCGAACTCCTGACCTTGAGCGATCCTCCCGCCTTGGCCTCCCAGAGTGCTAGGATTACAGGCGTGAGTTATCGCACCCAGCCAAGAGACTCACTTTAGATCTAAGAACATATATAGACTGAAAGTGAAAGAATGCAAAAAGATTCAAAGCAAATAGTAAGAAAAAGATAGCAGGGGTGACTATATTAATATCAGACAAAATGGACTTTAAGTCAAAAATTGCCACAAGAGACAAAGAAGGACACTACATAATGATAAAAGGGTCAATTCACCAAGAAGATAAAACAATTATAAATATACAGGCAACAAATATCAGAACTCCTAAATACATGGCGCAAACACTGACAGAACTGAAGACAGAAAGAGAAAATTATCAATGATAGTAGGAGACTGTAATATCCCACTTTCAATAATGAACGGAAAAACCAGACAGGATCAGTAGGGAAACAGAGGACTCAAACAACACTATAGAGCAATTGGATCTAACATTTACAGAACACTCTACCCAGTAACACTGGAACACATATTTTTTCTTAAGTACACATGGAACATTCTTCAAGAGAGATGATATATTAGGCTACAAAATATGTCTTAATAAACATTTAAAAAATCAAATAGTGCTTTTCCAAGCACAATGAAATGAAACTAGAAATCAACAGAAGGAAAATTGGATAATTCAAAATTATGTGGAAATTTAGCACACTCTTAAACAACCAATGGGTCAAAGAAGAAGTTGCAAGAAAAATTAGAAAATACCTTGAGATAAGTGAAAATGAAAACACAACATACTGACACTCGTGGGATGCAGCAAAAGCAGTACCAAGAGGGAAATTTATAGCTGAAAACACACTAAAAGAGAAGAAAGATATCAAACCAACAACTTAACATTAGGAACTAGAAAAGAACTAATAGAAAAGAACTAATAGAATAATAAAGATTAGATGAGGATAAAGAAAATGGAGAACAGAAAAACAAAAGAGAAAAGTTAATGAAACTAAAAGTTGGTCTTCAGAAAAATCAACATAATTGGCAAACCTTTAGCTAGACTGACAAGGGAATAAAGAAATAAGATTCAAATAACTAAAATGAGAAATAAAAGCAAGGACATTACTACCGATTTTACAGAATAAAAATTCTTATAAGACAATACTATGAACAATCATATGCCTACAAACTGGATAATCTAGATGAAATGAACAAATTCCTGGACACACAACCTGCCAAGATGAATCATAAAGAAATAGAAAATCTGCACATAACTATAACTAGTAAGGACATTGAATCAGTAATCAAAAACCTCCCAAAGCGGGGGGCAAGGGCAACATACGTAACCTAAACATCTATACCCCCATAATATGCTGAAATAAAAAAAAAAAAACAAAAAAAAAACCTCCCAAAAAGGAAAAGCCTGGACCAGATGGCTTTAATACTGATTGTACCAAACATTTAAAGAAGAATAAACACCAATCCTTCTCAAAATCTTCCAGAAAATTGAAGAGGGGGAACACTTCTTAACTCGTTCCATGAGGCCAGCATTACCGTGATATCAAAATCAGACAATGACACAAGAAAAGTACAAACCAATATGCTTACAAATATTTATGCAAAGATCCTCAACAAATACTAGTAAGGTAAATTCAATGGCACAGTAAAAAGATTATATATCATGACCAAGTGGGATTTATTCTTGGAATGCAATGATGGTTCAACAAACAAAAACCAATCAATGTAATACATCACATTAACAGAATGAAGCAAAAAAACACGATCATCTCAATTGATGCAGAAAAAATATTTAATAAAATCCATTGTATTTCATAATAAAAACAATCAACAAACTAGGAATAGAAGAAAACCACCTCAACATAGTAAAGGCTGTATATGAAAAGTCCACAACTAACGTCATACTCAATGGTGAAAGACTAAGAGCTTTTATTGTAAGATCAGGAACAGGATGCCTACTTTTACCACTTCCAGTCAACCTAATATTGAAAGTTATAGCCAGACTAATTAGGAAAGAAAAAGAAAAGGCATTCACATTAGAAAGGAAGAAGTATAATAACATTCCCTCTGTTTACGGGATGACGGAGTCTTATATATAGAAAACTAAAGATTACACACACACACACACACACACACACACACACACAACCTGTTAAGCGAATTCAGTAAGATTTCAGAACACAATATAAACACACATAAATCAGTTGTTTCTATACATTAACAATGAACAATCCAAAAAGGAAGTTAAGAAAACAATTCCATTTAAGATAGCATCAAAAAGAATAATACTTAGGAATATTGTCAAAGAAGGAGGTGAAAGTCTTTTACACTGAATATGATAAACACTGATGAATGAAATTAAAGATTACACAAATAAATACAAAGATACCACATGTTCACCAGACCAGAAGGCTTAATAATATTAAGATACTACCACTACCCAAATGATCTATAGATAGAATGCAATCTGTCACGATCCCAACAATTTTTTTGTAGAAATGGAAAAAAATCATCCTAAAATTCATATGGAATTTCAAGGCACCCCAAACTGCCAAAACAATCTGAAAAAGAACAAAGTTGGAGACTTCACATATCCTGATTTCAAAACATATTACAAAGCTACAATAAATAAAATAAGATGGTACTGGCATAAAGATAAGATATATAGACCAATGGAACAGAACAGAAAGCCCAGAAATAAACCCTCATATATACGGTCCAATAATCTTTGACAAGGGTGCCAAGATCACACAATGGAGAAACAGTCTCTTCTATAAATGGTATTGGGAAAACTAGATATCCACATGTGAAAGAATGAAGTTGAGAAATGAATTAAAATGGATTAGAGACCTATGTGTAAGACTTAAAACTATAAAGTTCCTAGAAGAAAACATAGGAGAAAAGCTTCATGGCATTGCATTTGGCAATGGTTTCTTGGATATGACACCAAAAGCACAGGCAACAAAAGCAAAAAAAAAAACAAGTGGGATTGCATAGCTAAAAGACTTCTGCATGGCAAAGAAAATAACCAACAAAATGAAAAGGCATGGGAGAAACTGTGCAAACCATAAATCTGATCTGATAAAGGATTAATAATCAGAATCGATAAAGGAATCCTAAAACTCCACAGGAAAAATGGTAATCTGATTAAAAACTGGGCAAACAGGCCAGGCACAGTGGCTCATGCCTGTAATCCTAGCACTCTGGGAGGCCAAGGTGGGAGGATCGCTCAAGGTCAGGAGTTCGAGACCAGCCTGAGCAAGAGTGAGACCCTGTCTCTACTAAAAATAGAAAAAAATTAGCCGGGCACGGTGGCACGTGCCTGTAGTCCCAGCTACTTAGGAGGCTGAGGCAGGAGGATCGCTTGAGCCCAGGAGTTTGAGGTTGCTGTGAGCTAGGCTGACGCCATGGCACTCACTCTAGCCCGGGCAACAAAAATGAGACTCTGTCTCAAAAAAAAAAAAAAAAAAAAAAAAACAGGGCAAACACATTTCTCCAAAGAAGATATACAGATGGCCAACAAGCATAGGAAACAATGCACAACCACAATGAGATATCACCTCATATCCATTAGGGTGGCCACTATCAAACAAACAGAACATAAGTGTTGGTGAGGATGTGGAGAAATCGGAACCCTTGTGCACTGCTGGTGGGAAAGTAAGATGGTGCAGCTGCTGTGGGGGACAGTGTCCAGCAATCCCACTTCTGGGTGTATACCCAAAAAGCAATCCAAATGTCCATGCACACATAAATGGATAAATAAAATATGGTATATACATATAGTGGAATATTAGTCTCAAAAACGAAGGAAATTTTGATATACGCCGCAACATGAATGAACCTTAAAGACGTTTTGCTACGTGAAATAAGCCAGTCACAAAAAGACAATTATTATTTGATTCCACTTATATGAGGTACCTAGAGTAGTCAAATTCAGAGACAGAAGGTGGAATGTTGGTTGCCAGGGGCTGGGGGGAGGGGGATGAGGAGTTACAGAGACAGAGTTTCAGTTGTGGGAGAGGAAAAAGTTTTGTGCATAGATGGTGGTTATGCTTACATAACAGTGTAAATGTACTTAACGTCACAGAATTGTGCATTTAAAAATGGTTGAAATGGTAAATTTTACATTATGTACATATTTTATAAAAATAAAAAAATCCTTCAATGGCTCTGAAGCCAGACAGGTAACGCAAAGGAGTTCTATGGGTACAGGACTAAAGGTAGTTGCGGGGAGGGGGTGGGGATGAAAAGGGCAGGGCTTGCTCATTGTGAAAAATTCAAACTGTTTTAAAGTTCTGGCCACGCTCAGGCCTCACTCTCTCAACAAAGGTGACAGGTCATGCTTCACTGAGATTCCTCCTGCCTTAAATGTTCTGGTTCTTTTTTTTTTTTTAGCATCCTATTCCTTTGGTCCTTTCTCCATATCCCTGCAAATCTCCCCAAGATGTTTACTACTGCCCTGAACCATGGCCACTAGGGACTCCTCCCCTGGGCTTCTTGGTGCTCCACACACCTTCGCAAAAATTATATGTGGAGTTGTTCTTTTGGGTCTGTCTCCCCTCTGGTTAGATGGCATCTCTCTGGGAACAGGGACCAGCTCACTCATCCCAGAACCTCCAACGCCAACACAAGGCCAGAGCCCAGCAGCTGCTCAGCCAACTTTGGAGAGGCCTGCTGGGGCTCAGAAGTTACTGAGGCAGAAGAGGCAGAGAGAGGAAGGTGCAGACATTGGGGATGCTCCAGACCCAGGTGCAGGCTGTTTGGGAGGAGCTGTTTGGCAGGAGGCAGCAGGGACCAGGCTTCCACACAGACTTTGACATGACAGCCTGACAGGAGAGGAGACAGGGCGTGTGCAATGCCGGCCCTGAGGTGGCTGATCTCACCCTACAGCTGCTTCTCTGAAAGGCCTCCCTTTGCTACCTTACCATCACCCAAAGTTTCAGGTTCCTAAGTAATCATTAAATGCTTAATTAAAGGTATTTATAGAGAAAGTTCTGAAGTGGTTATTTCTGGAAATGAACCGTGAGGACACGAAAGCAATACTAACAACTTATAACTGGAAGAGGTTTTTTTTTAACTTTAATTAACATCTAAATTTTTTTAAGAAGTCGCTGGTCCGGCGGCCGCAATCACTCACAGACTGTGCACACCCTACAGAGGGAGCATGAGGCCTGCACTCGCTGTTCAGTCTGCCTCAGCTGCCATGGGGACACGAGGCAACACCCCAACGGAGCACCGGGAGGGCGCCTCTGCCTACCGCCTCGACCCCCAGCGACTCATTGGGGACACATGCAGCAGACTCTGAAGCAGTGACCAGAGAGGGCACCACTGCTCGGCCTCGGGCACCTGGGGAACAACTCGCAAAGGGCAAAGCAGACCCAACCCTAGGGTGCCCAGGTGGCACGCGACAGGGACGCCCCCCCACCCCACCCCAGAGAAGGGCCGTCTGCAAGGCAACCACCACAAGGGGCCAGGGAGGGGTGCCTACTAAGTCAAGAGGACCACCAACCTCGCTGACGTCTAGAGGCAGAGGGCAGGAGTGAGGCTGGTGGATTCGGCACCCCCATCTCCCCACACCCTCCCACCTCCCATACGCTGCTGCCTTCCACACACCACCTATGGGCAGGGAGGAGAGGCCAGGCGCCTGCGGTACTATTCGGGCTAGAATGGCTCCTCCCTTGCTGGTGCGTGGCTTAAGGCCTGGTGGAGAGTGTGACACGAGCACATCGATATGCATCTGGTACAGTTTTATAAAACTGTCTTTACATAATGAAGTCCTATGTCCAATGTTAGTTTAAGAACCCTATTCTACACGATCAGATTAGCAGGTGGCATATCAAATTGAGGCAAAGTTTGTTCTTTATTAAATTTGTCTACCCATTAAAAAAATACCCTTTATATGCCATCTCCTGTGTCCAGGGCCACACAAGGCCAGTATCACTGCCTTCATTTTCCATAAGACAGCACCACAGCCCCGGGAATGTTTGGAAATAGACTTGCCTGAGACTGCTGGCACATGGTGGAGTACAGACCACAGTCCTGGCTTTGGTCTCCAGGTTGAAGGTGCTTTATCGCTTCAGTTGCCCTACAAATACAAGACTCTACTTTAGACAACCAAACACCACTCACGTGACCTTCCATACACATAATTATTAAAGTTACACACCAAAAAGTTCAGGATGGCATCAACAGAGCCCAAAAAGAACACAATATTGCGGGAGTGTAGAACTAGGCCACTTCCATGACTTTGAGGCCCAAAACTAAACACCAATTTCATTTCACTAGGCTAAGGTATTTGTCTACAGCTAACACACCTGCAGGAGGGGCAAATCACATTTCTGTGGGTACAACTAACACCATAGTGTGAATGTGTTGATCATGTCCTCCTGAGAAGGTCACTGTGGAAAACAACTCAAGCTCAGTTCAGTCTGTTCTTTAGAGGAGTGAGTGTAGGGTAAGGTTGTAAGGAAGGTACTCAGGAGGGACTGAGGGGGAGGCAGCGGTAGGAAGAAGGGCAACACAAAGGCAAACAGAGAGATGTGGCTCCTGCCAGGTGCTATCCTCTGTCAGGTGTAGGCAGGAGTCAGAGAGGAGAATCTCAGTGTGGAGCAGAGTTGTTGAGGCAGGAGCCTGCACTGTCCCCTGGCTAGCTTTCTAGGAGCTGGGGAAGACAGGCCAGCTCTTGGAAATACAAGCTCTATTTGATTTGGATTGGCAGTTGCCTACTCTGTTGGCCAGTTCCTTCCAGGTTTTCAGTTCAACTAAACGAAAGGGCCATGATCGCAACTGACTGCCACCACGCATACTTGAAAACGTATCCAAAAATAAAGCACATTAGCAAACCACCACTCATTCTCCTGGTAGGTTTAAATGGACTTTTCTCCCCTTCTCAGGAAGAAAATCCCACTTGAATCATTCTGTCAACACCATCTACTGTTTCCTTTTCACAGGGTGCAGTGGGAGGGGAGGCACTTTCAGAACTCTTTACCCAAAGGGCTGTCTACCTCTCTGGTTCTCCACATGAGGCTCCAGGAGGGAGACAGACACACACCATATTAGCCAACTGACTCTTTTGAGGGCAAGGGGAGGGGGACAAAAAACGATTTCTGAATTTGTATGCTTGCCAGCTTTTTCAAAAATGACTACATTGTCAACACAATGGTAACACCAACAGGGAACTCCCTGTGCCCCCCACCCCACTGCACCGTAGGCAGGAGGGAGAGCCCTTGTGAGCACATTCACCATCCACCTCTTCCCAAGGAACCTCCTTCCCAGAGGTTCTGGATTTCCCCAATGGGAGCCATGGGCTGAGACTTCCGTCTTATCCAGTATGATGTAGGATGTGTGGCTCAATACACATTATACTAAAACACAGGTGCCTGAAGGGACACCAAGAACTAACCAGGCACTTTCAGGTGGATGATTGCTTTGCTCTTTGCACTTCCAGCTGCACCTAAAATAAAAAAACTCTCCCTTTCATGGTATCTTGGCCCCTCCCATCTCTCCTTCCTCTTACACCCTTGAGGACAGTCCAGTATCCAGCTCTGTCCACCTCGGGGCCTTTGCTCTCCCTCCCTAGGTCTGGAGCACTGGTGGCTCACAGGTCAGCTCACTCAGAACCAGCCTGACCACTTATGAAAGCCTCTGGTCACCACACCAATTGCAGAGTTAATTGTCCTCACATCCTCAGTACTGTTTGAACAGCCTGACGTTACCTGTTTCCCAGAAATTATTACGCTGGGCTTCCCAGCTCGGCTTCGAGATCCAAGACTGCCCGGGCCTGCCCCTGTGCTGGTGCCTGCCCCTGTACTGAGCTGGGGGGCGGATCAGCAAATGCTGGTTGAATGAATGAATGCAGGAGGGCTGTGCGATCCCTAGGATTAGAGACTCTGCTATCTGACCCACCCTGTTGCCCAGAATACTGAACTCGCCCCCGACGGGTCAGCGGAGTCCAGACGTCCAGGGAGGCCTAATGGAGTAGGACAGGAAGGCAGCAAGAGGAGAGACCCGGAGTGCGAGTGACCCTCAGTGCTCCTGCACCCTGGGGGAGCCAGACCCTCCTCCGCTCCGGCCTCCGCCTCCAGGGGACCCGCAAGTGCACGCGAGGAGGCCCAGCTGCAGTTATCCTTGGCCGGCACACTCCACCGCCCCCGCATGAACCCCCGGCCCGCCGCTTACCCTGAACGACGTCCTCTGCCCACTACGGAGGGGGGTACCGTTCCCTGGGGAACAGGCGGCCAAAAGAAGCTGCTGTCCTCCTCTCCCGCCCGGCCGGCGCCACGGCGGCCTGCACCTGGGGGATACGACCCCACAGATCTTGAAAGCCGGGGTCCCGCCCACAAGCACGTCACGTCACGGGCTGGGCGGGGCGTCGCGGGCCGAGCCGCGCAGGCGCAACCGGGGCGGGCTCAGCTGCGCAGGCGCGGTCCTCTTCCCGTGGCCGCATCGAGCCTGCCTGGGTCTTCGGCGTCCACTGCGACCCCTCCGTGGCCGGGTTCCAGGGTTGTCTTGACTGATTTTTCTCACGATGCGGCGGAGCCCGCCCTGCTGTGGCTGGCAGGGAAGTTACCACAACCTCATAACTTTGGCCTGTGGAATTTCCCCGGATACCTCCACAGCTAAATTTCCTTTTTTTTTTGGAGACAGAGTCTCGCTTTGTTGCCCGGGCTAGAGTGAGTGCCCTGGCCTCAGCCTAGCTCACACCAACCTCAAACTCCTGGGCTCAAGCCATCCGCCTGCCTCAGCCTCCAGAGTAGCTGTGACTACAGGCGCGAGTCACCACGCCCGGCTAATTTTTTGTTGCTATTTTTAGTTGACTGGCTAACTTTTTTTTTCTATTTTTAGTAGAGACGGGGCGCGCTTGCTCAGGCTGGTTTCGAACTCCTGAACTCAAGAAATCCTCCTGCCTCGGCCTCCCAGAGTGCTAGGATTACAGGCGTGAGCCACCGCGACCAGCCTTTTTTTTTTTTTTTTTAAGGTAATACATGATAGAAAATGCAACCACTCAGAGTAGGCAGTGTGATCGAGAGTTCCACACTCTTGGCCTCATTTTCTGATGTCTTCCTAGAAGCCACCAAGGTTGCCGCCTCCTGACAGTCCTGGAATACAGGCCCAGTTTACTTATGGAGCCTGGTGGTGGGGGCTGCCCGGATGCTCCCAAATCTGTCTCCTTTTCTTCCCGCCAGGGCTAGAGCCCCTTTCCTGGCTTCCCCTGCTCACGTTACACGTCAGCCCCGGCCAATGAGATGTGGGCGCGGTCTTTCCAGGCTGGGTCCTAGAGGACCGCCTGTATCAGGGGGTCCTGGGAGAGCTGTTGTTGGAAGAAGTCTAGGTTCCTGAATGCCGAGTGTTATACGTTTATTGTTAGGAGGGACACTTTTGAGAGTGAATGGGTGCTATGTGTATGGGATGCCGTACGACGTGCATAAGCCAGGACTGGCAACTGGGGCATGGGATCCGCCTGCTGAATCACCAGTGGAAGGCCGCCCTCTCTTTTCTGGTCAAACCACTGACATTTGGTTATTAAACCAGTTAGCCTTTATGGGGCCTTGTTGATGGACCTTAAGAGTTTGGACCTCTAGTTGTTTGCTAATTAGGAATAATGCTACAGCATGCCAAGGACTATCTTTGTGCACTCGCGTAGGTATATCTGCAGGAAAAATCCTTAGAAGTGGAAGTGGCTAGAGACATGGCTAAATTCCACCCCCCCCCCCCATTGTACTAGTTTACACTCCCATGCAAAGGATGTTTTAAGAGTCTGGGTTTCCTCACATTTTCACCACTGGAGTATTTCCAAGCTTTTGGATTTTTGCCGTCCAATAATTACAGAACTGTATCTCACAGTTTTAATTTACATTTTTTCTCGTATTTTGAGATCCCCGTTCATGGAATTGTGATGGCCCTGCTTCCTTCTGCCTCGTTCATAACATGTCTTACCACTTCCTCCCTTTTCAACATATTTCACTCTTAGAGTTTCTAGAATTTGTCAAAGCAAAAACTTTGCTGACGGGGGCTTTTGCATATGCTATTCACTTTTTGGAAAGCTCTTGCACCAGGTCTTTCCTTAGCAGATTCTTTCTTGAAGACTCAGCTCAAATGTCACCTCCTCAGGCCATTTTGTCTAGAGTGACCTCCCCCAGTTATTTCCTATTCTGTCACCCTTTATGTTATTTTCTTTATAGCACTTATCACACCCATCACTATTTATTTGTTGACTTGTTTATTGGACTATGCTTTGTTCTGCTAAAATGTAAGCTCCACAAGCAGAAAGAAGTGGTCTTTTCTCATCAATGTTGTGTGCCCAGGCATCTAATACTCTGCCTGGCACATGGTAGGCAGCCATATCCCCTCCGCCCAACTCTAATGTCAGCTCTCCTGTTGTGGTGGAAAGTTCCCAAGAATGCTGCCACCTCAAGCAGCTCATTGCTATCCTAGTTAGGGCTTACTTAGGACTTTCTCTGGAAGCCCTGGGAACAGGCACAGCGTGGAAATTCATGGAAATTTAACTTTCCCAGGGTGCACGTAGGGTAGGTCTCCAGGTGGCCTTGATTGACCTAGTCCCTTTTCTTGCATATAGTTCTCAAGAATAACTGTAGAATGTGCTAGAAACGCAATGTCTTGAAATAAGGGGGAGCTAGCTGAAACAGCCCAGGCTCTGTTCCAGTCCCCCACTAAAAGCAGGATGTCCTTCAACGCTTTAGCACAGTGAGTCACATAACCCCAGAGTATAAAACGCAGGGCTTGCTGCTTTCTGGTGGCCCTCATCTTTGGGGCAAGTGGGGGATGCACAGCTGAGACTCCATCTGCCCCAAGCAGCTTTCCTGAGACTTGGGGGACCAGCTCACAATGAATCTGTATTCCCTTGCTGCCTGTCTGTAAGTAATAATCTATTTCGTGTAACTTGTCGAGTATGAAGCTGTTCTCTCTCGCCAGACACAGACAAATTGGTAACCAGTGCACAGTGAAACTGCTTCACAGCAACCTTTAACTAATTGGAGATAAATGCCTCAGATTTCCATCCCCAGAGGAGCAGGATTGAGCCTCGGTTGTCCACAGTGGTAACCAGCTTGGTAATGCACTCCGCTTTGGGTTGGCTTTCCCTTCTTCCTTGGCCCCCTCTCTCACTCTTGCTTCGGGGGATCACCTCCCAAATAAACTACCTACATCTAAGCTCTTATCTCACACTGCCATTGGGAAACACAAATTAAGACAGTATTCCAAATGTTTATTGAAGAAATGGATGGATTAATTATGGTGTCTCTGAAGTTTTTACTCATCAGCTAGAAGAAGCAACTCAATCCTGCAGGAAGATGATGGAAGCCAATTGGCACCTGCCTGGGTAATGCAGGAGATGGGACAGATAACTTAGATATGGACTATAGCAGAAAAGGTGGGCAAGTGTTCTGACAGCAGGAGGAATGACTGGCACTGACTTGGGGGATGAGAAAGTTTTAGAAGAGGTGGATGAGTTAGTAAGCTGCCTCAGTTTACCAAATGTAACTAATAGTGGACAAAGCCCACTATTTTTGTGTGGGTGCTTGCTCAGATGTGCCCAGCTACTGACGCCAATCCAGGAGGACAGCTGCAAATCTGTGTGTTAGATGAAGCAGCATAACATGGGCTCCACAGTGCCCCTGGTAGCAGGTGCTACCTGTGCCCTCCCTGCCCACATCTGTCCCACTGCAAGTGACTGTGATTCTCCACATCAGGGCTTTTGTTATTCCTTCCTGCCACATTGGCTATTATGTAATCTCTCTTGGCTTCCTGATGGACCGTCTAACAGAGACCGCCTTGCACCATAGTGACAACCTAGTTGGGACAATAAGTGCAGTTATAACACAGGTGAAAATGTCCTAGGTGATTGGTTGAATATCCAAGTCGGGAGAGGCTGGTGTGAATGAGTCATCCTATTTCATTCCCTGAGCAGCCGTTGATTAGCTGTCCTCCCCTCCACGAAGTCCTTTAACATTTTACCATTAAATATGTTGCCCTTTACCAGATTAAGAAAATTTTCTTCTATTTCTCGTTTGAATTTTAAAAAATCATTAATTGATGTTGAATTTTATTTTGTGCATTTCCTTTATCTATAGGTGATCATTTGATTTTTCCCCATTAATTTGTTAATGTGATAAATTACATTCTAATGTTGAATCATTCTTGCACTCCTAGTAGAAAGCATGTTTTTAATACATTGCTGGATTTGATTTGCTGACGTATTTAGGCTCTTTGCTTCTATTAATATGTTCATGAAAGAGACTGGCTTCTGAATTTCTTCCGTGTATTGTACTTGTTTGAATATACTATCATGATTACATCAGCCTTACAAAACAAGTTGAAGATTTTCTGTTTTCAAATCTTCTAAAAGTGTTTGTGTATGTTCTGAATTTTCTATTCCTTGAATATTTGATGGAATATGCCTGTTTTCTATGTTTAAACATCTTAAACTGCTGATTTCATTTCTAATTATTCAAGTTTTCTATTTCTTTTTTGGACAGTTTTGGTATCTTTCTAGGAATTTTACCATTTCACCTAAGTTTCCAACTTTATTAGTACAACATTATTCATGTCTTATCTTCTTATCATTTGTAGTCATAGCCTCCATTTCACTCGTAATATTTATTTGTGCCCTCTTTTCTTCCCTTCTTAATTACCATTTTTATTAAATAACCCATTTCAAATAATGCTTAAATTCTCTAAATTTATATCATTCTCTTAACCATAATCTAATCTCATTAACCTCGAAACCCCCATCTTTTTTTTTTTTTTTTTTTTTGAGACAGAATCTCACTGTCTTGCCTGGGCTAGAGTGCCATGGCGTCATCATAGCTCACAGCAACCTCAAACTCCTGGGCTCAAGCGATCCTCCTGCCTCAGCCTCCCAAGTAGCTGGGACTACAGGCATGCGCCACCTGCCCGGCTAATCTTTTTCTATATATTTTTAGCTGTCCAATTAATTTCTTTCTATTTTTGGTAGAGATGGAGTCTCGCTCTTGCTCAGGCTGGTCTTGAACTCCTGAGCTCAAACAATCCTCGCTCCTCGCCCTCCCAGAGAGCTAGGATTACAGGCGTGAGCCACCGCGCCCGGCCTGAAACCCCCATCTTAACTACCCAGTTCTGTACACCATGGTACTAGCTACTAAACTAACTAAGTGACCTTCAAACTATTTCTTCTCCACACAAAATCATTATTTTTTTTTTTGCTCATAGTTTTTGTTGGATCTTTCTTGATATCATTTCCTGTGAACTTGGTTGCTGAAGGCCCCTGATCTGAGAACTTCCTTATCAAAATCGAATCATATATAAATATCTCACGTTATTCAAACTGGCTTATTTTACAGCCCGCCCCTGCCCACTATCCCCACCCACTAACTGCCTAGTAGCTTGCTGCCTCTGTTTTGGCCTAAAGATCTTGTAAAGGGCACTGCTTATCTCTGGTGGTTAAACAGCCGGGAACACACAGCTCTCTCCCTGGCTTTCCACCTGACGGAAGAGGGATGGGGTGGGGCAGGGGCTGGGGAGGCAAGGACAGGTGCTCCCTTTCTACCTCTAGGCTCCTCTGAAGCAGTGTCCCTGACTTTAATGCCACTCCTCTGAATACTGATTCTAGATAACTCTAGTCCTCCATTTTTATATCCCTAGGACTGTGTGCCCTCTCTTTTTCTTCTTGGTCAACATTTCCAGAAATTTGTAAGTTTTGTTACGTCTCCCCTGCGAGATCTAACTTTTGGCTTTGTGGAACTCCTCTGTGATATCTTTGTTTTATATTTTTAAATTTCTTTCATCTTTATTGTTTACTTCTTTGTACTTAGGGTATATTCTGTTTTTTAATTTTGCTAGGTTGAGATGAACACTTACCTTATTCCCTTTCAGCCTATCTTCTACGAAATGCATTTAAAACTTTAAAAATTTCCCCTAAATACTTTAACTCTATCCCACAAATTTTGCTATATTGTATTTTTGTAATTTTCAGTTTGAAAATCCTCTAAATTCCATACGATCATATCTTTCTGTCCCATGTATTATTTAGAAATGTGATTTTAAATTTTTGAATTAATTTTTAAATTAACCTTTCAATTAGTGAATTCTCACTTGTTTGCATTGTGGTCAGGGAATGTAATCTCTGTGATACGCACTCACTGAAAGTTGTTGAGACCAGCTTTGTAGACCTTTTTGCTTTTTGTAACTACTTTTTAAAAGTTTTTCATGGTGCTGGAGAAGAATGTGTATGCTTCAGCTCTTGGGTGAATAAAATGCCCGTTAGATCACACTTGTGAAGTGTCATATTAATTAGGATAAAGCTAAAGTGCCAAAACAGACCGCAACACAGGTCTGAAGCATATACAAGGTGATTGCTCATGTAAACTAAGATAAAACTTTAAGCCTCCCAACAGAGTAAATGGATCCCCTCTTGGCCCAGGGGACCCCAGAAAAATCTTAAAGCTGAGTTTCGGCCATGAGGAGAAGGGAGATCAGACACTCCTAGTTATGCCCCCTGCCTTTTAGAGTTATTCTTTGTAACAATAAGATACAAAATCACTAACAAGCCTAAGGTCATGTAAGACAATGTTCCCAACCTTTTTAGCACCAGGGACCAGTTTCATGGAAGACAATTTTTCCCTGGACTAGGGGTGGAGGGATGGTTTAGGGATGATTCAAGCACATTACATTTATTGTGCAATCAAACCTCTCTGCTAATGATAATCTGTATTTGCAGCCACTCCCCAGTGCTAGCATCACTGCCTCAGCATCACCTCAGATCATCAGGCATTAGATTCTCATAAGGAGCGAACAGCCTAGATCCCTCACATGTGCAATTTACAGTAGGGTTCCATCCTATGAGAACCTATTGCTGCCACTGATCTGACAGGAGGTGGAGTGGATGGGGAATGGCTGTAAATACAGATGAAGCTGGGCTTGGCTGGCCAGCTGCTCACTTCCTGCTGTGCAGCCTGGTCCCTAACAGCCACGGACTGGTATGGGTCCATAGCCTGGGGTTTGGGGGACTGCAGATGTAAGGCAAAAATTAAACCATAGCTGTAGGTCATCGATTTACTTAACAGATTACTTGAATCTGGGTATATGTCTGGTGGCTTGTCTCTGATTAACAGACTTCTTTATCTTAACTTAAAACATTCCAAGCCTTTAGACAAAGCTTCATTTCTCTAACCAATTACAAATCAAAGAATCTTTAAACCCACCAATAACCTGTAAGCCCCTGCTTTGAGATGTGCTGCCTTTTGGGGCCAAACCAATGTACACCTTCGATGTATTGATTTATGACTTTGTGTGTAGTTCCTGTCTCCCTGAAATGTATAAGACCAAACTGTAACAAAGCCATGGGGAGACCACTAGCTCCAGCCTTCTTGGGCGTGCCTCTCCCAACCATGGTCACACATATTCAGCTCAGAATAAACCTATTTAAATTATTTTACAGAGTTTGGGTTCTTTTCCGCTGACACTCTCCATGGCAGTGACCCAAGGCTGGAGGGGTGGAGTGGGTGTCTGTTCCACACAGTCAATTGGCCCAGGACCCAGGTGGAGGGCTCTGCTACTTTCAACACGTGCCAAAGACTATCCTCTTAGTACAGTCTAAACCCCAGGAGGTAGGAATGCATCTGTTCTCTGCACCCTGCTCCTCCAGACAGGGCCCAGCACTGAGTCAGCTCCAATAAGTATTAAGAGCATGCATCAGTGAATGGCCCAATGGCAACATAGCAGGAAAACTTAATAAATGGATTTTTTATTTTTAAAGTTTTTTTTTGTTTGTTTTTTTCAATTAGAAAGATAATGTCTGGCTCAAAATTTAAGAGATACGAAATAATATATCATGATGGTTTTCTCAGCTACCCAGTTCCCCTTCTTGGAGGCGACTATTGTTAACAGTTTACTTATATTCTCCAGAAGTATTTTATAGACACACAAGTATATGTGCATACGTATAGACTGGTTTCTAATATATCTTTCAATCACTATAGAATGTCTAAGCTTCAGCTTTATTTATGCCATTATTTCTGAATTCCCATCTGAGATGTGTTTGGTGTTATTTGTCGAGCGGACACTAGGTGGCAGTATACTACCTCAAGAAGGAGAGATTTCTCAGGGTTCGCCTCTGCACGGCAGGTCTCCCCACCAGTTTTAAGAAATTCATGAGTACTCAGCTGAGTTTAAAATCTGTTATAAAGTTGAGCCATGGGATCTGACATGGGGCTCAGATGAGTTTAGCACATGGAGAAAAAGATGATGGTAAAGCAGTTCCCAGTCGAGACCCCCAGTCCACCTCCCTGGACCACGCGTTTATAGGTCTCGTCCCTCAAAACTCCCGGTTTCCAACGATTGAAATCCAACCAGCAAATGTATCCCTGGTTCTCCAGGGGTATACTCCACTGGCTGTAAAGAATGAATCGACTCCTTAGAAGAACGTGTACCCCTGTAATATCCTGAAATTAAAAAAAAAAAAACAAAAAAATGAAGAAAAAAAAGAACGAATTGACTCCCTTCCCTTCTGGGTTCCAGCTCCAGGCCAGCAGCTGCCAGTGACTCCCGGAGGCCGTGGGGTTCTCCTGTGGCCTTCTAGTGAGCTTCAGGGGACAGGCAAGGGCAGATGTGTGTACATTTCCCTTGCTGAAGCCCCCTTCAAAGACCACATGCTATAGACTTTGTTCTCTATGCAGTTTTCATTTAACGCTATACCTTGGAGATGATTCTTCATCAATACGCATAGAGAAAATTAACTTTTTAAAGTTCTTTAAAAATTGAGCTATATGCTACATATGTTAGAGTACACAAACGTTAAGTGTGCACTCAATGGTCTTTACAGGTGTTCACGCCTGTGTCCCCACTGACACCCCCAACGTGGACGTGTTCAGCTCCCAGCAGGCCTCAGCGCCCCTCCAAGTATCCACAGTTGTGACTTAAGAGAGAAACTGAGTCTTTTTAATGGCGGTTTGGTGTTCTGTTGTGCGGTTACGATGTATTGTGCCACATGTTTCCAGTCTTTTGCTGTTACAGGCAGTAACTCAATGCCTATCCTTGCACTGCCACATGTTTCCAGTCTTTTGCTGTTACAGGCAGTAACTCAATGCCTATCCTTGCACGTGTCTTGTCTCCTCACCTGTGCAGACGAGCCCACACTCATCTCAGATAAAACGCATCAAGTCATCTATTTTTTTTTTTTTTTGCTCTTGCTACTTTTCTGTCATTTCTGTCCTTTTTCCACACACACTCCTTTTCCTCCTTTGCATTCCTGTCATTCTCGTCTTACCAGTCAGTACACAGTGTCCTTCTGGCCTTACCTGTGAGGAGTCCTTCAGCCTCTCCTGCTAGATGGACACATTCCAGAGTGGGCTGGGCCTGGCCTCATCTCTCTTTGCACCCCGGTGCTTGGCACAGTGGCTGGTGAATATGGATCTAGTTCAATATCTGTTGGATAAAACAACTCATAGGTCAGTATCGTAGATGTCGTGAGTGGCCTCAGGGATCAAGCATCTGTCTGCTAAACAGTTAAGCAACAAAACAATCTCTGATAATAGACTGCGTGAGGCAGGCTTTAATTGCTTAATAGCCATAATAGAATAGTTTATAATAGCTTAATAGCCACTATTAGTCTTATTACTAAGGTTCTGACTAAGACAGCATCCTGCGTAGCCACAGCGCCTTCATCGAAATCAGAGGTGTATCTCTGCTATATAATACCAGCATCCAGTGCACACACCCAAAGTTTCACTGATTGTACTGGTTATGTCTTTTAGAGCAAAAACAAAACAAACCAAACCAAACCATTCTTTCCTTTACCCTTTTCCTTTCCGGCCTAGGAGACAATCCTGGCTCATGCATTGCATTTAGTTGTCTACAATCTAGAACAGTTCCTTGGGCTTTCTTTGTATGTCATGACCTTGCCATTGTTGAAGAGTATGAGCCAGTTACTTCGTAGAATATCTCTCAGTTTGGGCTTGCCTGATGGTTTCTCACAATTAAACGCAGGTCTTGTGTTTTTGGTAGTAATACCACGGGAGTCACGTTGTGTTCTTCTCAGTGTCTTTATATCAAGGGGCCGTGATGTCAGTTTGTCTCATTATTGGTGATGTTAACTGTTGCTCACTTGTTTGAGATAGTATCTGCCAGGTTTCTTGACTTTGTACACATACTATTTAAATTAATTCTTGAGGCAAATGTTATTATCTTCATGTTACAGATGAGGAAACCAAGGCACAAAGACATAAATAACTTGCCTGAAGTCATACTCATAAGCCAGGATCCTAACCTAGTTGCTGGGCTCCAGGCAAGTACTCCTCACTATTACACTGGAGGGAGATTGTCAGGATTGGGAGAAGCTTTGAAGGAGGGGTAACGTGGGGAGGCAGGAAGGTGACATGTAATGCAACTAGGCCTGGAGTCCCTCTGTCAGCGTGTCTGGCTTGGACATGGTGCCCCTGGACTCCGGCATTACTCCGTGGGAACTCTCTGCTGAGGACTGGCATGAGTGTGGCTGGTGCTGACCTGGCCCTCCGCCTTTGGACCCTCCCCCTCTGGAGAGCCAGGGCTGGGCTGGCGTGAGGTTGCCACTGCTCCAAGGCTTCATTCTGTGTGCAAGTTCCTTGTGACTGGTGAAAGGTCATGATGTGCCCCCGGTTTGACATTCTTGGCTATATCCACGGCCTGCCTTATAGGAGCATGGTGAAGAAGTTGCCATAATTAGGTCGTGGACAGAAAGAGCTCTGTATTTTGGAATGCCATATTAGCAAGAGCTGCAGACCTGGTGGCCTGGGGCCAGAGTGGCAGCCCCCAGACCCTGCGGCTTTGTCTGAGCAGCCTCTCCTGAGTCTTTGCTCTTCCCTCTGATTCATCTGACCTCTGTCCTCCCCCTAGTCCTTGCTGACCCCTGAGGCTCTTAGTGCTCTGCTCTCTTCCCTTGCTGCTGTGCCCTGTAGGGTCTCCAGTCCGGCACAGCTTCCGCTCTCTGCTGAGTCGTTTCCTCTGCGTCTCAGCCGGATTCACCCTGCCTTGGTTTGGGTTTCCCGGACTTGGAGTCTGAGGTAGGAGGGAGCTGGGATGTTTACCCACCAGCTCCGTCAGTCTTTGGTTGAGTGTTAATTCCCCAGCATGTCTGGCCTGCTGCACAGGTGAGCTCTGGAAAGAGCCCTCAGGCACTGAGGTCAGATACTGGCAGTGGAGTTGGCCACAGTTCATGCTGGAAAGGTCGAGTCGTGGGAGGAGGGTCACTGACACGGGGTTCGTAGAACCTTGGAGCTTAGGAGCAGAAGGGGAGCTCGGAGCTCTCCCAGTCTACCCTCCCCTTCCCCATGCAGCAGGGTGTGCTTCCTTGTGCACTGCATTCTCAGTCATGAAGAGGAAGCTCAGACAGGAAAACATCCTGCAGACCCCATTTTCCCTCCAAATCTGACAAGAGTGAAAGATTATGCCCTGGGGTATGTGTATTTTATTAGGTACACCTAGAAGCCTCTCTTTTATGCATTAAATACAGAAAAATAATTTTTTTTTGAGAGATGGGGTCTCACTCTGTCACCCAGGCTGGAGTGCAGTGGCCTGATCATAGCTCACTGCAGCCTTGAACTCCTGGCCTCAAGCGATCCTCCCACCTCAGCCTCCTAAAGTGCCACAGGCGTGAGCCACCGTGCCCAGACTGTGATTGATATATCTTAATTACTTTACTCATACTCCATTACAACCCTGAATAGTATGTTTTAAAAAATCCTTAAAATTCAGGAAGCAGGTGACCCTCATCAAGTGAAATAAATATCAATGCAGATACACTAACATGTGAATATCATGGCTCTCTCAGTGGGCCGTGTACTTAAATGTGTTCTTGTTCATGTCTCACCACTGTACTTTAGTAGCTCTTTGATGGCGAGAGGAAGCTCAATTTCTCTGAGCTTCGCTTTTATTGTGTATAAAATGGGGATTAAAAACAATATCTACTCCGTGGGTAGCACAGAGTAAACAATGGAGAAGGAGGTAGGCTTCTTGTGATAGCTAGCTATTGCCACAACAGTGCTATGAAACAACCATCCCCAAGTCATTACCCACCAGAGGGGCACTTTGGGAATGGGGGCCTGAGGGACTCTGCAGGCTCTCTTCCAAGAAAAACAACCATAATTAGTGAAAACTGTTAAAAAGAAACAGCCCTTTAAAGTCTCTGGAATTTCTCCGAAGGGCATACAGCAAGTGGAAAAACATTTATTCAAAACTTTTACTAAATGTTGGTAAGAAGAGTGAGAGTCCGTGGTACTGATCCACGATCTGCCTCTTCTCCCTCCTGAATCTCAGCTCCAGGTGGATGTGGTCAAGAAATGGCCTCTCTCCCCTCAGCTCCTGAGCCTGGGCTACGAATTCTCCCTGGGAGGAGAAGACTGCTGGCGTCTCTCCTCTCTCCCCAGCTCTATGTTGTAGAGGCTCTATTCCAGGACTGTGCGGCCAAGAGATCCATGGCTCTCTTCGGGTACCTATGAGCACCCACTCATAGGGCAGAAGCCATACCCCAAGTGTGGCAGCCCAAGAATCCTAGGTGCCAATTGCCCTCACCCCAGCTTATTCATTTGATGGAAGTTCCATGCCAGGAGAGGCAAGCTGAGAAGACCAGGGGCCACCAACCTGCAGGGGTGTCATTCTGAGAGAAGGGGGCCACCGTCCCTCCCCCAGAACCAGAGCAGTGGTACAGAGGTTCTGCAAGGGGGAGAGTGGGTCAGAACAATGCAGAGCTCTGTAGCTCTTCCCAGGGGGACCAACATTATGCGGAACAGAGCGTGGAGGAGCTCAAGCTTAAGCACATTGTCAAAAACAATAGATATTTTGGAAGTCAGCAATTAAGAGGAGACTGATAGCAACAAGAGAAACTGTAGACCAGCTACACTTTTAACAGAACCGAGGAAAGAGGCAGCTCAGGAGAGCCCTACTGTGCTCAGAGCAAATGTCAAAGACTGAGCACAAGCACCAGTCCTTTAAAGGAGCTCCAGATTTCACTGGATCAGACTATTGAAAAATTTATGCCCCAGGATGTTGTCAAAAATAATAGAACAGTCAGCTAATAACTACTGAAGGTTAAATCTGGGTATGATACCAGTAGAGGCAGATGAGCTGTACACACAACAGGAGGATCGGGGAGAGAGACAGCCAGGGAGAGCCCAGCCCAGACAACTGTCACCCCTGGGCAGGGAGGGGTCAGGCTGACTGCAGGTGCAGCCCCTGCACCCTGTGAGGATGGAAGGAGCTGCACTGGAGGGGCAATAGACATCAGTGACACAGCGCAGTCAAGTCACCACACGGATGGACAAGCAACAACAAGCCCTGGGGATGGCTGTGCGTGAGTCGTAAGTATTCAGAGTTGCTACACTATGTTACCTAAGATGTCTAGTTTTCAACAAAAATTATGAGATATACAAAGAAAAAGGAAAGTGTGACCCATTCACAGGGAAAAAAAAGTAGTGAGTAGAAATTATTCCTGGGGAAGCCCTGGTGTTGGGCTCACCGGACAAATATTTTAAATTAGCTAATGTAAATACATTCAAAGAACTAAGTGAAAATGTATTTAAAGAATCAAAGGAAAGTATAAGAACAATGTCTCACAATGTCTCACTAAACAATGTCTCAATAGTTTGTTGAGAATATCAATAAACAGATGGAAATTATTTAAAAAGAACCAAATAGAAATCCCAGAGTTGGAAAAGAACAATAACTGCAATGAGAAATTACTAGAAGGGCACGGCAGCAGATTTGAATGGATGGAATCAAGAACAGCAAATTTGAAGATAGGTCTACTGAGATTATCCAGGTCAAGGAACAGACAAAAAAAAAGAGTAAAGACAAATGAACAGTCTGAGAGGCCCGTGGGACACCATCTATCATACTAACATAAACACAATGGGAGTCCCAGAAGGAAAGGGGAGTGGCAGAAAGGATATTTGAAGAAATTATGGCCCAAAACTGCCCAAATTTGATGAAAAACACCTATCTGTACACCCAAGAAGTTTAGCCAACTCCAAAAAGGATCAACTCAAAGAGATCCACACCAAGACAAATTATGAGCAAACTCTTGAAAGCCAAAAAGAGAGACTCTTGAAAGCAGCGAACAAGAAGTGACTCATCACCTGTAGTGGATTCCAAATGACATTAACAGCTGATTTCTCATCAGACACCACGGGGACCATAGGCAGGGAGAAAGCATACTCAAAGAATGAAAAGAAAATCCCACAAATTCTACATTCAACAAAACTACCCTTCAAAAGTGAAGGAGAAATCAAGACATTCCCAAATAAACAAAACCCCTGAGTTTGTCAGTGATAGACCTGTAGAGCAAGAATGCTAGGAGTCCTTCAGATGGAAATGCAGGCACACTAGACAATGACCCGAGTCCACATGAAGAAGAAAAGAACACTGGAAAAAGATAACTATATTGATAAATATAAAAGCAAGCCTCATGTATTTATTTGTTTATTTATTGGATACTGGGTCTCACTCTATTGCCCGGGCTGGAGTGCAGTGGTGTCATCGTAGCTCGCTTCAGCCTCAAACTCCTGGGCTCCAGTGATCCTCCTGCCTCAGCCTCCCCAGTAGTTGGGACTACAGGTGCATGCCACTACGCCTGGCTAATTTTTCTATTTTTTGTGGAGATGGGGTCTCACTATGTTGCTCAGGCTGTTCTCGAATTCCTGGCCTTAAGCAATCCTTCCATCTCAGCCTCCTAAAGTGCTAGGATTATAGGTGCAAGCCACCAAGCTCAGCCAGCATCATGTGTTTTTATTTGTAAGTCTTTCTTATATGATTTAAAAGACATCTTCATAAAGCCATAATTATAAAATTATTTATACATATAATTTAATTTAATGATATAATTAAAATTTTATATTTCTAAAACTGTGTTGATGGGTTTATCATGTGCAAAGATGTAATTTGTATGACAATAATAGCACAAAGAGAGGAGAGGGAACAGAGTAACTTTGGAACAAAGTTTTTCTATACCTTGAAATTCATTGGCATTAATCAGAACTAGATGGTTTTAAGTTAATATGTTGAGTGTAATACCCAGGGAAAATAGTAAGAAACCTTCTAAAATATAATCAAAGAAACAGCAAGAGAATTAAAATGACATATTAGAAAACATTTAACATGAAAAAGTCAGTAATGGAGGAATAAAAGAACCAAAAATACATAAAACATGTAGGAAACAAATAGAAAAATGGCACACATAAATCTCACCTTATCAGTAATTACTTTGAGTGTCAATGGACTAAATATCCCAATCAAAAGGCGAAGATTTCCAGGATGGATTAAAAAAATGATGCAAGTGGGCAGGGTGTGGTGGCTCATGCCAGCAACCCCAGCGCTTTGGGAGGCCAAGGCAGGAGGATCGCTTCAGCCCAGGAGTTTGAGACCAGCCTAGGCAGCACAGTGAGACCACATCTCTACGAAAAATAAAAAATTAACCAAGTGTGGCGGCACACGCCTGTAGTCCTAGATCCTTGGGAGGCTGAGGTGGGAGGATTGAGCTCAGGAGTTTGAAGTTACGGTGAGCTATGATCATGCCACTGCATTCTGGCCTAGGTGACAGAGAGAGACCCTGTCTCTAAAAACAAACAAACGAACAAACAAACAAACAAAAACAAAAAGCCTAACTATATGCTATCTGTAAGAGAAGACACAAATAGGTTGAAAGTAAAGGAAGGTAATAATATAGCATGTCAACAGTAACCAAAAGAGAACTGGAGTGGCTACACTAATATCAGACAAAATAGATTTTAAGACAACAATTTTTAACAAAGACATTTTATAATGATAACAGGGACAACTCATCTGGAAGACATAATTATAAACAAATGTGCACCTAACCACAGGTAGAAATAAATGAAGCAAAACTGAAAAAATTAAACCCAAAACACATGAAGTAAATGCTGAATAATTCAAGGGAGAAATAGAATATTCAACAATAATAGTTGAATACTTCAATATCCAACTTTCAGTAACAGATGGAGCACCTAGGCAGATGATCAAGAAGGAAGTAAAAGACTTGGACGACACTATAGATCGACTAGATTCAACAGGTATCTATAGAATATTTCACTGAATAATACATAGAACATATTTTTCTCAGGCATGTATAGAACATTTTCTATCATTGACCATATGCTAGGCCATACAGCAAGCCTCAGTAAATTTAAAGGGATTGAAATCATACAAAATATATTTTCTGACTGCAATGGAATGAAACTAGGAATCAATAAATACGTGGAAATTTAACAACACTATGTTAAGTAACTAACAAGTCAAATGAGAAATCACAAGAGAAATTAGAACTTGAGATGAATGAAAATGAAAACAGCATACAAAAACTTACAGGATTCTGTCAGAACAGTGCTTAGAGGGAATTTATAGTTGTATATGCTTACCTTTTTTTTTTTTTAATGAGACAAGATCTCTCTCTGTCACCCAAGCTAGAATGCAGTGGCATCATTATAGCTCACTGTAACCTCAAATTCCTGGGCTCAAGTGATCCTCCTACCCCAGCCTCCTGAGTAGCTGGGATTACAGGTGTGGTCACCAAGCCCAGCTAATTTTTCTATTTTTTGTAAAGATGGGGGTCTCACTCTTCCTTAAGCTGATCTCTAACTGCTGGCTTCCCAAAGTGCTAGGATTATAGGCGTGAGCCACTGCACCCTGCCAACATCTGTGTTTTAAAAGAAGAAAGAACTCAAATAAAAAACTGTCCACCTTAAGAAACAAGGGGAAAAAAGGCAAATTAAACTCAAAGCAAGCAAAAGGAAGGAAATAATAAACATTAGATCAGAAATTAATGAAACAGGGATTAGAAAAACAGAGAAAATCAACAAAACCAAAAGTTGGTTCTTTGGAAGGAGCAATGAAATTAGCAAACTTTACCTATACTAGCAAAAAAAAAAAAAAAAGATAAAGACAAAGAGACACAGAGAGAGAAAATACTCAAATTACACAAAAATTAGGAATTAAAGAGGTATATCACTACCAAATTTACAGAAATAAAAAGGATTATAAAAGAATACTATGAACAACTGTATACCACCATATTAGACAGTAGAAGGAATGGTGAAATTCCTAGAAAGACACAAACTACCAAAACTGATTTAAGAAGAGACAGAAAACTTGAATAGACTTATAAAAAGTATGGAAATTGAATTAGTAATGAAAAGCGAAAAACAACCAATAACAAATAAAACTTCCCATAAAGAAAAGCCCAGGCCCAGATGGCTTCACTGCCAAATATTTAAAGAATTATCAATGTTCCACAATCTCATCCAAAAAATAGAAGAGGAGGGAACATCTCCCAACTCATTATGTAAGGTCAAAAGCAGACAATGACATCACAACAAAAGAACACTGTAGAACAACATCCCTTATAAATATAGGTGCAAAATCCTCAACAAAATACTAGCAAATCAAATCCAACAACATACAAAAAATATTATATACCATGACCAAGTGGAATTTATCCCAGGAAGGCAAGGTTTGTTGATGCATGAAAATCAATCAATGTAAAACACCATATTAATAAAATAAGAGACAAAAATTATACAATCATCTTAATAGACATAGAAGCATTTGACCAAATTAAAACACTTTCATGATAAAATTCAGTAGTAAAAGGGAACTTTCTCCCTGTTAAAGAGCATCTGTAAACAATCCATAGCTGCACTGACATAAAGGCAGACACGCAGACAAATGGAGTAGAACGGCAAGCTCAGAAATAAACCTTTGCATACACATCAACAGATTTTCAACGAGAGTGTCAAGACCGTTCAATGGGTAAAGGACAGTCTTCAACAAATATTTTTGGGAAAACTGTATACCAACACGTAAAAAAAATGAAGTTGGACCCTGGCCTTACACCAGATATAAAACAACTCAAAAGGGATCAAAGACCTTAATGCAAGAGCCAAAACCATAAAACTCTTAGAAAAAAACACAGGGAAAAAGCTTCATGGCACTGGACTTGGCAATGATTTCTTGCATGGGAAACCAAACATGCCGGCAAAAAGAAAAAAAGAAAACAATAGATAAATTGGACTACTTCAAAATCAGAAACTTGTGTTCATCAAAGAACACTATAAACAGAGTGAAGAGGCAACCCATGGAATAGGAGAAAACATTCACAAACCATTTTCTGTGAAAGGGCCGTATATGCAAAGCAACCCCCATATACAGGAGGAGCTGAGAAACCACAAAGGAGGCAGACAGATCCAGTGTGTCTGTACAGAATGATTTATTAGGGAACTTACTGACAGAAATGTGGTCTTCGGTGGCTGCAAGACAGGTAGATCTCCGCACTGCAACCCTCCAGACCCAGGGCTTGTATCTTGGGGAGAAAGTATACGTGCTCTGGAAGGAATGTGTAGGTGGCTACCTCACAGCCTATGACGCATGCAGCGACATCAAGGGTTGTTTTAGAGGAAAGGTGACACTTACAATGAATAAGTGTCTTTACATAAAGAGGAATACATCAACTACACATTTTGGAGGCATTCCCAGACTTGGGGTTAGTAAGGCAGACTAGCATTTAAAAATAAAGTCCCCCTTGTCCTCACATTCCACTTCTCTAATCTGGCTCTTACAATCTCCAGTTTTATGTGCATTTTCCGAGATGGTCCCTGAGCCTTTATAGGGAGGTGTCGGGTGCTGGATGGTGTACAAATTTATTCACCAGTTGTCAGAAAAGGCTGCAACAGCAATATGAACAATAATGAGAAGTGGTACATGTAACAAGAATGAGACCAAAAATTAATAACAGCTTTTGTCACCATAAGTCCCCAGAACTAAAACAAGAAGAAAGCCAGTGGGAGAAAGAAAGGGTGGGGTCAGACATCTTGGGTATCAAGCTCTGCGTGTCCTGCTGGGCTAGAGTGATGTTGCCAGAATTATCTGGAATATATATACACAACACTCCATTTTCATGATGGCACAAGTTCCCCCTGTGCAGCAGTTAAGATATCTAATGTCATGCGATTTTGCAAAACAGCCTTACACATAAGGGACCTTTCAGAATTCTTTAAAAAAATGGTTGGGAGCTGTCACCAGAGCCCGTTAGTGTATTTAGTGAGGGCCTCTACATGCCAGGTCACACCCTCAGTGCCTAAAGCTGATACAAAGGTTGAAGCTCAATGACCACACCAAGGGAAAACAGCTCTTGTCCAGCTGTTAAGCATACGTGGGAGATTAGCAGATTTGCCGATTGACTGTGTCCATTGTCCTTGCGCCCATGGAAAACCTCAAGCGCATCATCCTAGCCATCTGGATGGTACCCAAGGCCAGAGGTGGGGTCCACATAACCATTCAGTCCTGTTTGGAGCATACCCATTTAAGCTGGAACATCAAGACCAGTCTGTGGGTTGCAGGATTATATTAATAACATGCTGGCATTGCTCCTGGGGAGTCCAGCCCATCACCTGAGCACAGTTAGGTCATGAATGATAGGTATGATTTTGTTGTTCCCAACATAGGAGAACAATTGACTTAAATGCCCTGCACTTGGTATCAACCAAATGAAACCATTCCAAATTTGAAGAAAACCCCCCTTTATAGTGAGAATTATGAGATTTTTATAATAGGGACTGTTATTTTATGCTCTAGTCGTGGGGGGTTATAGCTATTATATACTCTTCTGTAGCATTAATTGAAAAGGGCTTTCCATGTCCAGAACTATTAAGTGTCTTATTAGTAGGCCAACTAATTACCCCATCGCCTGTCACATCAGCTAATGTTCTACTCCATTGTCGAAGAGCTTTAATGAGTGTTTGTAAATGTCGCCAGTCATTTCCCTGCATAGGCGACACCCACCAAGGCAGACCAGAGGTGCCTGGAAAAAGGTACCAAGCTGAAAACCCAGCAGACATCCTTTTGCAAGCTGTCGGCATAATGTTGAGCCCAATGTAGAAAGAGGTTTCTACAGAGGCAGCGACAGGAACAGAAGACTATGGTCGGACCTGCAAATGTTCAGTAGGTACTTGGCAAGGCAGATCTTCCCCATCAAGCATCATGACTGTGGCAGCTTCATCCCTGTTAGGACATAGGCAGCCCAGGGATGGTGGGCTGGGGGTGCATACCACACATGTTGCCCCAGGGGCAAAGGTCCAGGTATTATTTGTAAGGTTATGGGGGCAGCAAAAGATCATGTCAGAAGACCACAGTGCTCTTTAAAGGGGGCTGTGTTCTGTGTAATGATTTATGAACCGTTTCGGCCCAGATTCCAATAGGCTCAATGGAGACCACTTTAGCCGGCAAGGGAATTCTTCACTCTCTGGCAAGAATGCCCTGTCCAAGCTGGGGGAAGTTGCCAGTCTAACCCCCATTCAAATGTCCCCTCCCCTGACTAAAGGTCTTGGGGAGTCCTAAATAATATTTACCATTCATCCTTTATCAGCTCAGGTATAAATGCATCTGGTTGGACTTTCTTTGCAACTGTGGTTAGCAGACCCTCCTCTATGGTGGTCTTGAGACATTGGTATGGTGCCAGCCCTGTATTTGTTTCATCCAAATTAAAGTCTTTAATGGCTTGAGGTGAAACCTTTGTCCGCATATGCAAGGTATTGTATTGTAAAAGTGCTCACAGTTGTGCCTTCAACATACCATTTTTCCTTTCAATCAACCCTGCCACTTGGGGACTACAGGGTAAATGAAATCTCCAATCTATGTCCCTGTCATGTGCCAAATCTTGGACATCATGCCCAGTGAAATATATGCCCTGGTTGCTATCTATGCATTGAGGGTATCCACATGTGACACTGAGTTGTTCCAATCCCTTAATGGCGGCTGTTCAGTTTGCCCTGTTGCAAGGGAAGGTCTGCAACAACCCCGTGGCAGTATCTACACGTGTTAGCGCATATTTTTGTCCCAAGCTTACTGGTCGCGGTCTGATGTAGTCTATCTGCCAGTCGTGGGGAAAAAGTACACTTGCTCTGGAAGAAATGTGTAGGTGGCTATGTCACAGCCTGTGATGTATGCAGTGACATCAAGGGTTGTTTTGGAGGAATGGTGAAACTTACAATGAGTAGGTGTTTTTACATAAAGAATAATATGCCAACTAGACATTTTAGAGGCATTCTCAGATTCAGGATTTGTCAGATGGATTAGCATTTAAAAACAAAGTTCTCTTGTCCCCACAAGCCATATTTCTGATAAGGGGTTGATATCCAAAATATACAAGGAATTCATAAAGCTAAATAGTAAGAAAACATGATTTAAAACGGGCAAAGGACCTGAATAGGTATTTCTCTAAAGCAGACATACAAATGGCCAACAGGTATATGAAAAGGTGCTCAGCATCACTAATCATTAGAGAAATGCAAGGCAAAACCACAATGAGATATCACCTCACACCAGTTAGGATAGCTATTTAAAAAAACAAGTATTGGTGAGGATGTGGAGAAAAGGGAACTCTTGTACACTGTTGGTGGGCATGTAAATTGATATGTCCATTATAAAAACAGTATGGAGATTCCTTAAAAAATTAAAAATAGAACTACCATCTGATCCAGCAATTTCACTTCTGGGTATGTATTCAAAAGATTTGAAATCAGGATCTCAAGGAGATATTTTATAAAATGCCTCTCAGTTTGGGTTCATCTGATGGATCTGGGTTATGTGGTTTTGTCAAGAGCTCTGAGGAAGGAATGAAGGGCCCTTTCTGTACATCCTATCAAGGGCACATGGTGTCGGTTTAGACAATTTCCGGTGGTGCTAACATTCCTCACCCAGGCGAGGTGGCGTCTGCCAGGTTTCTCTACTGTCAAGTTACTATATTTCCTTTTGAAATGACTAAGTGTCTTGGAAGAGATACTTTGAGACTATGTAAATATCCTCTTACTCCTCAATTTTCCACTCATTAATTTTGTCATCTATTGTTGACTTTTTTTGCCTGAAAAAAATGGGACTCTTACATCATTCCCTAATTCTGTTTGTTGTTGTTGTTGTTGTTTGTGAGATTGTAATTCTGAGTCAAAAAATCAAAGAGCTCTGTGTTCTGCAATAAAGTATACG
This sequence comes from Propithecus coquereli, assembly GCF_000956105.1. Lineage (NCBI taxonomy): Eukaryota > Metazoa > Chordata > Mammalia > Primates > Indriidae > Propithecus > Propithecus coquereli. The sequence continues at coordinate 1,213,383 of NW_012150385.1, read as the reverse complement.
GTCAAGTATTCACCTGTTCTGAAGTGGCCATGAGAACAGTCAAATCAGCAAAGCTTAATCTTCCCTATTTGCAGAAAAGAAAATGACATCTTGTACTCATGGTCTTAAAACCAGTTAGTTTTTTGGAATTTGCACTCTGCCACCTTAGACCTGGAGGGGCACATTGGTGATTTGGTGATTTAAAGAAAACAGAAAAGAATAGTAAGGTGGTTCTTTGGACCTCACAGAAGTTGCAAGAGGCCTGGACCACTTTTACTTATTGAGGTTTTAGGTACATTAAGATAGAAATAGCAAAAATGGGTTATGACTATGGTAAACAAGATGGATAGTTGTTCCCTCTGGGGCTTGTACTGGGGGTGAGTTGGGAGTGGGACGGTATTGATTGGGAAGGGGCTCCAGAACTTTCCAAGGGAATGCATTTGTTCAAACTCATAAAAGGGTGCACTTCAGAGTCGAGCATGACATTATATACATAAGTTTTATTCCCAAATGTCCATAAACATATCCAGTTAATGATTTGCATGCTGAAGTGTTTTGGGGTAAAGGGTAATAATGTCAACAAATTAGTTTGAAATGCATCAAAAACTGTGACGGATTGATAGGTGGACAGTGAAACAGATTTGTGACAAGGTAAGTGTGGCCAAATTTTAATTGTATTAATAGAATATATGTGGTGGCTCCATGAAGATTCACTGGAAATTCTATCAACTTTTTTATATATTTGAAATTTCAAAAACTAAAATGTTGGGGAAAAATGGGTTACCAAAAAGTTATGGTATATTTCAGTTTGCTTTTAACAAGTAATGCCTTTAATACACTCAAATACAGTGTAATGAAGTGCCATTTCCAAGATAATTGTAGAATTTATTAATAATATTAATTTATTAGTATAAAGGTATGGTCTGGTAATAGGACACAAGTTTAAAGTTGTATGAAGGACTTTAAAATTTTTAAATCCTGACAGTGTAACTCAGAATTATGCTATTTTGCACCAACTGAGACTTTTCTACAAACTTTGGAGTTACCTCCAAAGTCTGAATTTGAGGAGGCCTGAGATAACGTGGCCCTTGTCCCTCCGTAAGCTCTGACAGTGACAGCTGATTGTCAGCGGGCTCCCCACGTTGTATAGAGGAAAGGCATGAACAAGATGCGATTTGTACCTACAGGACCCCTTCGGCTCTCTGCTGCGCCTGCCAAGAACAAAGCTTTAACATTTACCAAGTGGGAGGTGACAGGTCCTTCCCATCTCTCTCTATTCATGGCTTCAAATTAATAATTAGTGGCCTGAAAAATGAGCCAATCTGTCTCATATAGGGGAGATACAGGCCAAGCCAATTAGCATCTTGGTTCTGGCTGCCTTGGGAATTTAATTTAGTCACACAACCCATTTAAGGTTTCCAAATATTATTGTCTCCTGAAGAGGGAAGTCATGATTGTTAAATGAGGGGAGCCCCCGGGGACCCATATGCTGAGGATACTCTGCGTCTTTGGCTGGCCTGGGGCACAGGGCTGGGCAGCTTTTGTCGAGCCCACATGCCCGATCTATTCTTCTGCCAGGACTCAGCAGCTGGCTCTGGGCAGCACAGACCTTAACCACCCGCAGAGGGAGTGGCCGCTGCCCCCAAATAGTTGCACACTTGAGCAGGCCTTTTGTCTGCTTAGAAGACATTCCAACTGCCCATTAGCAGTCAGCCTCCACACAAAGGAGGGTGGCCACGGAGCGGGGCGATCCGTCTGCGCAGCACATTGTCGAGGGCTGTGAATCTGCACACCGGCGGTTTGTAAGCTGTCCCCTGCGTGCAGCGTGTGCACGGAACGGATGCCGTGCTGGGCACAGGGCTGGGGAGGGCTCAGGGAGCAGAGATTAAACCAGACAAGTTAATTAGAGAGATTCGAAGAGTCACAGAACCAAGATATGGGGGATCCAGGGGGAACTTCAGAAATGACCTAGGTCTTTTCTCTTCTCTGTCAGAAAGCACCCAAGCCCGACGATAAGGAATCCTCTTTTCAAAAAATTCCAAGGCCTCCTGCATTTAACAACTGTTGCTGGGAGAAAATTCTTTGACTCATTCTGATTTAAAAATCTGCTTCTCCTCTCTCAAGTGACCACCAAGAACAGCTGGTTATCTGTCTAAGAGGCCTCAAAGATTTGAAAAATGGTCACTAGTGTTGACAACAACAACAGCATTGAGGCCAGACGCTGTCGCGGGCCTGGCCTAGTGTTGTGCGCTGGACCTGTCTCATCATACGGTCCCCATCTCACAGCGGCCTGTGGAGCTGATATTACTACCCACATGGTAGAGATGAGGAAACCGGGGCCTTAAAAGGGTTAAGTAAGCAGCCCACTGACACAGGGATCCAAGCCCAGGCTGGCCCATCTCCAAGCCTTCTCCCCCTCTCCCCTTTTGTAACTGACCTTGGCTGCCGGCTGCCGGCTCTCATCCTTTCTCTGCAGGCCTTGGCTTTTCCCTCCCCTGTCCCCAGGGTGTCCCACACCCTGCCTCTGAGCCTCCTCCGGGGGATGGCGCTGGGCGGAGATGCTGTTGACTGGGGGCCTTGCTGTGGTTTACCCACGCGAACTGCGCCTGGCGTGGGGCCGCACACCCGGGTGCACGGTGCACAGAGTGCCGTGAACAAAGAGCCACTGGGAGCTAGGAAGAGTTCTCCAGAATGTCAGCACAGCACTGTCGGGGATGCAATATCAGAACAATTTTGAAAGCCAGACAGAGGTGGGAGAGGGAACTGTCATCAGGAGATTTGGCTTAAGAAATGTCCTGTCCAAACTCGTGAGATGAAGGAGGGGAGGGCTGGGGTGATGGCGCTGAGAAGCAACAGTGAAGGTCAGAGTCGGAGAGGAAGGCAGAGGTGAGGACAGAGGCCTGAGACAGCAGGCCCCCAGGGACCCTGCCTGGGCAGACATGGGGCTGAGAGGTGGAGGTGACAATGGGTACAAGTGCTCTCCCGGGTCAGCCAGTGCACCTTCCATGCTATTCTAGAAATAGTCCATGCCCCTGGTGAGTTGTTAGGGCAACACTGGATGTGATACTTAGACTCGCTGGCCAGTGCTCATGCCCTCCCTTTGTGGACTCATGTCTCCCGGTGGCCTCATCTTTCAATGGCTACAGTACCACTGGTCAGTGCTTGGCCTGGGGAGAGACTTGGGCTACCACACTGATGTAGGACACATGGCAGCAGTTTTCAAGGAATGGAAATCACAGAGCAGCCTTTTCCAGAACAATATCAACACTCTCACCCCCACCATGAATACGTAATTCACTGAGGTCACTCGGAGGTGAGGTCGAGTCCCACTGGTGTGGTCCAAAGGAAGGAGATTCATGGGAACTGCCACGCTCTGACTGTCCAGGCCCTGCCCCACCCTGCCCTGAGAAGCCATCTAGGACCCTGGAAGGGGGTTAAGCACAAGCCACACCTCGTCCAGCAGCGACTGGGGGTTTAGGCCTTACCCTGCCTGATGTCGCCGCACACCCCACCCAACCCCATGCACGGTCACGCTGTAGCCAGTGCATGTGAACTGAGGAACTCCACGATAATTTTCCCTTGGGGGAAATCAACGAAGCCACAGAGGGATCTAGTGTGTGGCATGGAAGGATTTGGAGCGGGGACATGTGTGACCTGAGATGCAGAGCGGACATGTGAAAAGACAGTTTCCCTCCTACGCGGTTCCTTGGATTTGGAGAAGCAAGGAAGGTGCCCAGCGTCTCCGGTGCCCATTTTGCCAAAGTCTTGTTGGAGCAGGAGACAGAAAGGTGGCTCTAGTAGCTGGGTGGAACGCTGACATCCTGTGTCCATCACAAGGGCCAACACGCCAAGTGGGACCCATGAGTAAACTGCGCTCAGTGTCATGGTTGAATGTTTGGGCCTGAAGTCAGATAGTGCAGGGGTCAAACCCTGGCTTAGTCACTGTTTTAGTTTGGGTTCCCTCGAAGGAACCAAACGAGGATTTGGGTGCAAGTAGTGGATTTGGGATGTGATCCCAGGAAGCACAAGTATCGGGGTAGTGAGGAGGGACGAGCCAAGCCAAGGGCCCAGCCAAGGTGGCAGTGAACCAATGCCAGGTTACACATGTGGCCAGTGGGGCCTGCGCCTGCTTGGGACCTCCTGGGGCGCCCAGCGCAGTCTCACCTGGTGGGCAGGGATGCTGTTATCCATCGACAATAGGCTAAGGGCTGCCCCTGGGGCATTAGCTCCTTAGCCCTTCCGACTGCCCACGTGAGGGCTTGCCCAGCTCCCTGGGCAGAGCCTTGCAGGTGCTCTGTTTGGAAGGATGGGGCAGGGGCGCTGGACCCACCCCCACTACTGTCTGTCCTCTCAGCCCCTTCTTGAGCCCTAGCAGGGTTCTTTGGGTTTTGCCCAGGGCTAATTTGGCTTGGTGTGGCCTCTGCCCATCTGCCAGGGGCTCCCTGACCATGAAGTGTGTGGTGCCTGGGAGGAGCTGGCACACAGGGCCCCTGGAGCAGTGACACACAGGAGCCCCTGGGCAAATGCTCCCCATTTATCCCATAATGGACACAGTTCTCAGACGCATCCCCAAAGGCCCCTTTGAAGGCCCCAGACAGAGCGGCCGACCCCCCACATCACACCCCAACCTCATTCCTGCTTCCTGGGGTCCATCCCCAGACGACAGCCTGTATCCAGCCAGGGTCAGGCCCTGCTCTCTGGGACCAGCGGCCATGGCAGTGGCTCTGCTGAGCTGTCTGCCTGGACCCTAGACTGAGGGAGATCTCCTAGTTACAGGATGGTGCAGACATAGTGATGGTTTTGGTCATTCTGGTACAGGACAGCCAAGGAGGCCTGCAGTTCTTTTGGGGCATCATGAAATGCTCGAGATTTCAACACCAAACTGAATGCCACTGGTTTCCTCTGTATGTGTGCTTTGATGCACTTTTTGTTGGAAGGATGTGCCTGTGAAGTCCTAGGACTTCAGGAGTATTTGGAGATGGTTATCCCGATGCTTGTGCTTTGGTAGAAAGGGCATGTTTGAGTCCCCGTAGGCCCGCAGCCTGCAGCACGCATGCGATGAGGCTCCCTCCTCCTGCAGCTGCTGAGCTTGGCATGTCACCAACACCACCCCCCACCCGCCCCCGCCACCAGGGAATCCCCTCTTGGCTCATGCTCCCCCCAGTGGATGGCAGACTCAGTTGGCTCCAGCCAATCTAGGCTGGGTGTGAAGATTACTTTTGGACCTCCTCACCCCCTCCCCACATCACAGGCGCCCAGGCCCACCTGTGTCTCCTGCATAGACATAGCCCAGTGGCACTCACTGAGACCAGCTCCTTGGATAGCAAGTATATCTGCAGACTCCAGCCCTCGGGGCTTGTCTCTGCCTTTGTGTGGTTCCCTCAAACAGGCCCCGGAAGTAGAGTAGGGAGCTGGGAGGAGGACAGCCAATTCAGAAGGGTCCTCTGTGGCTGTGCAATTCGGGTGGTCCCACCAAGGCCAGGGAAGCTGGGTACTTCACGACTTCCTTCCCTCATTGGCGAGGGTGCCCCTGGCGCTTCCCAACTTTCCCTGGGCATGGCTGAGGATGCTCCCCAGGTACCTGGGAAACTCCAAGCAGAGAAGCAGGTTTTGTAGGGAGGCTGGAAGTGCTGTCCCTTCAGGGTAGGCCAAGGCCATATGAGGTGTCAGCAAAAGGGCACAGCTAGGCAATTGTCAGGATAATCTGACAAACCTGTTAGATGAAGGGGTTAAGGTCATTGCATCTCTCCTCACGCAGACACTGAGCCTTTGGCCCCATAGCAGCCCCACATGCTGGGCCATGTGTTGCAGGGGAGGTGGGAGAGGGTGGGAGCCCCAGGGACATGGTGAGGTTGGCAGCTCTGAGAGCAGGCAGGGCCGTGCGGCTGAACCTGGTTTGATCCCGTCTGCACCGAGCACTCGTTAGCAACCTGCTCCACATTGTGGAATCTGTAAAAGGAGATTAATGCCTACTTAATAGCCTTGTTATGAGGCTTGAATAAGAATGTGCATACAAACTGCCAGGCATGCAGAGTGGTGGCACTGTGACTGTTCCTACGGCGTTGCCAGCCCGGCCCTGTGCGCCATCTGTGTGCCGAGGACAGCTGGCTCTCAGGAGGGTCTTCCTGGGTCCTTCCTTGTCGGTTACAGAGCTCAGGGTGAGCCTGGGTCCACCCGGCCTTTCCTGATGATGAGACCCAGCCTGTTTGCGCGGCAGGGACACCTCAGGAAAGAGGCCGCATTCTTCACCCCAGCAGCATGTGTGCTGGGGGACAGCCGCTCTCCTCAGAGGGGGCTGGGAGCCACGTCCCCGGAGATTTTGCATGTTGATAGCAGTTTATCTGTGACCATTCTATTTCAAAACAATTTTGCAGGATATAAAATCCTTGGCTCACATTTTCTTTTCTTGCACCTTAAATACATTATTCCATTGCCTTTTGGAGTAAGTGTTGCTGTCAACAAGGATGGTGATCGGATTTTCTCTCTCATTTCTGCCCCTTCATGTTCTTTCCACCCAGATGCCCAGAGGAATTACTCACTTGTCTTTAAAGTTCAGTAATTTTACTAGTGTATGTCCTGTTGCTGGTCATTCTGGGTTGACATTCTTAGGTACATACTGTGCTCTTTCAATACGTAGTTTCAAATCTTTTTTTTTTTTCAGTCTACAATTCAAGGAAGTTTTCTGCAATTACAGGTTTCAGTATTTGTTCTGTTCCTTTATTTTAGGTTTTCCCTCCAGGTACTGCTATCACCCGTATGTAGAATCCTTTTTGCCTACTTGTCACTTTTTTAAAAATCCTTTTTATTTCTTCCTTTCTTTCTTTATGATTAAAAAAAATTCCTCTTATCTCTCAAGGCATTAGGTGCTTGTAATTTGCTCTTATAGTCCTGCTAGTTTAGCCTTCATTTCTGAGATGATTTTCTTTCATTTTGAATTCTTTCCCAAGCCCTCTCTTTTCTGGGTTTCTCCAACTACACTCACGACCTTCTTCTCCCTGCACACAGATGCTGTCAGCACACAGGGCTGTGGCCATGCCAGTTGTCCCTACTTGCTTGTATTGAGGGTCTAGGGGGCAGGGGAACTCTACCATCTAGTTTTATTGTAAATTTGCCCACGTGTTTTTGGCTTTGCTATTAATTAACATGTTATTTTTGTGTAGGAGCCAAGGAGATTCAAAGCCCATGTCATTGCTGCTGTCTTCCCAGAACCCCCTTCGATAAATCCTTATGGATTTGCTGACTTAGGAGGGTCCTGAAAGCATCCCCAGCCTAGGATGACTGCAGTGACAGGTACAAGGAGAAGCTGCTGTGATTCGCATGAATGCACTCAACTCAACGTCCTCCCAGCCCAGCCCAATGGCAAAGATGTGCAGGAGGGAAGTTGGAGTGGTCTCACATGGCTTCAGTTGCAGTTTACTGTTGCAGAGTTTACAAAAGCATGTGACCGCTTGAACACATTGCAATGGCTCCTCCCAAGACCTGGGGAAGGGCAGGTGCCCACCGTTTTGGTAAAGATTAAGTAAACCAGGATATATCCATGAGACGGAATAGTATGCAGCCATGGAAAATAATCGTTTTGAATTTAAAAACAATCTGTTCATAACAATGAATGTGCATTGTGGACAATTAGAAAATATAGACAGTAAAACATACGAAGATAACAACATTCCTACCAATCAGAGGTTATGATTAACACCTTAGCATATATCCTTCCAGATTTTGAATTATTTTGATGATAGTTACACTGTAGAATGCAAATAATGCAAAGTAAAAAAAAAAAATCTCTACAAGTTGTATCTACAATATGACATTGAGTTGTAAAATTATGCATGTATTGAAAACCATCAAAATGCAATAGACCTAAAATGTGAACAGGGCTTGTTTGTGGATCATAGGCTTATGGGTGATTGTTATTTCTTATTTCCTGTATTTTCCACAACAGGTACGCAGACTTTTATAATCAGAGAAAAATGAATCATTTTGGAAAGTAATTATAGTTATTTCAAAAGTGAGATTCAATTGTAAGTGTATGTAAAATCGGATAAACAGCTTATTTTGTGTCCGATGATTATGTGGCTGCATTATGTTGTTTCGTGTTCTCCCCCCTCAAAAAAAAAAATCAAATCAGATTGTGATTTTATTCCCTGACATTAACACGTGGCATTGCAGGAGCAAGTACGTCACATGGTCAATTCATTGGCATGAGGATTATGTCATCGGGGAATAAATGTGAAATTCTCAAGGTACTTTGCTCCAGTAATCAGGACGTTATTCATCTCTAAGCTAAAAGAGGGATTGAATTCTTTAACGATGATCAGAAAATGCTTTTAGGAAGATTCCTTTCCTATTAAACAATTTCTTAAAGTTGCAGTAAACGCTGTGTGGCCTGTCCCTGCCCAGGGAAGCCTGCGGAGGACATTTATCTTCAAAACCACAGGGAAGACTGTCACAGGAGCCATGGAGGAAAAATAATTTGAAAGAGGAAAAGGTTGATCGAGGGGCAGTCAATGTTACTGATGACGTATTGGCAAGGCCTCCTGGCCCCAGTCCCTTCTGGGGGACTTTGGCTTCCTAAACAAATGCCACTTGGTGACGAGACTCCCACCATTGGCCACCAGAGTGTCCCCTACACTCTTTGGGAAGTTTAGGTCTTAAATTAAAATCAGATTCATGCAACTTGGTTATATTTCAGTAGTTTGATTTAAGTGCAAGTTCTGTGTTTGAAATGTAAGAGTGTGGTTGCTCTTTTAGTGATGTGGATTGGAGGGGCTGGTACCACCTGGTGGCCCAGCCCCGAGGGCCTATAGGCTTCCAGTGAGAAGGCTGGAGACCACACCCGCTAGTCCCACTGTGTTTTCTTTGAGGTTGCCTGATTACCAGGATAGTCCCCTCTTCTCATGCCATTGGAACGTGATGGTGGAATTGCCTTCTTCTGCCACCCCCCGGAGGAGGAGGGGACCCTACTTCTCAGGACAAGCTGCCTCTTCTCCAGGCCAAGGGGGCCCTTGTCCATCAGCACATATCCAGGGGTGCCCTGCTCTCTTTCCTCGGCTCCTGGGGAGGCTGGGAGGACCAGGAGCATTTGTGCTTCTAGGGGACTCTTACCTGGGTCTCTGGATCAAGACCCACTCACAGGAGAACAAATCTACTCTGGGTTCCATGTTTAGAACTAAAGGGTGCATCTGTACTCAGACCATAATAATGGATAATCACGACCTTGACTGGAGAAGATGCCACGGCCTAGGTACTAGTAAGTATGATGCTTGGTTCTTTTCATTTGCAAACAACATGGGAGAAGCTAAGTTGTGAGCAGCGTACCTTCACAAATTGCTGTCCTAAATCTTCTTTACCAATTTGCTGGGCACTCCTGAGTATAATCTACCCCTTTCAGGACACGGATAAACTTCAAGACATTAAAGCCTCATGGATGAGAACTAGGTGTCCATTCCTTATGAGAAGTGAAGTATCAAGGAATTTCTACACAAATCTCACTGAGTCTGCTGGTGTCCTACGGACTTGCTCACATATGAGGGACTTTCTGGTAAGAGATTCTCTTTACATTCCTTATAATGTGATACTAGTGGCTTTGTAAGAGAGGTCATGCCCTGGGTGTTAGAGTGTCATGCGTTTGAATGCTCTGTGATCTTGGGCAAGCTACTTAGCCTCTCTGAGCCTTAAATGCATCACCTTTAAAAAAGATAAAATGGAGTCACGTTATATGACTTTTATAAATATAATTACATGGAGAGAGAGAGAGAGAGAGAGAGAGAGAAGGACAGAGAGGCAGAGAGAGGAAGAGAAAGAACCAGAAACAATTGAAAGAGCCATGGCGATTTGATCAGCCTGCCCCATGAGCACATACCTCAGAGACTCTCCCTGTGGTTGTTCTCGGCTCCCGTGTTAAAGCCCGTTATCGCCAAGTGTGAGTGTGACATTCTTGCCGACATGAAACATGCTGAGCGTGTTCCAGTATTCTCAGGCACGTGATCCTCGTCATGGCTGTGTCTGCTGCACGACGCTTTATCAATCTTCCACACAGTGGTTTGCCAGGCGATGGTCAAGAGCAGTTTGGACTATGTGAATGTTTTCCTTTACTCCAAACCTTTGGAACCCCATCTGGTGGAGAGCCACATCCCCCAGCACTGACTCCACCTGGGAACATGGCTGGGATACATTAGGTGCTCAATAGATATGTGTGACTTTATTTAAACGTGAAGTCGAAAGTATCATTAAATAGGACTAGGAGACAACTGCTTTGGGCACCGTGCGGCGGTAGCCACAGGAGCCGACCACAGGCAGCGCATGACCCAGCATCCCTCCACTGGGGCGTCAACACGGACCAAGCCCCCCACTGCAGCGCTGTCTGTAACAGTCCCAAACGAGAGAGGGCTCAATTGCCCGCCCGCAGCGGATGGATAAATGGATTGTGAAATACTGCACAGCAAAGGCAGTGAATGCACCGCGACACGGATGGATCTTACGACACGATGCGGAGTGAGAGAAGCCAGAGTGAGAGAAGCCAGGAGAAACCGGGAGCTCACATGGTGCGATTCCGGTTGTGCGATATTCAAAACCTGACAAAACTCACCTGTGGTGTTATAAGCCAGGGGCGTGGGGTGCCTGGGTGGTTGGGGAGGGTGCTTCCTCTTCCCTTGGAAAGAATTATCTCTTTTTCCACATATTGGCCCACTATTCAAACTGCCCTAATTTCGATTCCACCCCACTCTAGGGTTCTGGTAACTTTCTATTTCTTGATCTGAGTGTAAACAGTTTGTGAAAATTCAATGAGCTGCACATTTATGATTGGTGCATTTATGATTTTGTAGGAATGTCACAATCATAAAAACTTAAAAGATATGGTTGTGACCTTTAGCTTATTTCCTACCAATTAGAACGGAATTGCATGCCGTTTAATGTGTGTGTGTTTGTTTTGACTTGCTAGCTATACCGTCCTTGAGGCAGAGAGTGTTTTCCGCACTTTGCTGTGACCCTGGCAGGGACGGTGCACACTCAACAAACGTCTGCTGACAGATCACGAACATCTCCAGCTCGTTCCTCAGCAAAATCTCTGTGTGGGGCCTTGGTGAGTTGGAAGAAATAAAATGACAAAGCAGCTGCTTCCCTGCGATCATTCGTGGAGCTTCCTCTCCTTGGCCAAGCCCTCACCTAGTCCTCTCTAGTGGGACAGACCAGGGGGCAGAAACTGGTCAAACACAAAGAATTTCCAAGCTGGGTGTTGATAAACACTTGGAGAATTTACCCACGAACACTGTGGAGTCTTCTTTATTTGCCATCACGGGAGGATAAGTACCCCGTTTGCTTGGAGAGAGACTGAGGGACTGCACCACTCTGGTGTGGATTTCAAACAGAAGGCAGGAGTAGTGGTGTGCTTTGGGAAGCTCTAACGACAGGTGTCCCAGTGCTGTTTCTTCCACTAAAAACCCAATGAATTCCGGCCCCATCACAACTCTTCAAAGCTCTTTCTAAAGCAGGGACACGTGGGCATCAGGGACTTACATGGCCATCCAAGGGCAGCTAGAGCACTGACTCACTCTGCTGTTTCTTGTCACTGTTTCCCACCTGTGCCAAGTGCTGGGAACATGATGATGAACTGAAATAGACGTGGCTCCTGCCCTCGGGTTGCTGGTCCAGGTCTTCCGTGGTGGCACTCCTGGGTACTGGTCTTTGTCATGTTTCAGCCTCTCAAAAGGACCCTCGGTGTCCCACGGTAACTTTCCACCGTGTTTGAACAGATTGTATAGGTGCAGGCAGCACTGAGGTCTCTGTGCATCAAGGAGTTTGCTTTTCATTTAAGAAGTGGTTGTCTTCCTGTTTCTTTCTGCCGATGGCCAGCAGCTGTCCTGCCTCACCCTGCTGTGCTATAGTTGTGTTCTCGGCACACGACTGGGAAATGAGAGCAACACAGTGTATGTCTGCAGTTGCTAAACCATGCGGCACTCAGCCCTACTTGTCCTCTGTCTATGGCAGTGCAGGGGACTCCTCTTATGTACTGAGTTTCCATTACGTAAATCTGTCTTCAGTCAGATTCACTGTTCAGACTCAGACTTCGTGTGTGGTTAGCTGTGAGAGGCTCAGGAGCACAGAGCGGAAGTTTAAATCCTCAAGAATCCACTTCCCTGATACACTTGTCATAGCTCTCTGGTTATTTCCGCAGGTCCAGATTTCAGTTTGTAGGCGTAAGATTTAGGTACAGACATCAGACAGGCTGAATACTGAAACGAAAATAAAACTTTAATGTATCTCTAAAATAATTTCCCTTTAGAATTTCAGGTGGAAAACAGTGAAATGCACGTTTCATATTGGGAAATGTGCCAGCCATGCAGAGGATGGATCACAAACCTTTGTGTGCCTCACTGCATTGTCTTGAAACACATGCCTGAAACACATTTGTTTCCTTTTTTAAAAGCTATAAATTAGGATGTCCATGATCACGATGTCTTTGGGTGGCAGTGACTGCCTAGGCACACATACATGTACTTGCTGGGCGGCCGGGTGAATGGCAGCAACCCTGTATCTCTGTCCGCGAGGGCCGTGTGGGAGGGACGGGGTCCCGGCCTTTGCCTGAAGACCTTTTGGTAGCTTTTCTTGCTAACATCAAGAAAGCAGCAGCGTCAATACGAATGGATGTGCACACCTTGGAAGAAAACCTTGGAGACAATAACAGAGCACTTCTTAAGGAATCCTGTATCCCCCAAGCTCTTGAGGGGACAGAGGATGAGATGTGTGGAAAACAGGGACAGCAGCAGCTCTAATTCAAAAAGTGATGCAGAAGCATCGAGTTCTGAAAGCAAACAAGTCTCAGGAGTGCTGTGACCAATCTATTTCACCTGTGTGTTCCTTTTCTGTATGCACACAAGACAAATATATGATACAATGATTTATAAATAAGTTTAAAAGAACTCTTTCAATAAATATAAAAATTCTCACCCGTGAGAAAGCATGGCATCATAGCGGTTGGTAGCTTTCTTCTTTCTTAGCGGTGTATAAAATAACATCGGGGCTCAGTGACAAGCCATTGTGATTGTCGCACACAACTTGGAGCCTAAGTATGGGGCTCAAATCTCAACTTCGCTGCTTTTTAGGAAGGTGATTTAGGTTTCCTCTTTGCTTTGGGTTTCTCTTCTGAAAAACAGTGATAATGACGATGCTTCCCCCCGTAGGCTGTTGTAAGGATTAAAAGAGAAAATATATGTAAAGTCCTTATCACAGGGTCTGACACACAGCAGCCAGTGAATAATTGTTAATACTTTTATTGAAATTGATGGAAACAAAAGAGAAGTTTAAAAATCCACTGTCATATGTGAGATTTTAAATGCACATCTCCTAAAATTGACAGAGATTAAGAGGATAAAAATAAACAAAGCTCTTGAAAAACATAGAGACAAACTTCATATAAAAGATAATAAGTCTTTTTAGCCACCAGAGAATATACATTATTTTCAACCATACATAGCACAGTCACAAAAATTGGTCATGGGTTAGCCATAAAGAAATTGTCAACAAATTGCCCAAAATAGAAATCATGATATAGGTTACACTCACTGATCACAACACAATAAAATTAAGAATTGGCAACAGAAGATAACATATAAATACTCAGAAATGAAAATCTAGAAGTAAATGTACAAAGATGCATATACAAAGTTTACTGCTAGTAATAGAAAAAAATACAAGCAGCCTAAATCTCCTTAATTAGGAGAATGGTTACAACCATGGTACATCCACACTGTGCAATGCCACGCAGCAGTCAAAAAGAACAAACTAAGACTTAAACGCATACGCATGGAATGAGGTACAAGACATCTTGATAAGTGAAAAAATAGTTTGAAGAGTAATGATACGCTGTACAATTTTTGTTAAAAAACACAAAATGAAATTACATTTTCTCATGAAATGAGATGCATTTCCTACCTACAAACACACGTGCTCACGAGTGCATGCATGCACACACCCCCCCACAAATGTAACATACCAGGAGAGCTGTAAAGGGAAATCCTGGGATAAAACATCAGCATGGTAACAGTGATTACCTCTGGGAAGGGGCTGGCATTCAAGGTGGTTTGGCTAAGGAAGGCTTCCTTATTACCGGCATTGTTAGACATTCTTGTCCTGAAGATATATGCATACATTACTGATATCATTTTAAATCATTTAAAATAATAAAGAAGGTGAGAAAAGACAGTTTCGAGTACCACTGTCCAATGGAAGCACAAGCAGGTTTGCTTTTTATTTTTCTCTCCTCTCCTTGCTAATTCTTTATCCTTATCATCCTCTACCATCGTTTCCAGAACATCAGGAACTTGACATGGCCACTCACGATTTCCATAGCATGTCTGGTCTCCCTCTGTCTATGACCTCCGAGTCTCCCAGGTAACTGTCAATGGTCCTCACCTCCTGGAGCCACACTCTTGTGCAGTCCTTCCCATGATGAATCAGGGCTGCCCTCTGTCTCCAACAGAATACTTTTAGGTCTAAAAGGCATTGCAGCTCCCATCTTGCTCTCTCGGATGGCTGGTGCTGGGGCAAGCCAGCCACCATGCCGTAAGGACACACCAGCAGCCCTGTGGAGAAGGCCCCTAAAGCTTCCCACCAGCAGCCGGCACCAACTCAACAGCCACGTGAGGGGCTGCCTTGGCAGTGGATCCTCCTGCCACAGTCAAGCCTTCAGATGATGGCTGCCCCAGCTGACGACTGACTGCAGCCTCCTAAGAGACCCTGTCTCAGTCCATTTTGTGCTGCTGTAACAGAATACCATAGACTGAGTAATTTGGGGTAATTTCTAACGAACAGAAATTTATTTACTCACAGCTCTGGAGTCTGGGAAGTCCAAGACCAAGGGGCCTTCATTGGCAAGGGCCTTCTTACTGCATTATCCCATGGTAGAAGGGCAAAGTAGCGAGGAAGAGTGAGAGAGAGAGAGAGACTCCAAACTTGCCCTTTTATAATGAACCCACTCCTGTGATAACACTATTAATCCATTCTTGAGGGCAGAGTCCTCATGGCCTAATCACCTCTCATTAGACCCCACTGCCCAACACTGTTGCACTGGGGATTAAGTTTCCAACACTCGCTTTCCAGGGGACACATTCAAGCCATAGCAGACCACGAGCCAGAACTGCCCAGCTGGCTGTTTGTGAATTCCTGACCCACAGCAAACATGAGAGATAATGAATGCTTTCTGCCATTTTAGACCATGAAGTTGTGGGGTACTTTGTTTTGAAGCATTAGGTAACCACTATGCTGCTTTATCTGCTCAGAATGTCTCTACCTGTAACTGTCTCTCATGCCTGGGCTTGTTCTCCACTCACAGGTGTCTGTTGACTTTGGTAGTCTGAGCTCTGCACCCCGCTCAGCCTGCGACACGACCCTGCTCGGTCTCCGTGTGGCACTGGCTGGTCTGCATCCACCGCTTCCCTTCGCCCACCTGCCCACCTCTCCTCTGCAGGCTCTCGCTCTCCCCACTTGATCCCCCTCTAGCTTGAAGGGGTCATCAGTGCACCTGTGGTCAGTGTGACCCTCCCCTGGGGCCCATGACAATTTGTGGGTCCCCCAGTGCTATTTTGCAGCTGGACAAGGGAACTCCAGCCCAAGATGAGGGTGCAGCCTCTCTTGTCTTTGGGACCTAATTCTCTATTTCTTTTCTAAGGGTTGAATCAGCCCTGGTGGGAACGTTATCCTGACACAAGGACCAGACCAGCTCTGGGGGAAGGTGGAAACAGTCCTTTGGGGCCAGGCATTTTCTGAAATAGGTCTGAGCATTTTGTGGGGTCAGCTCACTGGGTGTCTCCATCCCTCACAGCCTTGGAAACAAAGCCCTTCAGGCCCTGTTTGCCTGCTGGGATGCCATCTGGCTATAAAGTCCCAGGTCTGGGGTGAGGAGGGGTCTGGTTTATGGGCTCATCTCTGGGGGAGCAGAGGCCAGGCTGCCTGTGGGGCAGGGATGCCCACCTTGGCCCACTTTGGGCATCCGAGAAGCAAGTTTGAAGGGACAACTTGGAATGCCAGAGCTAGAAGGGAGCCTGGAGAACTCTTCAGAATTTTAGTGCCTCTGTGTGGTGGACATCTCTGCAGCCCAAAGAAAAAGAAATGAGCTCTGGGAGGCCGAGGCGGGC
>NW_012150385.1:1196346-1196901 GCF_000956105.1 Propithecus coquereli | reverse complement strand
TAGGATCACTTGAGCCCAGGAGTTTGAGGTTGCTGTGAGCTAGGCTGACACCATGGCACTCACTCTAGCCAGGGCAACAGAGTGAGACTCTGTCTTAAAAAAAAAAAAAAAAGAAAGAAAAAGAAATGAGATAACACTTGGGGGCAGACACCAGACCGTCTCCAAGGTGTATTATTGAGCAAAAGATGCAAAGTGCAGGAGGTGTATGTGGGAGCTGCCGTTATATAAATGAGGCAGATGACGCGCTTGTGAATAAATGTGTGAACTGCCTCTGGAAGCATGGTAGGTCTGGCGCCTCCAAGAGGGCACTGCTGTGGGGATGCAGGCCTCACTCCTGCCACCTGCTCCTGGACCCCTCTGTGGAGAGGGGGCTGCTCTCCACCCTCTGCAGCCTGTGGCCTCGGACTGCCTAGAGGGGTGGTTGGGGCTCAAAGCCCTGCCTCCTCCTTTCCCTGTCCCCTCAAAAAAATAATTCACCATGACCAGGTGGGCTTTATTCCAGGAATGCAAGGCTGGTTTAACATACGCAAATCTATAAATGCAATTCGCCACATA
>NW_012150385.1:1183826-1193241 GCF_000956105.1 Propithecus coquereli | reverse complement strand
ACCTGCAGGTGGTGATTTGATTGAAGATGGTCGATTGGTGGCTGGATGGGAGGGATGCAACCCAAACGTGAAGCTGGAAAACAGAGTGGGATGATTATTCGAGCCCATGGGGCACCACGGAATCCTTATCTGCCAAAGAGAAACTTAGAAGATGACGAAATGGCCACTTCATTTCAATGCTGACAACTTCAGGTCCATATGCTGAAATCTCCCCAACAGAGACAGGAGAATCCTTCATAAGACTGGTCCACAACTCCAACTGGAGCTCCATCAAGATTTCTGGAGACTTGTTTACTAGAAGCATGCTCAAAGTGTGGTGCTGGCCTATCTACAAGAGTGCTTGCCTGGCGAATCTGTGCTTGGCTGTAGCAGAATTTGGACCCCAAGGTCAGCAACTTGGCCTTTGGTGGCTGTTCAAGCCTGTAGACAGTGACGCACACTTTCCACAGTCTTTTCACTGCCCAGTGGTTGGCAGTTTGAACTCAATGATAATCTCAAACTGTTCCATCTCTGCAGGTGTCAATCTAATGTAGAAGTTA
Source organism: Propithecus coquereli (assembly GCF_000956105.1). NCBI lineage: Eukaryota > Metazoa > Chordata > Mammalia > Primates > Indriidae > Propithecus > Propithecus coquereli. The sequence goes on along the minus strand of NW_012150385.1, from coordinate 1,192,702 downwards.
CTAAGCTTATAGGAAATTTTCAAGATCTTTCTCCAAGCAAAATGATTAAGTCCCAGCCTGTCTTTGTAAATAAGGAGGCTGTCAGCACACACTCCCAGCCTGATGTCCACACCTTCAGAGTCCTTGGCATCATGTAGGACAACACCATATGGGAAGTCCCTTTGCCTTGTCTGTGAACCGATAATTGGCTTGTGCTGGAGACAAGCCCCTATGGTTTTTGTACAGCGCTGCCACCACCTCCTCCAGCTCCTTAGTCTGGGTGGGGGCAAACTGGTATTCACTGAGGTCAATGCTGCCAGGAAATTCTGGTTCACACTCTCCAAGTTCAACCTGCAGTGTGTAGCATCCCAGGAGCGCATGAAACACAATGGAGCAGGGCAGGTGGCCAGAGGCAATGTCCCGCTGGAGCCCAAGGCACAAGCATCTGGTGATATCTTCAGTCAATTGAAAAGTGTCAGGAGGATAAAAGTTCACATTAAAAGTGAACAGCCAGGGAAGATTTTACAGTTGTCTGTTTTTTTTTCTGGGATCTAGCCAGCTTTTTATTTGCTCAGGGTTTTCCTGAAACATAAGTCCAAAGTGATTCTTCTCCAAGAGATTGAGCTATTCACACACTTTGTCAAATAATACTTGTCCCTTATCAGCTGTATATAGCAATCACAGCTATATTCGGTGCCATCTAAGAGGATCACTTTACACTGGACAGTTTTGGTCTTCTTGGTGGCTTTTTGAGAGGCCTTCTCTGCTTTTAGCTCATTGGTCTGCACTTTCTTGGTCTCTCGTTTTGCTGCTGCTCCTTCTGATTTGTCTTCCTGTATTTTCTTTACCTTCTCCTCTTCTCTCTCCTTACTTACTAATTCAGCAGGCTGGCTCTCAGCTCTGCTCACAGAAGGTTTTTCTTCCTTGACTTCAACCTTAATCTCCAGTTGCTTCCTCTGAGCCACTTCTTCAGCATCACCCTGGGCCTGTCTCTTTTCTTCCAGAAGGGGTTCCTCTTTATCTAAGACCCATTCTTCCACAACTGCATGGGTAGGCTCTTTTTTATCTCCTCCATCTTTGGCCACTAGTAAGTGACTTTTGTTTCTTTAGTCATGGGGGTATGAACTGAGAAACACCCCTTCTCTTACATGGCTCCTTCTGTCTCTTCTGGCAGTGTACACTACTTTGGCTTTAAGCTGCGGGAGATGGCTGGGAACCTTTCTCCTCAGGATCAGATGGCTGATTCTGCTGGTTTGCTGCTACTTCAGGTTGCTCCTTGGTTACATCTGCTAACTGGTCAGAGTCCTTCTTCACTTTAGATGCAGAGCCTACTTTAGTAGTTATGGTTACAGCTTATGCAGGCCCAAGATGTCATTGAAAGATGGAGAAGCACGTGGACCCCAGAAAGTTGTCTGCTGCAAGACAAACCTCCAAAGCAACCCTTTCTGTGAAGTCACTCTCTGAAGCTCACCTCCTTGTTCTGGAAGTCCAGGCAGTCTCTCTAGTTGTGCTCTGGGTAACAGCAGAACCCAGCATGGATAGAAGTCAAGCTGCCCTTGATGCCCTGACCCAGTGCTCCTGATGCTCTCCATGGAACTCCTTGCAGTTCTGCCAAGAGATGGAGGGAGTGGGGGTTGCAGAAGCAAATTGTGTGGGTGGCCGGCATGACTGGCAGTTTCTTGTCCATCCACTGGGGCCAAGTCCAGTACGGGGCTTCTCCTTGCCTGCCCCACCCCAGGCGGCCCAGGGGCTCATCCCACACAACCTGACAATGGGCATCTACAGAAAACCTGCCATTCATTGCAGGTCGCTCAGCTGTGCGTCCCTCTTGTGCACCTGCTGAGTCCTTCCTTGCTTTCTGCCATTGTGCCCAGGGGGTGCTGAGGTGGCGACGGCCACAAGTGGCCCAAGCTACCACAAACACAGCCACACGGATTTGCAAGGCGCAAAGTGAAGTCCGTGCAGTCCATGGAGGTAGCAGAGACATGACGTCATTAGGTTGCGCTCCAGGCATGAAGAATCGAGACCTTTTTTTGACAGTTGCTATGGTTTGAGTACGTCTCCCTAAAAATTTGGGTGTTGAAACTTAATGGCCAATGTGATACTATTAAGAGATGGGCCTTTAAGAGGTGATTTGGTGATGAGGGCTCCTCCCCTTGTGAATGGGATGAGGTTCCCTTATAAAAAGGCTTGATAGAGGTTGTCCCTTTCTGCCCTTCCACCTTCCACCATGTGAGGCCACAGCATTCTTCTCTTCCAGAGGATGCAGTGTTCGAGGCACCATCTTGGAGGCAGAGACTGGACCCTCACCAGACAGTGAATCTGCCAGTGCCTTGATCTTAGACTTCCCAGCCTGCAGAACTGTGAGAAACAAACTTCTGTCTTTTGTAAATTTCCCAGTCTTAGGTATTCTGTTATAGCAGCACAAAGTGGACTAAGACAAGAGTCCTCCATAGAAAAAGATCAAGAACTGCATCAGTAGTGAAGAGGCCATTTCTTTTTTCCTCCCATAACTTTCTCTTACTAGAAAGGGGCCAAATCCTGAGAAGGTAAGAATGGGGAAAGAGAAAGAAGCATCAGAGAGTTGTCTGGTTTGTAGCTCCCAGTGTCACTATATTGATTTGAAAACTCTTCCTTTCCTCACACACATACCCTAACAAAGGAATGTCCAAGGGAACCAGAAGCTGTCCACTGAGCCCGTCTTTGTTCCTGAGCTCCCAACAGGCGTGAGGTGGTGGAGGGCAGCACTGAACCATGAGTTCGACCAAGTAGGATGAATTTGCGATTCTGTCTACCTGGAATTACAGGTTCTCAAGGTGTAAAATTCAATCTTTCTATGCTCACTCACTTTTTGATTTAATACAGTAATCAAATCTTGTATTTATTTAAAATGTTGATATTTTCTTTCTCATGGATTTATTGGTATTAATTTTGATTTTAAGAATTATTTAAGAATTTTAGGATTTTAAGAATAATTTTAAGAATTACTTAAGAATTATTGCTTTTATTATAACTGTTGTATGTTTTGATTACTGCTTCACTCTAGTGCCTCATCCTAGTCCTGGTGCTGGCTTAAGCAAGTTTGAATGAGGGTGTAAGGAAGGAGGGAAGGAAGAGAGAACAAATGCCGTATTCTAATTGAACTCTCAGGATCCTGTCCTTTTTGTTTAAAAAAAATTGTTTTCTTCTTACCTCTTTAATTCTTCAGACTCCCTGGTCTTTGAAAAAGATGTCTGATTTCAACAATTCCAAATTAATCATATTAAAAGCTGTGCTTTGTTCTTCACATCTACTAAACCTATAAGACAGGTATTATTTTCTTCATTTTGTATGTGAAGTAAACAGAGATGAAGAGAATCTAAATGACTTGCTAAGGACACACAGCTGGTGGAGTGGATAAATTGGTATTTCTGCCAAACCAGACCTCAGAACCTGTGGGAAAATGCTACCTTCTGAGTGGTGGGCAAGCCACTGTGGTGGAACCTTGGAGAAATCGTCATCGGAGACAGAAGATATTTGCATCATGATGTCATAGAGGCCATGGGGCCCCATGGAAACTGAACCAAACAAAGAGACTGGAGCCCTGGACTCTGGGCTGGGATCCAGGAGAGATAGAGTGCAAGGGTGCCCCAGAGGAGGTCACTGGGCCATTCTGGTCTTGTGCTGGGGTGGACCTTTTCTATCTGTGGAGGACATCTCCCAGAAATGAACACAAAGGATTGAATTAACATCGGGGCTTTGGTCAGTCCTGTAGGGTGAGTCGGCCAGGCCTCCTGTGACTTTGGACATCCGTCAGCTCGATGACTTATCTGGGAACAAGTTTGGACCAGACCACAAAGCCATAAAAAGACTGGAGACGAGGAATCCCAAGCCCCTGAGCAGGGACAGGTGGTCTGTGGCTGGCCTGTATGACAGAGCAGACTCAGAAACTCAGGTTTCAGGCAGGCAAACTAGGCTGCCTACTCTGCTTGTTCAGAGCTGGCACCAGGTGTGGGGAGTACACAGTCTGCATCTGCCTGCTGCCCAAGAGTGGGATTAGAAAGGCCTTGGGGCTGGAGGGGTGGCTGGGTCAGCATGGAGCACAGCCACATGGGCCCCGGGGATGCACTGTCTGCAATCACAGTGCACAGAGCTGGGGCTCTGGACCTCATTTCCCAGAAGAGACGGCAGCTCTGGGCCAGTCATCTCCCCTCCACTGAATGCCTACCGCAGGCCCAATTTAGGAACAGGACAGTACCAGAGGAGGGGGTGAGAAGGGTTGTATTCTGTATATATTTTAAAGGTGGAGTTGGCAGGATTTGCCAACTTCCTGGATGGGGTAGCAAGAAAAAGGAATCAAGGATGACTCTAGGGTATTTTGGGTTGAATAACTGGAAGAGCAGGAACATTAACCAAGATAGGAGCCAAGAGAGGAGTAGAGTCATGTGCTGCATGATGGTGTTTTAGTCAGTGATGGACAACATGTACGATAGTAGTCCCATGGGATTATAACGGGGCCAAAAAATCCCTATCCCCTTGTGATGTCATAGCCATCATAAAGTAGTACTGCAGCACATTACCTTTTCTATGTTTATATATGTCTAGATTCACAAATAATTGCCATTGTGTTACTGTTGCCTACAGGATTCAGGACAGAAACATACTGTACAGGTGTAGCCTAGGAGCAGTAGGCTGTACCATATAGCCTAGATGTGCAATAGGCTAGATCACCTAGCTTTGTGTAAGTGTACTCTGATGTTCGCACAGTGACGAAACCACCTAACACATTTCTCAGAACCTATCTCCATCTTTAAGCAATACACGACTATACATTCATGGAAGTAGACTGGGTATTTCATTTGGAACGTGATAATTTGGAAATGTCTGTTAGATATACAAGTGGAAATATTGAGTATCCTGTTCAGGGGAGATGTCTGGGCTAGAATCTCAAATTGAGTGTTTTTATCATATTACTCTTTTGTATTGCTCTCTTAATGTATCTAGACAAATCAGGCATTTTTCCTTTATCCTGTTGTATTTTGCTTAAAAGTTTTCCGACCTCTAAATTATAAATGTTAGCCTTTATTTTTCTGTCGAATTTTTTTTGAGACAGTCTTGCTGTGTCAACCTGGCTGGAGTGCAGTGGTATTAATCACAGCTCACTGCAGCCTCTAACTCCTGGGCTCAAGCAATCCCCCTGCCTCAGCCCCCTGAATGAGCTACCATACCCGGCTTTTCTGTAGAACCTTATGGGGAATTTTTAAAAATACATTTACTTCAACCTGTTTGGAATATCTGCTGTAAAGTGTGGTGAATCAATGCTAACTGTAAAATTTCTACTTTGAAGACTATTGAAGATTTCTTCATGGCAAAAAAAAAAAAAAAGAAAAAGAAAACAGAGTGGAGGTAACTCACAGTGGCTCAGGGGATATGAGCCACCAGCAACTCTGGTGCTAAGGGGATATGTGACTGGGACAAAACTGTTTCTAGGTGATCTCAGGAAATTCTATCATAGTGAGGGAGGGGAGACGTGAGGCAGGAAGGGGAGGAGCCAATACCAGCGCCATCCTTCAAGTTACTGCCTCAGACGACCAGGGCTTCATCCCAGGGGGCAGCCCTGGAGACTCTGGAGACTGAGAACACACCTGAGGGGGCGTCCCACCTGGTGGCCAGGCAGCCGGAGCAGCCTCAGGCCTTTCCCTGCCCTCATGGCTGAGAGGGCTGTTTCTGGGGGCACTCACTGTCTGGTACTCCCAGCTGCCAAGGGAGCTCCCAGGCCAGACAAAAATCCCATTTGCAGGTGTTCGCGGGAACCACTGTCAGCCGGCACCTGCGCGTCTGGCTGAATGTTACTGGTATAGTGCTGAGCGCGCCACCTGCCTTGATTCCTTCAATCCTTACCACAACCCTGTGGGATACATACTAAAACTATTTCCATTTTACATATGAAGAAACTGACCAAGCCGGCCAAGTTTGTTGCCCAGGGGACACACAGCTACCAAGGTGCAGGGGGATCTGAGCCTGGAGTCGGCCTGGTCCAGAGCTCTTGTCCTACCACCACCGAGCTGCCTGGCATCTAAATCGGAGTGTCCCCTGTGTTATGAAGACAAGGGCAGGCCCCGACCTCTGTGCACTGTGATTGCAGACAGTGCGTCCCCGGGGCCCATGTGGCTGTGCTCCATGCTGACCCAGCCACCCCTCCAGCCCCAGGGCCTTTCTAATCCCACTCTTGGGCAGCAGGCAGATGCAGACCGTGTACTCCCCACACCTGGTGCCAGCAGCCTTGGGTTACTCACTTCACTCCACAAATTGCTGCGAATCTCCACTTCGGAGGAGAGCCAGATGACCGATTCAAATTCACGTCTATACAGGAGTATAATGAAATTCCCCATCTAGCAACCCTCCACCTGACCTGAGAAAGAGGAGGCCACGAAAGGGTTAAACACTTTATTTAGATGGCTTTGCTTGTTCTGGAGAATTAATGGAAGATAAGCTAAAAGTTCATTTATAAGAGTATTAAAGGATAATTATGATGGAGTAAGTGCAGAGGGTCAGGAGGCATTATGATGAACAGACTTATAACACAGCCGGGAAATAGGCTGAATAGATTCAATAATGCAGGACCCGACATTCTCCCCTGATTCTGCTGTATGTGAAAATCCACCCCCCCACTCTCCCTCTCTCTCTCTCTTCCTTTTCTATTTTAATTAAAAGTATAGCAATTCCATCCTTGGTTAGGTCATCTGTGAACTTATGATTATAAATTGATCCCAGGAACTTAGACTGGGAGGCAGATCCAAACAGGCGACCTTTTAATAGCAACAAAATAAAAAAAAAGATTTTGTAGAAAATCTGCTTCAATCAGATTAGACGGAAAGTGGGTAAAGCTGATTACAATCCTACTAAAGACAGTATTTGGGCAGTATTTGTTCTAAAACAATAGCATTAATTCTTCTTTAACAAGTATTCTCTGGAGCAAAATCAATAATTAATGGGAACTCAGTTTCAACTCACAGCCGAATCCCCGCGACACGTGAGGAAGAAAAGGTGTGAGCCGTGATCAGGGTTGGAAGGAGCCTGAGGTCCTGATGTTTTGGGTTAGATCTTGAGCATGTTTTTGCCTTAAAAAAAAAAAGACAGCTTAATTGAGGTATAATTTACATGCCATAAAATTCACCCTTTGTAAGTGTTCAGTGGTTTTTAATAAGGGAGGCTGTCTTGTCACAGATGACGCTCCAGCAATATTTGGAACTTCTGGACACTGATGAAACAGTGGGACTTTGCTGTGACTTTCAGTGGATGAGTCTGTGTGTCTGCACCCGTGGGGGAGGGGCACAACTGGAGCAGGACGACTTGTCACCTTGTCACCTGGCTGGGATGTCTTTTCCTAGAGATCAAGCAGCAGCCTTCAGGTCCCACCCAGTTTCCACGAGTGTTTCGTTTGGCCTCAAATGTGCTGAAACAAAACTTCAAACTACATTGAAAACTAGGTAGATTTCACATAAAAACATAGATTTCTGCTCCTTAATGAGAGATCAGAAAGCTACAGACTCTGGGCCCTTGTTCCAACATGGCTGTGACGTGCTTGTTTGCAGAGGGACGTGGCCCCCTTGGAAGAGGTTGTGTGTGCCCCAGTTCACCCCAATCCCCACCGCTCCCTAACGCCCCCCCCCATAGCGAGGCTCTATGTCTGCACCTGTGCACTTATCTGCCTAGTAGGAGAGAAACGTTTCTTTGCACTCTTGCTTCTCTCAAAAGCAAGTAAAACAGCGATAGCTCAGGAGGGCCCATGGTCAGTCTCACACTCTCTTCGTGTTGCTCATTTACATTACCTCCCTGGTTCCTGTGCAATTTACTGTTCATCTATTTATCATCATTTTAATTAAAAAATTGGTCCAAATTTAATTGTTTCACGTCAAACTTGCTTTTGTGACAATCTAAGAAACCAGCAAACAACCACCACCACCTATAGCAAGACTGGAGTAGGACTTTATTAAAAGTCTGGGCTGGTTAATTGAGCACTAAACATATTATTTGGATTTAGAAAGTGGAAACTCCACAGATGTGGAACTTCCTGTGTAAAACGTGAAAACCCCAGCAATTTCAGAATGTGGCCGGAGGTGTACCGCCATCACCTCAAGAAGGGACGAGTGGCCAGCAGGGTCTGGGGCTCCCTCTGCCCCAGTTGCAGAATTGCCCCCTAGCTCTTCCCAGGGCAGCCTGTCTCCAATGACTGACTGAGGTGAGGTGCAGAGGCCCAGGCTCTCATCCACTGCGGGACACCCTTGGGCCATCTTTGCTCTAGAGCTCTGACCTCTGGTTGGTTGAGGCATCCTCAGTCTGCATCAGAGTTGACCTCTCCCCTGCCTAATCCTGCTGCCTCCCCTATCTTTTACAGGGGTTTACCCCAATAAACATCTTTACTCGAAACTCCATCTCAGAATCCACTTTCGGAGAAGAACCCAACCTATGGCATATGGGTTGCTGTCTGAACACTGGAAATAAAATAATATCCTGTGCTTGTTTCTAACAGCTAAGAGAAACAAATCCTTCATTTGCTCCATAACTTTTAATTCCAAATGTACAGAATAATTGAGAGTGATACGAGTAATACTTTCATAAATAACTATTTGGATTCACCACTTGATAACATTTTGCCACATTTGCTGTCTCTCTTTCTCTCTCTAATATTTCAGCATATATTTTCCAAGAACAGGAACATTCTACAGGACTCCAATACGATTGCTGGACAGATATTATAATATTGCCTATTATTCAGTCCATATTCAGATTTCCTAAATTGTCTCAATAATGTCCTTGGTAATGATTTTTTTTTGACAATCCAGGATTTAGTCAAGGATCATGCATTTCACTCAGTTGTCTGTGGTGTCTACTTTTGAATTTGCAATCCTTTCTTC
>NW_012150385.1:1181518-1182851 GCF_000956105.1 Propithecus coquereli | reverse complement strand
ATTCAATTTATTGTCAAGTGTCCTTTCATCTGACGCTGCACACTCCCTTGAGCATTTGTTGAAGAGCAGGTCTAGTGGTAATGAGCTCCCTTGGCATTTGTTTATCTGATAATATTTTAATTTCTCCCTCACTCTTAAAGGACAATTTTGTCAGATATTGGATTCTTGGTTCACAATTTTCTTCTTTCCAGCACTTTGAATATATCAGTCTGCCCTCTTTTGACCTCCAAAGTTTCTGTTGAGAAATCTGCTGATAATTGTATTAAGAATCCTGCTATGTGACGACTCACTATTTTCTTGCTGCTTTCAAGATTCTCTTTTTGTCTTTTAAAAGCTTTACTATTATGTCTTGGTGTGGGTCTCTTTTACTTCATCTTCCTTAGAGTTTGTTAAGCTTCCTGGATATTTATATTTGTGTCTTTCACCAAATTTGGGAAATTTTCAGTAATTATTTCTTCAGATAGTCTCCCTTTCTCTCTCTCCTCTCCTTCTGGGACTCCCACAATGCATATGTTGGTCCTCTTGATGGTGTACCACAGGTCCTTTAGGCTTTGTTCAATTTTCTTCAATCTTTTCTCTTTCTATTCCTCAGATTTGATAATTTCCATTGTTCTTTCTTCAAGTTCACTGATTATTTCTTCTGTTTGCTCAGATCTGCCTTTGAATCCCTCTAGTAAGTTTTTCATTTCAGTTATTATAATTTTCAGCTCTAGAATTTCTTTTTGGTTGCTTTTTAGGTTTTCTATTTCTTTACTGATATTTCCACTATATTTATACATCATTTTCTTGACTTCTTCACATCTTCATTTAGTTCTTTGAGCATATTTAGGACAGTTATTTTAAAGTTTTTGTCTGGTATATCTGCCATTGGGTCTTTTTCAGGGACAATTTCTGTTGATTCATATTTTTCCTATGAATTGACCATACTTTTCTTTCTTTGTATGCCTTGTGATTTTTTTGTTGAAAACTGGACATTTGAATCTAATAATGTGATAACTCTGGAAATCAGATTCTCCCCCTTCCGCAGGGTTTGTTGCTTTTTTTAAATGGTTTTTTGGTTTTATTTTTGATAGTTGTAGACTGTCGCTGTGGCAAGGATCTGCCCAACGTGTAAACTTAAGGTCTTCTCTGGTCTTTTTCTGAGCCTGTGTCTTTCCTTTGACATATATGGTTACTTTCTCATTTTCACCTTATATGCTATTGCTTCTGAATGTCTTAGTCTTTAACATCTGGCTCCCAAAAGGGGAAAAATAGAAAAATGAAGGGTGGGAGGGTGCCAGTCCTTTAAATCCCCAGAGGATGAGGGGCTTGCAACAGTGACAGGAAGTGCAAA
>NW_012150385.1:1177296-1180140 GCF_000956105.1 Propithecus coquereli | reverse complement strand
ACTTTTGATGGATATTTCACTAGATATAGAATTCTAGGTTGGTGTTTTTCTCTTTTAACACTTTAAATATTTCATTCCACTTGGTTACAGAATTTCTGATGAGAAGTCCAGAATAATTTTTACCTCTGTTCCTCAGTAGGAAAGGGGTTTTCCCCCTGGCTCCTTTCAAGATTTTCACTTTGTCTTTGGTTTTCTGAGGTTTGAATATGATATGCCTAGGTGTGGATTTTTTGGTATGTATTCTGTTTGGTGTTCATTAAGATTCGTGGGTCTGTGATTTGGTGTCTGTCATTAATTTTGGAAAATTCTTGACCAATATTACTTTAAATATTTCTTCAGCTTTGTTCTCTTTTTCTTTTCTCTCTGGTATTCCAATTACATGTATGTTATGCCTTTGAAATTGTCCACAGTTCTTGGATAGTCTATTCTTTTTTTTCATTCTTCTTTCTTTTTGCATTTTCATTTTGAGAAGTTTCCACTGACATATCTTCACGCTCCCTGATTCTTTCGTTGGCCATGTCCAGTCTACTGATGAGATGATCAAAAAAGGCATTCTTCATTTCTGTTACAGTATTTTTGATTTCTAGAATTTCCTTTTGATTCTTTCTTAGAGTTCCCCTCTGTCTACGTGACCCATCTTTTCTTGCATGTTGTCTGCTTTTTCCTTTGGAGTCCTTAACATATCAATCGTAGTTATTTTAAATTCCTGATCTGATAATTCCAAAATCTTTGCCATATCTGATTCTGGTTCTGGTGCTTGCTTTGTCTCTTCAGACTATGTTTTATTCTTGCTTTATATGATACTTTGTAATTTTTTTTAAAGCTGGACATGGTGTATTGGACAGTAGGAATTGAGGTAAATTGGCCTTTAGTGTGAGATTTTATGTTGATTTCACTAGGAATTGAGCTGAGTTTAATGTCTGATGTAAGTGTCAGAGGTTTCAGTTTCCTATACTCTTCTTGTTTTTCCTCCCATAGTGTCTTGGCTTCCCCTAGAAATCCCTTCCTATGTGGAGTCTGTGTCTTGCAGTTCTCTGAGCTGTAATCTCCTCTTGTTCTGGAGCCCTGTTGAAGTGGTGGTAAGATATTAGAGAGGGGAAGTGCTCCATAATCTTATGATTATATCTCCATATTTTGTTCCATTGCGTTTATTTATTTTTTGTGAGCCATCGTTCCTGAGCTGTGACATTCAGAAGTGTTTCTTAGTCTTCCCCACCATTCGGTAAGATTGGAAGACTAGAGGAGGCTGTAAGTTGGACAGTTTCTTTCCCCCAGGTTGGATGATGCTCTAGGGAAGTATTTTCTGCTGTTAGGTTGGTCTTTGTTATGGAGAAGGCTCTGAGTATATTTGAAAGTGATCACTTTTTCCTACTCTCTGCCAGAAACATGAGGGTTTTTCTCAGCTCTTCATCTGAACCTGGTATAGTTCTTGGAGATAAAAGCCACAAACATATGGGAATCCCCTAGACTGTGGCCCCCAAGAGTTTCTTACTCTCACATCAGTGTACACTCTGCCTCCAGCAATCTGCCTAGTTACCATTCCAGTGTTCCTACTAGTTTATAGCTCCAGTGGCTTCTGCTCCCAGTAAGCTGATCTGGGCTTTGATTTTCTGGATTTGCCTGTCTCTCCAGATTTCAGGGCATGCAGCAGGAGTGGGCATTTGAGGGACTTCTTCATGTAAGTTACTCGTGCCCTCAGGGCCTGCTCAGGCCCGATCGCATTAATACCGCGTCCATGTGATGATGCCGTGTTGCTGTGCACGCCCAGCTTTATGGCTCGGTGCATCAGACAACACCCAGTTAGTACATCATGGGCAGCTCAGGTAACATGGTAACTTGGTGACCCGTGGTTAAGCTTTCAGTCTCTACTAAGGCCTAGTGGCAGGCCAAGAGCTGTTCCTCAAAAGGGGAATAGTTATCCACAGAGGATGGTAGGGCTCTGCTCCAAAATACTAAAAGCTTATGCTGTGTTTCACCTATTGGGGCCTGCCAAAGGCTCCACGCAGTGTCCCTGTCTGCCTTGGACACCTCAAGACCATTGGATCTGCTGGGTCTTATGGCCCGAGTGGCAGAGCAGCTTGCATGGCAGCCTGGGTCTGTTGCAGAGCCTTGTCTTGTTCTGGGCTCTACTCAAACCAGCAGCTCTTTCAGTCACGTGTTAAATGGGCTGGAGTCACACACCCACATGAGGAATATGTCACCTCCAAAATCTAAAGAGGCCCACTACATATCGTGCTTCTTTGTTTGTTGTAGGAGGGGCCACATAAAATGAGTTACTGTTCACCTTAGAAGGGATGTATCAACATGCTCCACACCACCAGACCCCTAGAAATTTCACTAAAATAGAAGGCCCTGAATTTTTCTTGGATTTATTTCCCATCCTCTGAGAATGTCTTACCAATAAATCTACAGTCGTCTCTATATCTTGTTCACAAGGACCGATCAGCATGCCATCAGCGTAATCAATCGTGGTGGTGTCTTGTGGAGGGAAAGGTGATCAAGATCCCTGTAAACTAAATTGTGACACAGAGCTGGAGAACTGCTGTGCCCTGCGGTAGGACAGAGCAAGTGTATTGCTGGCCTTGCCAGCTGAAAGCAAACTGCTTCTGGTGGTCTTTATTAGCAGGGATGAAGGAAGAAACATTTGTCAGAGTAATAGCTGCATACCACATGCCAGGGGATGTGTTAATTTGCTCAAGCAATAAAACCAAATCTGGCTCAGCAGCTACAGTTATGGTCACCACCTGGTCACGCTTACATGAACTCACTGTCACCCTCTAGGATCCATCTGTCTTCCACACAGGCCAATAGGCGAGTTGGACGGGAATGTGGTGGGCATCACCA
>NW_012150385.1:1174910-1176175 GCF_000956105.1 Propithecus coquereli | reverse complement strand
TGAGCCACCGCGCCCGGCCCCCTTTGTTATTTTTGAATTGTGTTGCTTGTTTTTTTGTTGTTGAGATATAAGAATTCCTTATATAATAATGGATATTAACCCTTTATCAAATATGTGATTTGCAAATATTTCTCCCATTCTGTAGGTTATCTTTTCACTCTGTTGATGGAGTTATTTGATGGGCAAACATATTAAATTTTGATGGAATCCAATTTCTCTATTTTTTCTTTTTCCTGTGCTTTTGATGTCATATCCAAGAAATTATCACTAAGTCCAATGTCATGAAGGTTTTCCCCTTATTATCCTCTAAGAGTTTTATAGTCATAGGTCTTATATTTAGATCTTTGATCCATTTTGAGTTAATTTGTGCATGCGTTGTAAGGTAATTTTGCATATCTTCTGCATGTGGATATCCAGTTTTTTCAATATCATTTGTTGCAAAGTCTGTCCTTTCCCCATTGAGTGGTCTTGGCGCCCTTACCAAAAATTACTTCACCATATGTACAAGGAGTTATTTATGGATTCTTTATGCTATCATGTTGGTTTATATTTCTGTCTGTATGCCAGTTCCATGTTGCTTTGATTACTATAGTTTTGTAGGAAGTTTGAAACTGGAAAGGGACCTCCAACTTTCTTCTTTTTCAAGATTGTCTTGATTATTCCAGGTCCCTTGAGATTCCACATGAATTTTGGCATGGACTTTTTTCATTTCCACCATAAATCTCATTGGATAGGCATTGCACTGGCTTTGTCAATCACTTTGTATAGTTTGAACATCCTAGTGATACTGAGTCTTCCAATGCATGAACACTGGATGTCTATTTATTGTTGTCTTCTTTCTTTCAGCAATGTTTTGTAGTTTTTAGGGTACAAGTCCTTAGCTTTCTTAGTTAATTCCAAGTGTTTTATTCTTTTTGACGTTATTGTAAATGGAAATGTTCATTAATTTCCTTTTCAGATTGTTCATTTCTAGAGTACAGAAATGCAACTGATTTTTTGTGTTGTTTTCATATCATGCTACTTTGCTAAATTCATGTGTTATTTCTAATGGGTTTTTTGTGTGGAATCTTTAGAGTTTTCTATATATAAGATCATGTCATCTGTGAACTAGCCCTCATTCTTGAAAAATTATATAGGTTGTATAGAATTCTAGGCTGACAGTTCTTTTCTCTCAGCTTTTGAAAATATTAGTCCACTGTCTTCAGGCTTCCAGTCATTGCACTAGGGAGGTCTAGCTCTTGTTTCTTCATAGGTAACTGTATTTT
>NW_012150385.1:1165762-1173970 GCF_000956105.1 Propithecus coquereli | reverse complement strand
TGGTTTACATAATATTCCTATGTAATGATTTACATATTATTTAACTAGGTTATACAATGCAAACAAGTACAACTGGTATAAACAGCTTTGGGAACATTCCTACTGACAGCTGGTGGGCATAGTGCTTGTTTGGTAGGAACAGAAGGAGGAAGTTGTTTTTGAGAGTAGCCATGAGCATTCATTGTGTGAGAGGCATCACACTCACAGAGGGGATACAGGATATCTAACGGTTGACCAGAGGTAATTTTGGAGAGCTTTCATTGTAGTTTAAAAACTCAAAGAATTGTTTATAATGTACAGTAGTATCTTGGTCTATGTAGCAACACTTTTGCTGCCCCTTTGTGTTATCCACTTTCCCCACCTCAGAGTGTGTCTGAAGTCCCAGTGGACAATTCCCATTTATACTGATGACGTCCTACCTCGAGCTCCTGCACCTTTCCGCTTGAGAGTATCCTCTGGCCAGAGAAGGCTTGGCCCCTGCATGGAGCAGGCACAAAGTTCCAGAGAGTTAGTGCTTCCAGGAGCAGCCCTCAGTCAGTCAGGAATGTGGGCTGTGACAATTCTGAGGTGTGTTCTGCATTGTCCCCCAGAGTTCCCAGCAGGATCAATCCCCAGCTGCCAGCAGAGGCGTCTTGGTCATCGACTGACACCGTACAGGCTCCCCTCCCTCCCCTGTCCCACCGCCCCTTCCTCTGCCAGTGTGTCCTGCCATCATCTCCCAAATAAATGACTTGTATCAAATGCTTGTCTCAGGGTCTGTCTGAGGGGGAACTTGGGATGAGATGCCTTTCTACTTCCCACTGTTCAGAGGCAACCACTTTCAATCCTCTTAGCTGTTTCTAGAATTTATTTCCTTCTTACTAAATAATATGTTATACAGACATTTCTTGACTTAACTATTTTAAAAATTATGTTGTATGAGGACTTTACTATCTTCTTTGTTCTCTGTCTCATATCCTCCTTATAATTTCTGTTAAACTGATAATATTTACATTATTACGACTGTATAGTTTACCATAATCACTTCATTGCTTGTAGAAGTTTTTGTTTTTCTAGAGTTAATTATTGCCTCCTTTTTCATTTGCTTTGTTTTTTTTGAATCTCTCACTAATTCTTCCCTCACCCTCTGACAGTCTGCTATTACAATTTTTATACGCTGCCAAGTATACCAGATCATCTTTCCCATTCATTGATCTATTGTCCCCATACACATGTCCCCAGCAGCCCTCCAATTTCCTCCCCAGCCTGTGTTCTGCACGGACGTCATTTGGGACTTCCCCTCGGACATTCCAGCAGCTCCTTCAGCTTCTCTCTGGTGGTCCCCTGTCTCCTGGGTCCCCTGTTTTCCTCCTCCTCGGTTTGTGGTCTTCATTTCGGTGGAGCACTCCTTCCAGTGGCTTCCTCCAAGAGGACGATTCAAGATAATGTTTTTGGAAATTATTCTTATTTTCACATTTGCCATCACTTCTCAATTGATTGACAGTTTGGTTGGGGATAGAATTTTAGATGGAAAATATTCTCCCCTCAGAACTGTGAACGCGCAGCTCCCGTGGCTTCCTATGTCGTGTTGGGAAGTCCTGCCTGATACCTCACGCTTGGTATTTGACCTGTTTCTTTCTCTCTGAAAACTTTGGGGTCTTTTCTTTGTCCCCAGTGTTCTGCTGTTTCTTGATGATGTTTCTTGAGGTTGACCTTTAAGCATTTGTGTTTCTGGGTATGTGGTGGGAAAGAAGTTCTTCCCTTGCGGAAGGAGACGTTTTTTGTGTGCTTCGGTCCCTGACTCCCTCCATGTTTCCCGTCCTCTCCGCCACTGTGCTCGCCACGTGTTGTGCGTTGGAAAACTGTAACTTTTTTGATTCGTTCTTGCCTGCGTGGGTGAACACTGCTTATTGCTAGCCCGGCAGTTTGTGGCAGCCATTTCATCTTTTATATCATTTTTGCACGTGGGCCACTGAGAGATCCTGTTCAAGTCAAGAAATAAATGGAACTAGGAGCAGTTTCTTCGTAACAACATCACTCAAATAGGTGAGCCCCTCGTGATGCCCCGAATCCCATTTTCAGTTGATCATCTATCAGATGACATCCTAATCAGGTGCTCTTTCAACTTGTTAAAACAAAAAATAAGAAAATACCCGACATGCAGGTTATTTCTTATCCAGTTTTTATAGACTTCCATCTGTTTATTTTTGAGAAGGTATAATCAAAAAGGGTTTACTTGGACCTGTCAAAGGACAGTGAATTATACCTATTTTTCTCCCTCTTAGAGGCACTTTGTTTATTACCATATGTTAAGATCTGTTAGAGATACCTCATTTAAGAAACAAAACGATGAAACTAAAAATGAAGTAAAATTGGAAAATGTACATTTTAAAAATTTTCCGGGCAGCTCTGAACAAAAACTAAGGTAGTCAATCTACTTCCATTTTGTATGTCATTTTAAAGTGCCTTAAAAACAAAATGCATGACAGATGGACAGAGAGACAGATACACCTATACACACGAAAATATAGGAAATGACTTTATGGTTATGTTGCCGACAGATTTCGTACAGCCTCTTCACATCTGAGAGGCAGGAATTAATCCTGCTCAAATGAAGCCGGTTTTCTCAAATTCAGGGAATTGATTCCTAGATTATGTTTTAGGAAGATGTTTATCCCGCACACGTGTGCAGTGTGTGTCCTGTTAGTAGGAGTGCACTTTAATCCGGGTTTACAGCAGGGACGTTGATGACTGCTGTTAAGTGCTTATTTACGGGACATTCCACGACGCTCCCCTAGAGGGAAGGCGAGGAGAAACAGCAGCAGGAGGCTTTAAAATTCTGTTTTACATTTTATACTTTATAGATTTCAGTACTTTTTGCAAAATCAATGAAATTATTTCTCCTATAAGTATAAACAAATGTTTAAAAAATACATAAAATAGGAACTTATTTCCAACACGTATATTCTTTTCACGTGCAGAAGTAAAGGTGAAAATGTTCGCCTCCTTTGCCTTGACACCGAAGTGTGCAGCAACCGCCCAGGCTGGGCTCGCAGCAAACTCCTTCCCGCCTCCGAGAAGGCCGGGTGGCAGAGCTGGCAAGCTTCCTGGCAGTTTGGTGTCCCCGGAGGATGTTCGTGAATGTTAAATGCTCTAACTCCGTACAAGCGTGCCTGTGAGCTCAGAGCATGACCTGAGGCCTTTACTGGACGGTGCTGCTGTGAGCGCGGGCAGCTGCGGACTCACCGGGCACCTTCCCTGGAGAACCACCCGAGGCTGGCAGAGCCACCTGGCTCCAAAATGCTGCAGATCTCAGCTTCCCCTCTCTCCTCCCTATCCTGATGGGTCCTCAAGCCTGCCCCTTCCGCAGGGCCCTGCCTTCGTTCCTTCGCCTGCCCGTGCAGCCTGGCTCACACTCCCTTCTCAGGGAACCACAGGCACCAAAATCCCAGCCTGGGGATCTGCTTCCAGGGAACCCAAGCCAAGCGACGACTGAGGGAATGAACCTGCAACACTGGTGGGCACGGACTATAATTTGTGAAACTGTACATAGAAAGGGGAGGATGTCACTGCTTCTCAATTATACCTGAAGAAACCTGCCTTAAAAAAAAAAAAAAAAGAAGAGGAACCTTCCTAGAAAAATAGTTACTGTTATTACTAGGAGAAAAATCTCTGTTCATAACATGTTAACTGAGAAAGAACTTCAGAAAAACAAAAGGGAGGCGGCAAAAGATCCTTTCCTGCATTCCCAGTGTTCCTCTCCTGGTGCCTGCAGCCCATCACAGGTCACAGGTGGGTCTCTCCAGGGTGCCCGGGTGCTGGCTGAGGGCTGGCACTGATTAAAGTCTCCTTCTTGGTTGAAAAGGGGGAAGCAAGAGCCAGGGAAGGGAAGGGCAGGTAGGAAAGGAGTGGACCCGGGGCCCGGGCTGTGGTTTCAGTTGTGCCTTTCAAAAGAGCGTCACCAGAGTGCCAAAGGCTATCCTCTTGTCTGCCCGATTACCCTGTGTTCACAGGGCCGGCGTGTGATCATTTGGGATCCGGCTTGGGTTTTCTCATTTGTTTTATTTTTCACTAACCAGCTGCGTGTTAATAGAAAGTCCCCTCCCCGAAGGATTTGCCTGGGATTTCTGTAATAAAATAGAAGGATTTGCAACAAACGCTGGAAGAACCCTCTGCAAAAGTGGTATTTTTCAAGTGATTATGAGGCCCAGAACATATTGCCATCCCGGGGCTGCGAGCCCGGACTCCTCGCTGAGCAGCGTGACAGATGTCCCCTGTTAATGTTCAGTGATTAAATGTCACTGCAGTGGCCCCTCCTCGTCCACACAACCTGTTCCTTTCTTTTTGCAGTCATAGTGTCACCACTTGCCACAAAACGCACGTTTCCTGCACATCGTCAGCCTTCTCCAGAGGTGAGCCCCAGAGCCAACCACAGCCTCCCCGCCCCCTCCCGCCCCCTCTTTGCCCTGTCCCAGAGGACACTTGGGGACAAATAGTACCATTGCTGATAATAAAAGCCACGTGAACACATCCTCAGCCCAGGGCAGCCACAAGGAAGGAAAGAAGTAGGAAAAAAGCTCATTCAGATCCTGGAATCATAGTCTCCTCCTGGGAATTTGTCCCAGAGAAATAATTTAACAGGAATAAAAAACCATTTAGATGGAGGTTCACTGACGCATTTGCTATAACAGCAAAAGACTGAGATAAACTTGAAAATCCTTTTATGGGTGGGTAAATAAATGATGGTAAGTTCCCTTGATTGGTTTTGATGTGACTCCTAAAACAATAATTATGGGACCCTTGGTTAAACGTGGAGAATTGAGCAGCCGTTTTTGTTTTTATCGCTTCCCCAAATCCTGCCAAGATAAAAGAAAAAGGAAAAAAACGGATAAATCCACAAAGGCAAAGAAAACAGTAGACAAGGGAGGCCGACAGAGAGTGGAAGAGAGACAGTGCACAGGACTGGCACGCAGGCAGGGCAGGGAGGGCCGAGTGCCTGAGGAGGGGCCCCAGTGACGGCGGGCTGCACTTGCACAGGGACCCGGCAAGGCTCGGGGGCCTGGACTCCCCAAGGCCCAGGGAAGGCCGCGTGAGGGCTGGGGCCCAAGGGGGAAAGTCCGTAGGGGAACAAGCAGGTGCCCGAGAGACACCCCTTCCGCGCCAGGACTGCTTCTCGCCGCGCCGTCTGGAAACTGGGGCTTTTTCTCTAGAGAAATTAACTCAGAGACGTTTCCAAGGTAGGGACACCCAGCAGTGGGGGCAGGACTAAGGCACCAGAGAGAAAGTAGCAATTGTGAGGAAAACTTGTGAGACGCAGGCCCAGGTCACCAGCTCGGTGCAGGGAAAGTCACCCACCAGCCGGCACCCCTAGTCGCACTCCTGTGCACCCTCACATGCGCACACGCCTCACACGCAGAACTGCCCTTTGCGTTTTGGTTACTCCTGAAAAGGTTGCTGAAGAAACTCTAATGTTGGAGACAGAGACCAAAACAAATAAGCAAAAAAATAGGAAACCCAGTGGAAATAGAGAGAAAACATGGGACAGAAAGGAGAAAGCTTTGAAAGAACTATAATAAGTGTCCTCAAAGAGATGAGAGCTGTTGTCTCTGAAACTAGAACCCAGAACTGTTAAAAAAAAAAAAAAAAAAAGGCACAGTTAGAAGGTAAGAATGACCAAGTGACTTCTTGGAAATTAAAACTGCAATAGCCAAAACATTTTATATTTAATGGTTCTTTAAATTTTAAGTCTATTTAGGATGCATTGCTCGATTGTACGTTAACAGTAATTGTATGATTCAACCCAGATGACATTTTTATATACATAGAATCGTGTGGCCTCAGGAAATTTATAAAATTATAATTAAAATGATATATTTTTGTTACAGAGACATATGACAGTGTTCAATGAAAGATCTTCAAGCATAGTACATATATAATATTAGGATTAAATTCTTCAGAGGAACTGGAATGAAAACAAATGCAAGCTGAAGGAGTAAAAGGAACAATGTTAGATTTCTGACAGGTGAGGAAATGCTTGTTGATGTATTTTTTAAAACAAATGGTTGTGGGGCCCAAGTTGTCTCTCATTCGTCTGACCCGGAAGCGGTTACAGAGCACTACAGCAGCTCCGTTTTAGTATATTGATGTGCACAGTGTGCTGGAAATATTCTTTGTGACTACTTAACACTTTTGATGAAAAAACTTAATTGTGAACTATTTCAGTGGTCTATTTTCTGCATGAAAATCCACTCCAGGCCATGGTGGCTTAAAACAACAATACGTTGATCCTGAGTCTCCATTGTCGAGGCTCAGGGGTCTACGACAGCCCCACTGAGGGCTGATCCTTGGACGGGAAGGCTGCAGAGCTGCATCCACGCAGCACCCCGGCCCCAGGAGGGCAGTAATCCAGAGTCCTGAGGGCGCAGTGCAGCCCCGAGGCACAGCTCGCCCACCAGCGGTGGTGGTGGGAGCTTGACTGGGGTGATGGGTCCTCCCTGGACCCCGGCTCCTCTCTCTGAGTCCTCCTTTGCACGTGCTGTCCGAGTCAGAGTAAGCAGCAGCAGCTGTGACAAGGAGTGTCAGGGCTCCCTGGTTTCTTGCTAATCCCTACAGGGCAAGGCTTTTCGTTTCCAGCCTGGTACACCCTCATGCAGGTGGATCTCTCACTGACCCCTGAGGTACCACGAGGTCCGTAGGCCAATGCCCTTCTAGCCCCATTTGTGCCTGAGCCCCACCCCACACAGGTGCTCCCTAAATGCTCCCCTGACCTTGTCTTATGAAGGTACAAAATTCTTCACCCAGGGTCAGAAGGACCTCAGGAGAGCAGCATGTGGTGGGAGGACAGAGGAGTGGGTCCTGGGCAGGTCCTTCTCTCTCCCATTGCCTTGAAGTCTCCCAAGACCCCAGCCCAGTGTCCACCCAGCTTGGAAACTTCCATCCTCCCTGGCCCTCAGCTGATGGATGTAATTCCTTCTGGGTCTTGCCCAACCTCCAGTACCAGCCGGAAATGAAGGAGATGCTACTTGCTCAGGCTTTGCTGACTCCAAGGAGGATGGCCCAGTACAGTTCCCCAGACCCAAGACTGGGGAAGAAGGAGGAGGGTGGGCTCTGGCCTGTGGCTGGGGGATGGGGGAGGCTGGGATCGACCTGGCCCAGCCTAGTTCTGAATCAGGTTCACTGTCCCTCCAGGAGAGCTCCAGTTTCTTTCCTCGCTGGTTTCTCTAAGACATGACCAGGTCTCATCACATGGTGTGGACACAGCATTACCGAGTCTTACATCAGGGAGAGAGAGGTACCTCTTCTGCCTGCCTCCCTGCCCTGGCAGTGACCCATATCCTTCTGAGACCCCGTCTGCAGTCTCTGCCTGCCCAGCAAGGGAGCCACCTGTGTTTCCCTCCACGGACATGCCCTTCGTTCACCATGTCTTGGTAGAACTACTGATAGAGAGGCCGCCCTTAGCCACAGCCCAGAGAGCCCAGCAGGGACAGAGGGTGGGCAGCACAGAGTTCCCCATGGAGCCTGCCTGGAGCTTTTGAAGTGTAGTGACCCCAGCCTCTCCTGCAGTAGATCTTCCTCTTCCTTTGGTTTCACAGCCGCCTGCATTCATCCCTCCAGTGCGCTCCTTCCTGTGTTCTGGCTGCAGTAGTTGGGGTCTGTGGCTGACAACCACAGAGCTCCAGCCAAATCCCTCTCCTTCCCTTCTCTCCCCCAGAACAGTTTCATCACATTCTTCAACAGACAGGAGGTAGAAAGAGATGGAAGCGTAGACATGGTGTGCTCTGTGCCTGCAATGGCCATCTTGTTCTCTAAGCACTCCAGACAGCCCATAGTGGCAGGTGGGCAGCTGGACGTGTGTGGCCCCAGCTGCATCCTGCCCTGGCACAGAACCTGTGTCAGGTGTAGCTCTGCAACTGGGAAGAAGGCGTGCCTTGGTGAAGAAGAGCCCAGGAGCCAGAGGGGCAGGAGTCCCCACAGCCGCACGCTGGCCTTCCCTCAGTTACCACATTTGGTGCCCCATCCACAAGCCAATCAATCCACCTTTTGCCTAAATTGGTCCAAGTTGGTTTGGACACTTGCAACCAGAAATACTGTGAAAATTTTATCTGAAGGAGAATATATGATTTCTATTTTTAACAATAATTGTGCACTGATTAAACTGAAAACCTTCCCTAGAAATTCTGAAAAAAAATATAACAAATGTTCTTTTAAAATCATGGCTTGGGGCGGGCG
>NW_012150385.1:1161321-1165442 GCF_000956105.1 Propithecus coquereli | reverse complement strand
TCTCAATATTTCAGGGGAATTTCCAGGGACCAAAAACGAAGGTGAAAACCAGAGTGGTGAGAATTGAGAGCCGGCTCTTCTTTGTGGGCCCTGCCAGCTCTAGTAACCAGACTTTCTCTTTTTCTTTATTTTTTAAAATTGAGCGGAAAGTACTGTGTTCCTCTGTACACCCCTCCTCCTCCACTGTTTCCCTTATTAACATCTTGCATTCATGTGGCACATTTGTTATAATTGATGACCCAATATTGGTACATTTATTAACCAAAATAAATTATAACCAAAAATAACCAAAATAAATGATTTACATGAAGGAGCATAGTTTATACTAGGGTTCAAGTGTTGTACATTCTGCAGATTTGGACAAATGCATAGTGTTATGTATCCACCATTATAGTATCATTTACAATAGTTTTACTGCCCTAAAATTCCCCTGTGCTCTCCCTGTCCATCCCTCCCTGCCTCCCCCCAAATTCCTGGCAACCGCTGATCTTTTACTGACTCCATAGTTTTGCCTCTTCCAGAATGTCATAAAATTGGAATCCTGTAGCATGTAGCCTTTCAGATTGGCTTCTTTTACTTACCAACACACATTTGAGGTTCCCCCAAGTCTTTTCATGGCTAGATAACTCACTTCTTTTTATCACTGAATGATATTCCATTGTCCAGATGTAGCACAGTTTATTTATATCTTCACCAGTTGAAGGCCCACCTTGATTGCTTCTAGCTTTGGGCTACTGCGAAAAAGCTACTGTGAATATCCCTCTGCAGGTTTCTGCAAGAGCGTAAATCATCAGCTCCATTGGGTAAATACCAACCAGTGCGATTACTGGATCGCATGGTAAGATTATGTTTAGTTTTGTAATAAACTGCCAAATTGTCTTCCAAAATGGCTGTACCATTTTGTATCCTCAGCAATGAGTGAGAATTCCTGTTGTTCCACAGCCTGTCAGCATTTGGTGTTGTGTTTTGGGTTTTAGTCATTCTAATAGGTGTGTAGTGTTATCTCGTTGTTTTAATTTGCAGCTTCTTAATGACATATGATGTTGAGCATCATTTCACCTAACTGTTTGCCATCTGAATATCTTCTTTGTTAAGGCGTCTGTTCAGATCTTTTACCTATTTAAAAAGTGCTTGCTTGTTTTCTTACTGTTGAGTTTTAAGAGCTCTTTCTATTATAAGAGTTCTTGTATTGAATGCAAGTCCCTTAGGAGATACGTGTTTTGCAAATATTTTCTCCAAGCCTATGGCTTGTCTTTTCATTATCTTTTTTTTTTTTTTTTGAGACAAGAGTCTCACTCTGTTGCCTGGGCTAGAGTGCCATGGCGTCAGCCTAGCTCGCAGCAACCTCAAACTCCTGGCTCAAGCGATCCTCCTGCCCCAGCCTCCTGAGTAGCTGGGACTACAGGCACACGCCACCATGTCCGGCTAATTTTTTTTCTATATATATAGTTTAATTGTCCAGCTAATTTCTTTCAATTTTTAGTAGAGATGGGGTCTCGCTCTTGGCTCAGGCTGGTCTTGAACTGCTGAGCTCAAACAATCCACCGGCCTCGGCCTCCCAGAGTGCTAGGATTACAGGCGTGAGCCACCGTGCCCGGCCTCTTTTCATTATCTTAATAGCGTCTTTCACAGAACAGATGTTTTTAACTTTAATGAAGTCCAACTTACCAGTTTTTTCCCATGGATCATGCTTTTGGGTGTTATATCTAAAAAGTCATCACAAACCCAAGATCATTTGGATTTGTTCCCACATTATCTTCTAGGAGTTTTATAGTTTTGTGTTTTACATTTAGGTCTATGAGTTAATTTTTGAATAAGGTGTAAGGTGTGTGTTTAGACTCATTTTTTTGACTATGGATGTCCAATGTTTCCAGCACCATTTGTTAAAAAAACTGTCCTATTTCCAGTGAATTGTCTTTGTGCCTTTGTCAAGAGCAGTTGACTATATTTGTGTAGGTCTGCTGTGGGGCTCTCTGTTCTGTTCCACTGATACATGTGTCTATTCTTTCATAAATACCATTCTGTCTGATTACTGTAGCTTTATAGTAAGTCTTGAAGTGAGGTAGTATCAGTCTTCTAGCTTTGTTTTTCTTCAGTATTGTTGGCTATTCTACATCTTTTGCCTTTCCACATAAACTTTAGAATTACTTTGTTGATATCCACAAAATAACTGGCTGGGATTTTGATTGGGATGGTTTTGAATCTATAGATTAAGTTAGGAAGAATTAACACCTTGATAATATTTAGTTCTTCCTATTCATGAGCATAGATATCTCTCCATTTACTTAGATCTCTGATTTCTTTCATCAGTTTTGAGGTTTTCCTTATATAGATCCTATATATTTTGTTAGATTTACACCTAAGTATTTCATTTCTTTGTGCTAATGTAAACGGTATTGCATTTTTAATTTCAAATTTCAATTGTTTGTTGGTGGTATATAAGAAAGCAATTGAATTTTGTATATTAATCTTGTATCTTGCAGCCTTGCTGTAGTAGTGTATTAGCTCCTGTTTATTTTGCTGACTTTTTGGAATTTTCTACATACACAATCATTTCATCTGAAACCAAAGATAGTTTTATTTCTTCTTTCCCAAGGTGTATATCTTTTATTTTCTTTTCTTGTGTTATTGCACTGACTAGGACTTCTAGTATGATATTAAATAGGAGTGGTGACAGGGGACATGCTTACCTTTTCCCCCAAATTAAGGTTACAGCATCTAGTTTCTCACTATTAAGTATGATGTTAGCTGTAGGGTTTTTTGTAGATGCTCTTCATCAAGTTGAGAAAGTTATCCTCTATTCCTAGTTTTCTGAGAGTGTTTTTTCTTTATCATGAATGGGTAGTGGATTTTGTCAATTTTTTTTGCACTTATAGATATGACAATGGGATTTTTTCCAAGTTATCAGATTTATGGGCAGAGTTGTTTATAATATTTATTATCTTTTTAATGTCCATGCTATCAGTAGTGATGGCCTTTCTGTCATTTGTGGTATGAGCAATTTGTGTCTCTTTCCTTTTTTCTTAGTTAGCCTGGCTAGCAGCTTATTGATTTCTTTGATATTTTCAAGGAACCAGCTTTTGGCTTCACTGATCAATTCTCTATTGATTTTCTACTTTTAATTTCATTGATTCTGCTCCAGTTTTTATTATTTCTTTTCTTGTGCTTATTTTTGATTTAATTTGCCCTGTTTTTTTCTAGTTTCCTAAATTGGAAGATTGGATGATTGTTTTTAGACCTTCCTTCTTCTCTAATATATGCATTTAATGTCACACATTTCCATCTAAGTGCTGTGCTATCACTGCATTCCACACATTGGTAAATTGTATTTTCATTTTCATTTAGTTCAAAATACTTTTGAGACTTCTTTTTTGATCTTTGTGTGATATAGAAGTACATTGTTTAATCTCAAAATAGTTTAGGATTTTCCAGCTACTTTTCTGTTATTGATTTCTAATTTAATTGTAGTCCGAGAGCACTTTGTATGATTTCTATTCTTTTAAATTTTTTATGATGTGTTTATGGCCCAGAATATGGCCTATGATCTTGAGAAGAATATGTATTCTGCTGTTGTTAGACAAAGTATTCTATGGATGTCAATTAGATCCAGTTGATTGATAGTGCTGTTCAGTTCAACTATATCCTCACTGATTTTGTGCCCACTGGATCTGTCACTTACTGAGAGAGGAGTGTTGAAATCTCCAGCTGTAACTGAGGATTTGTCCATTCTCCTTGCAGTTCTCTCGGTTTTTACCTCCTGTATTTTGACACTCTGTTGTTAAGTGCATGCATCTTAAGTATTATCATATCTTCTTGGAAAACTGACCCCATCCCTTTATTATTATGTAACGCCCTATTTATTCTTGATAATTGTCCTTGTTCTAATGTTTCATTTGTCTGAAAGCAGCTTTCTTTAGATTGGTGTTAGCAAGGTATACCTTTCTTCATCCTTTTATTTTTAATCTGTGTCTTTATATTTAAAGTAGGTTTCTTGGCTGGATGCAGTGGCTCATGCCTGGAACCCCAGTGCTTTGGGAAGCTGAGGCGGGAGGATCAGTTGAGGCCAGGAGTTCAAAACTAGCCTGGGCAACATAGCAAGACCCTATCTCTAAAAAAAAAAA
>NW_012150385.1:1150783-1161251 GCF_000956105.1 Propithecus coquereli | reverse complement strand
TAGTCTCTTGCTATTGTTTCCTGGATCCTTTGTTGTTTGGATTTGACTGTTTTGATTCCTAACTCCAGAATGTCATTGTCCTTCCCTGTGTCAGGCGACCAGCAAAAGTCAATTTGTTCCTCTTTACTCGTGCCAAGTGCTGATTACACTAGCTCTTTAAGTTCAACTAGGAATAAATAAGTTACCGCCAGCATCGGCATTAAATTTACTTTATTGACTGGATGTTTTCGACATTTTATTTTTAAAAATTTCAGGTGTACAGAAAAGTGGAAAGAACTGTACAGTGAACACCCACGTGCTCACCCTGTAAATTCTACAATTAGCATTTTAATACATTTATTTATCACATAATCTATCCATCCACCTATTGAGCTATCTTATTTTTTTAAAAACTCTTTATTTAGAAATAATTTTAGACTTATAGAAGACTTGCTAAAATACTATAGTTTCCACACACCTTTCACCCATTTTCCCCTAATGTTAACATCTTATATGACCATGGTACTATTATCAAAACTAAGAAATCAACACAGGTACATTACCGTTAATTAACTACACACTTTATTCAAATTTCTCAAGTTTTTCCTCTAATGTTTTCTTTCCCTCTTCCAGAATTCAAGCCAAGATACCACATTGCCTTGAGGCTGTTTTATTTTGATAGGAAGAAAGAACTTGGGCCTGTGTAAGGCCATGCAAAGGTAAATAAAAGTACGTAAAGGGGAAAGAGGGTGTTTTCTTTTCCTCCCCTTCTTACAGTGTCTGTGGGACACTGGGTCTGAGTCCTTTCTCTAACCTTTGGAATGTACAATAGATACTTCTCTCCAGGGACTAGAAAGCCCAGCCCAGTTTTACAATGCAGCTATTCCTCGTGGGTCATAGGCCTCAGAGACCTTTGAAATGTAGAGTTAATGTAAGAGCTTATCTCAAGGTGTAGTCATTGGTCCTGGAGATAAGAGAAGTTTTATTATTCTTTTAGAAGAGGTTGATTATCTCAACAAATAGCCACCTCAATTCCCAAATGAACCTTGGACCTGCTTTGCTATATACATTGGTGGAATTTTATTCTGACTTTGTTGTCTCTTGCGAGCTACCTACATACGTGTACTCTGTGGTGCTTACCCAATAATTAGCCAGTTATCCTTCTTTCTGTGTTGATGTGGAAAGATCTCTCTGTGCTGGTAGTATTTTTAGTTGCCCAACAGCAGATGGTTAGAACCAAGTCCTCTATTAGAAGTGAAAAGCCCACTCTCTGTGAAAGACCATGAGCAAAGGGAGGACATAGAAGGATTATCTATCCTGGGCTTGGCTCTGGGTTGAACACAGCCTCCCCCAAGTGCTATGGTTTAAATGTTGGTGTTACCCTAAAATTCGTATGTTGGAATCTAATACCCAATGTGATAGTGTTAAGAGGTGGGGCCTTTTGGGAAGCGATTATCATGAGGGTTCTGCCCTCATGAATGAGATTAGTGCCCTTATGAAAGGAGCACTAATAAAAGCAGTTGAAGGGAGCTGCCTTGTCACTTCTGCCATGTGAGGATACAGCCATGTTAGGATGCAGCAAGAGGTACCATTTATGATGCAGAGAGTGAGGCTTCACCAGAAACAAAATCTATTGTCACCTTGATCTTGGACTTCCCAGTGTCAATGGAAAAAAAGACCAAACTCTGTAAAGTAATTTTAAAGAGATTTACTCTGAGCCAAATTTGGGGACCATGACCCGGAGCCACGCCCAAGAGGCCTTGAGCAAGTGGACTCGCTGAAGTTGGGTTACAGTTTGGTTTTATACATTTCAGGGAGGCAGGGGTTACAGGTAATAAATCAATATGTGGGAGGTATACATTGGTTTGGCCCAAAAAGGTGGGCCATCTCGAAGCGGGGGCTTACAGGTTATAGGTGGGTTAAAAGATTCTTTGGCCTGTAATTGGTTAAAGACATGAAGCTTTGTCTAAAGGATTGGAATGTTTTAACATAAGGAGCTCTTTATCAGAGATAAGCCACTGGACGTAGATTTGTTGTGTAAATTGAGGACCTGCAGGTTTGTCTTGCATATCCTTAGCCCTGTTAATGGGTTACAAAGGATGTCACCAAGAAGGGAGGGGGGCATGATAAGGCATGTCTGACCTCCTTCCTCCGGACAGGCAATTTAGTTTTAGGATATTCCTTTGGCCACGAGGGGGTCCATTTAGTCAGCCGGCGAGCGGGTGAGCCTTAAAATTTTATTTTAGTTCACACCAGCCTCCAGAACTGTGAGAAATAAATTGCTATTATTTATAAATTACCCAGACTAAGGCATTTTGTTATAGCAGCCCAAATGGAAGAAGACACTAAGAATCTGTAACCACAGCCTGCATGGGGTTTGAATTTACACCAACTGGAGTCCAGGAAACTCCAAGCCAAAAATTACCATAGAAAGTGGTCCCCTGCTGATAACAGCTTCTTGTCATCTAGAGGAAGTACGCACAAATGGAGAGTCAGAAGCTTATAAAAACCTATGTAAGAGACTAGAGATAAAGTCTCACGGAACATGAGGACAGCCCTTGGTTATTACAGAGCATATGAAAAATCACCGTTGGCAGGAATCAGCAAAAACAACAAACGGCAGCATCCGACCTCTGAGTCAAACTCAGATAACTAAAATTGATGTAGACTAAAATGAGTGTGTTTAAATCAGACACAAGTGAAAAATATAGCCAATGAACTTAAAAACACAGTAGATGGTTTATAAAGCAGATGAGGCACCGCTTATGAGAGAATTAGAAAATATTAAGTTAGATCTGCAGCACAAAGAGATAAAAAAAAGTTAGAAAGATGGAAAATATAAAAGAGGTTTAAGAGACGTGAAGGGTAGAATAGGAAAGTCCAATCTAAGAATAACTGGGGTCCAATAAAGAGGAATGGAAGGAATGGGGGAGCCTCAATACTTAAAGAGACAACATCTGGTCATTTTGCAGAACAAATGAAAGACAGGAAACCTCAGGGCCAGGAACCGTGATGAGCTACGAGCAACGTGAGGAGCACATCATGGAAGTTCTGCTAAGCCTGAGAGGATCGAGAACATAAACCACTTCAGAATACTTGCCCTGTGGCTGGTAAAAGACTGGACAATAATTATAGCTTTAGGAGTAGCGTGTCTCAGCGTTTGCCATTTCCGGTGTCCCTGGGGAGCTGAACTGTGACCAGAGTCATCCTTGCTGTGCTCAGGGCAGGCTGATTTAACGTACATGGCAGCCAGTGTCTGGGACACGTGAATTGTCACTGTTATACCTTCTCCTTTTCTGACTCCTCCTCTTCCACTCTTCAGGGAGCACTTCCGTAGTTGGTGTGAGAATGTCTGGTTAATTAGCGTGTTTGGGGGAGTGAGCTAGAACAAGGAAGAGTCAGTGATCGACAGGCATGCCAAGACCCCTTGCTCAGGCTAACGCAGCAGACAGTCTGGTGCTTCTCCAGCCCGGTCCCCCGAGGGCCTGGTCCCCACCAGCCTGATACCCGCCCCACTGTGCTGCCACGTCTGTCAGCGTTCCCAAGCAAACCAACACAGACACAAATAACTTCAGGGTGGCAGCTCCGGGCCACATGTTTCCAAACCTTTGTTGAAGGAAGTGAACAAACAGCTTTGTAAAACAGGCCCTAGGCAGCAAGGAAATACCCAGCCTGTGGTAGGAGTGGCCAGTCTCCGGGCTGCTCTGTGGGAATTCTAGTACTGGGGCTTCTTTCTTCCCTCCCCAGTGCTGGGGTTACCGTGCATGAGATGTGCTCCCTGCCCATCCTCCTCGGACGAGGCCTTGAGTGTGGGCACAGGACTTGGGACAGTACTCTTGAGGATGAGCACGCGGTGAGGGGTAGGAGCTAAGGATGTTCCAGGAGCCCCCAGGCAGGGGCAAAAGATTCTTACTCCTCTGTCTGAGCTCTGGGCGCCCCCAGACCTTTGCTGAGCACACACTCCGCACCAGGCATGTGCTGGGCCCTGGCTCTCAGCTCCCGGGCCAGCCCAGCCCTGCTCTCGAGCTCATCTATGGGCTAGGTTTGGGTGCCCCACGGTAGATCCTGAGACAGGGATTTAGGTGAAGTAGGCAATCCAGAAGGTGAGCCCAGGTGGTCCTGGTGGGGCAGGGGCAGGGACACAGGGAAGCTGTGGGAGTGAGTGGGATTTCCCGTGGCTCGATCACAGGAGGCCCCTGGGTGACTGCAGTAGCCCCACTGCAGGGTTTTTGCACTGCTTGGCATGGATGCTGGGTGTTCACTCACCAACCCCAGTCACCCTTGGAGGGTGGCTGCTGGAGGTGTCACCTCCCCAGGACTTTAGGCCTGGCTGGTGTGCTCCTGGGGCCTGAGGGTCTCCTCAGGCAGGGTGGCAGGTGCTGGAGGTAGAAAGCTGTGAATGTGTATGGGAACTGTCTATAAGAGGCCACAGGTGACCGGATGGGTACCAGCCAACATTGTCAACTACAGCACCTGGCAGGGGGACAGTAAAGGACAGTGAACCAGTAGATGCGTGACTGACTGCAACTGTGGCAAGTGCCTCAGGGGGAGGTGGCGGGGAGCTGAGCACAGTGGAGGAGCAAAGGCTGGTGCCTTCCAATGGGGCCATGGCTGGTGTCTGCATCCTTGGAAGGCCTCCAGCGAGGCATGGCAGGAGCCCACAGTCACGTCCCTCTGGGAGAATTGTCCTTACCCTTGCCCAGAGCCTCAGTAGCTACGTGAGCCGGGATGGTGACCACATTCGTGTCTAACTATGAACTGGTTAAGGGCACATTAACCTTGACCGTCAGGTAGATTTCTCAATTGTCAATAGGTGACCTCACGCCTGTTTAATGCTGGAAATGAAGCTTGCCGACACCTCTGCCTGCCCTGTAGTGGCCCCCTTCCACCGCAGGTGTGACTTTCTGGCTGCCATGGCCCACGCATCTCCCCCCACCCCACGTGTTGCCCAAGCAGCACACCTGGTCTCATCTGCCCGTGATTCCACCTTTGGCTTCCACTTGGAGTGGTGCAGGGGATGCAGATCTTTCCGTAGTCTCTGGTGGTGACCTTCTCTGCCCTGGGGCTTCTCAGCTCAGGAGTTGGACACTGTGTCCTCTCCCGAGTTTAACTTGGCTCTGGGTTCCTTTGGCTTAGAGATGGGACTTAACAAGGAGGGTGGCCGCGAGCTCCTTTTGACGGGCTACAGTGAGGAAGGCGAGGGGAGAAGAACGAGGAGAGAGAAAGCTACGAGGTTGGAAAAGGAGGAAGAGAAATATATTCTTTGGGGTCAAAGTGTTACCTGGATCCCTGCCCAGGATTTCCCTATTATCTCAGGACCCAAAAAGAAAAGACCAACCACAGGGCATGTGAGCCTCTCATGGGAATCTGCCTGGAGCCTATAACACTGGGCTAACAACCCGACCAGTGTGAGACAAAGGCCTTCACGGGCACCCAGCACTCAGACATTGAGGACAAAACCAAGGCAAGTGCACAGGACTCCACAGCGCTGTCATTGCCCCATCACGACTTTGTGGCTTCAATCCTGACAGTCAGGGTTTGGATCCTGACCTCTCCTTGCACTGTTGGGCTAATTCCAGCTCTGTGCCTCAGTTTTCCCATCCACAAAATGGGAGTAATAACAGGACTTCCCTCATTAGAGTTGTCGCAAGTATTCAATGAAGCACTTAGCACAATGCCTGGCACAGAGTGAATTCTCCACTGATGGTGACTATTAGTTTAATCACTAAAATATTTTTGATATATAACATTTTAAAATAATATTTCCTCTTTTATTTTTCCTTCGTTTTGGGTGTCTTGATTTACGGATTCCCTCAGCTCTTCTGGCCAGTTCCCAGATGATGCTGATGCTGCTGGTCCAGGGACCACACTTTGAGAACCACTGAACTATGGTAAGGAGGCCGCTTCCAAAAGCTGCAGAGGAAACTGTCTTGGAAGGTGAAGAGTATTTTTCTGGGGGATGTGTTGATGAGGAAGACTTGGGTCTGGGCACCTGAAGTCTGGTGGAGGATGAGAACAGACACGAAAGAACAGCAGACTAAGACAAGATGGCCTTGGCAGTCCTGACTATTACAAGAGTTCGGAAGATATTTTTCCCAGCTGAGGCTGGGAAGTCTAGGAAGGGCCCCCGGGAGGAGCTGTTGGGCTGGGCTTCCGTGGGTGGGTGGTGAGCACCACTCTGCACCAGCCCTGCAAGGGTGGTGTGGTGTCCTCAGAATGTGAGGTGGGCAGGGCGTGTGTGCTGGCGTACATCCCCTCTAGTCTGGTTGGGGTCTTTAAAAATGATAACATAACAATAGCTTCCATGAGAGCTCTGGTCACCCTGGCTAAAGGAGCAAGGATATCGAGATGGTCATCCCTGTAGATGTCATGAGGCGAGCAAGGATTAAAGTCACAGTTGCAGGTCTAGCTGGAAAAGGCCCAGGACAGTGTCTCTGTGATGTTGTCATTTGTCCTGATGCCAGTCTTGAAGATGCGAAGAGAGAGGGACCATGTGACATGGTGATTGTACCAGGAGGTCATCTGGGTGCACAGACTTTATCTGAGTCTGCTGCCACGAAAGATACCGAAGGGACAAGAGAACAGAAAGGGCTTTATAGCTGCCATCTGTGCAGGTCCCACTGCTCTGTTGGCTCATGAAATAGGTTTTGGAAGTAAAGATACCCCACACTGACTCGCTAAAGACAGTCATCATGGCTGCCCTGAGGATCACATGGCAAAGGACAGCCGGATTCTCCCAAGCTGAGGTCCTGGGACCTGCCGTTGCTGAGCTGCTGAGCTGCAAGGAGGGGCGGGATAAAGTGAAAGTTCCACTTGTTCTTAAAGATTAGAGCAGAGAAATTTGAGAGGCAGTTAGAGAAGTAGGCCATTTGTAATCCATTCTCACTCTGTTCACTTTAAACAAAAAAAATGGTAGGTTCATGGGCCGGGAAGCCACTGTCATTACTGCTTTTGTGAAGTGTAGTTCTGAAGTAACAACTGCACAGAGATTTCTCAACCTATAAATTGTGTCCGTGCAACTCCGAGCCTTGTTTGCACAATAAACAGGGCATTTAGCAAACAAACAAAACAAAAACATAAGGTAGGGTCTGCGTCCTGTCCTTGAATCTGGAGGGCTTGTGGCTGCTTGGACCAGTCAACAGGCCAACTTGTCCACTTGGACAGTGCCCTGGATCCATACTTTTAGGGTCTATGAATATACTTTATGTTCTCCTAAAATCAGAAGGAAAGGTGGATATGATAATGATGAATATATAATAATGAATCTAGACTGGACGGTATTCACCTTTATAGTCACAGCCATAAAATGTAACTTTTTATATTTTTTATGGAAGAAAGGGCCCCAAAACATGTCATGATGTGACCCTGCAACGGAGCACGGTGGAAGTAGTGTTCTGACTTCTGAGGAAGGGCCAGTGAAGGCCACGCAGCTTCTGCCTGGTTCTCTTGGGGTGCTCCCAGCCCCCCTGCAGCCCTGCAGGGCCCCTGTTTGGGGTGCCTGGCCCAGCCGAGCCCTCAGATGACTGTGGCCCCAGACAGCAACCCCATGCAGGGCTCCAGGCCAGCACGGCCCAGCTGAGCTCTCCCCAGATTTCTGACCCACAAAACTGTGACCAAAATAAAATTGTTTGTTTTAAGCAGCTAAGTTTTGGGATAATTCGTGATGCTGAAACAGTAACCATAACATTCAGCCAAGGAAGGGAATGAAGAGACTGGTGCTGTCATGGGGGTGACAAATGGATAGATAGTCCCCGATGCCGGCACCTTGGGTCTGTTTTCTAGCATGGTGGACTGCTGACCCTCCATAGCCCACTGGTTCACTGGGGCCAGGCGTGGGGCAGGATTGCTTCTTCAGACACTAGCTGGAAGGAGGTAGGGGTTAGCACTGCCCGGGTGGCAATGGGAAGCTATAGAGGAATTTGCAGCAGGGCTGTGCTCCACCGAGGATCACTGTGGCTGTCAAATAAAGAGCACAGTGGTGGGTGTGGGGAAGGGCAAGAAGGAGGTGGGGGAGACATCAGAGGATGGAACCCGCGGCCATAAACAACAAACAGGGTTCTTGGGTGCTAACCAGCCAATATACACAGAAAAGAAGTTTACTGAATAGGATCCTTTTTTCCCCGCCCCAGACTGATGGAAGACTGGAGAAAAAGGGCAGGTCTGTGCAGGCCAGGCATCTGTGAACAAGGCTGAATCATGCCAGGGCGTGGCAGTGATGGCGTCACAGCATGCAGAGTAACCACTGGACACTCACCACTGCTGCTGCAGGAAATCATCCCCTCATTCTCCATCCCTGGGCCAGGGTCCCAGGTAAGAGCTTTGAATTGCTAAGGAGTGGGAAGAGGAAACACCTGCCTCCTGTTTTTTGTAAGGGCCACCTCTTTAGGGTACTCCAAAACTCATTTGCATACCGAGTAGCCCTAGACTGAAAAATAAATTTTACTTCGGCAAGTGAGAGATTGAGGTGTGGCAGTGAGCAGTGTCTTAGTCCACTTTGTGCTGCTATAATGGAACACCACAGCCTGGGTAATTTCTAAACAACAGTTTATTGGGTTCATGGTTCTAGAGGGTGGGAGCTCCGAGATCCGGAGGCCACATTTGGTGAGGGTCTTCTTGCTGCATCATAACGTGGTGGAAGACATCACACAGCGAGAGAGTAAAAGAGAGTGAACAAGAGAGAGGCAGGAAAGGGGACCTAACTCGTCCTTCCACTGGGAACCCACTCCCACAATAACTAGCCCACTCCCGAGACAATGGCATGGATCCATTCCTGGGCGGAGCCCTCATGACCTAATCATCTTTTAAAGGATCCACCTCTTGACAATGTTGCACTGGGGATTAAGTTTCCAACACAGGAACTTTGGGGGACACATTCAACCATAGCAGGCAGGGAGAGAGGATGGCTTCTTTGAGAGGATTTGGAGAGGGACACAGGGTAGCTAGTGGCCCAGAGTCAGGCTGTAGGCTCACACTGTTTGGGTTCAAACCCTAACTCTGCCTCTGGATAGTCGGGTGACCTTGGGCAATTTATGTAATTATTTGACTACGCTAAACCTTTGTTTCCTCATCTGGAAGATGTGGACAATAATATTATCTACCCCCAGAGCTGTGGTCAGGGTGAAGTGTGATCATTTGGATGAGGTGTTGATAATGATAGCTGCCCAGGGTAAGAAACCAAGAGGGGCAGCTGTTGTCACCACCTTCAGTCACGGTGGGTGAGCCTGGTGGGGAGAGGGAGAAGTGAAAACAGCACTCAGGATTCTGTTTGAGCCCTCACGGGTGGAGGTAAAGAATGGGGAGGGGCAGGCTAGAGGGGAAGATGTTGAATTCAGCTCTGATGGGCTGCGTTTCAATGCTCAAGGGATAATCTGGGACAGATGTGCGGAGGCCATTGGATATAGAGGCCTGGGCTTTAGGAGTACCGCCCAGGCTGGACACAGGTTTGGAGTTCTTGGCAGGAGATGGTGATGGCACCATGGGGTCATGTGAGAAAGAAAGGTAGGTAGGTAGACTCTGAGCCAAGTATTTCAGGATAAGTAGTTCATCTGGAAGTGTCTCTAGGGGATATCAGTGGGGAAGTGACATGGGGGCAGGAAGTGTCTGAGGTCAGGGCCCCTAGAAGCAGAGCCCCAGACTGGGCCTGAGTGCATGAAGTTTCTCGGGAATGAGGGTGGCCAGAGATGGAGGGGAAGAAGCTGAGCAAGGAGGTGGCTTGGCCTGCTCTGTGAGGGCAGAGGGGTTTGGAGCAGAAATGATTCTGCAGAGCTGTCTTTGACACAGAGAGGAGGCCTCTCATCCTCATAGCAGTTGATCACATGCTGTGTGTGTATGTGTTGGGGGTGTTCTGAGTTAAGGAGCATTCATCAGCAGAGGGCAAATCTTCAGCTTCGAGGGCAGGGAGCTGTTAGCAGCCCAGATTCATGGCAGCAGGGGGAAGGTGCTGGAGTTCAGGGAAGTGGGTCTGGGTGGGCACTAACAGCATCTCAGAAGGAAGTTATATGGAATGTGATCTTTAGGAAGTAAGTAGTGCACAGTCCTGCTGGGGACCCCTGGGAGGTAGAGTAGAATACATTCCTAAGAGTTATTCTGCCCCAGGTGTGTGTGTGTGTGTGTGTGTGTGTGTGTGTGCATATATGTTGGGGACGGGTACTTATAATCCAGCTCATGTCATTCTTTGGTCTGGTCTTTCTCCAGCGTGTTAATTCTTGGCACCTCCAGCTAGTGGGCAATGTGGACTTTGGAGGCCAGAGCAAGTTCCCAGGTAAAGATGTGCATGGGCGGGCAGTGGAGGCTGGGCAAATGCACAGGCAGAGTGGTCAGGGCAGGAGATGTGGACAGGGCAAAGCAGCATCCTCCACAACAACTTTTAACTGAAGGCACAAAAGCAACTGAAGAGCAGCAAAGAAGTGGGAGGAAATCAGAAGGAGTGAGCTGTCACAGACACTCCCACTGTGATACATTCCCCACCCCCCCATCTCCCCCTCTCCCC
>NW_012150385.1:1135783-1150733 GCF_000956105.1 Propithecus coquereli | reverse complement strand
CATCCCGCTCCCATTGTATCTGAGTACTTGACACTCTGAAAAGCCTAAAAAGGGTGTCTGCCAAGCCATCCACAGCCAGTTCAGCCTCAGCTGAAGGCGCCCGGGCTGGGTGAGCCCGGAGAAGCGCGTGGCTAGGGGACGTGGAAGGCACTTTGGTGGCTGGCGACAGAGAGGAGCTGGAAACTTTCCCTGGAAAATAATGAGTGGAGAAGCCTTTACTGATTAGTTAAATCCCGGATAATCCTGGCTGATGAAGGCAGATTCAGAACCCTTAAGGGATTTAGGGTTCCAAAACGACTCTGGGCGGGGACGCTGGCGGGGGGTCCTACACCTCTGGCTGCAGATTTGCATGTGGGGGAAGGAAGCTGGGAGGGGCCGACTCTGCAGGCTGCCAGGGCTCAGAGGCGTCCCTGGAACGCTGCACAGTAGACTCTGCACCTGCCCGGGCACACTGGGGACACGCGGAGTGTAGTGGGCTCGGGACCAGCTAGCTTTCTCTTATCCAAGTCTCCTAAGTAACAGAAGCGTTTCCCACATCTTGGCAGAAGCTGAGCAAAGCGCTTCGCCCGGCTCTCGCCGTCGCGCCTCTATCTCTTGGTGCGGGGCTCTCGCCGCGGGGCTTTCCGCCCTTGGCGCGGATCCTCGCAGCGTAGGGAGCACGAGTGGACCCCAGACCCCCCGCAGCAGCTGGGGTGCGGGCGGAGGCGCGGATTAGCGCAGCGCGGCGGTAAGAGGCATTTCTCACCTGCGCTGCGCCCCCGCGGCCAGGCCACCACGCTGTGAAACAGGAGGTGCCCCAGGATCCACCTTGCCTCCCTGCCAGTGGGGCCCGCAGGAGGCGTTAGGGACGCGCTTGTCAGGGAACTGCAGGGCCTCTTTAGAGGTGTGCCTCTTCTGGTCTCTGAGTCCCCTTAGAGCCTCAACCTGGGCTCCTTTTCTCAGTTGTTGGCTATGTTTTGCTCTCCTCATTTCTCTCTCCGTGTCCAATGAGAACGGGTTGATAAGTAGCAGTTTCTCTCATGTGCAAAATGGGTTTGGTAAGATCCTTCTCAAGAGGTCGGAAACCGGTGTGCTCTTGGTACAGCCCCGGGGTCACCGTGTGGAGTGGCCAGCTACTTGGGGTCTGTCTTCTCGGTGATCTCCTGCCTCCCCAGGCAGAGGTAGGGAGAGAGACCCCCAAGACCTGGCTGGGGTGAGGCGGCTTCGTCAGCACCCGGGGCTGACTGCCGAGCCTCTTAGACCCTTCCTTTGCGGCTGACCAAGGTTGAGCCACCTTAGAACCAACTATCCTGCCTGCCTGCCCAGTCGCGGGCTACAAAATATGTGAAATTGTAGGTATCTGCCTTAACTGCGACCCAAAATTCGGATTTACAAACACCGCGCTGCCAGGTGAAGAGCCGGAGCACTTGGGCGGGTTCCTGTATTCCCAAGGCCTCTCCCAAACCTAGACATAAATTCGGGGAAAAGTTCCTGGCGAAGCCAAAAAACGATGCTGGCATCTAAAGCCGCCCCTAACTCTGGACGATTCAAAGGACAATTATCCCAAAGGAAAGTTATTGTTTTGCTAATCCTGGGAACAGCTTGCCAGGGGAGATTTGGGTCTTCCTTTAATAATGGAAAGTTAATGCTCAGCCTCTTGTAATTATCTTTATCGGAAGCCCCTCCTTTAATCTGCCCGTTTAGCCAAGGCCCCACTCGAAGGCGCAGCTAGCGGGAGATACACTCTGACGGGCTCGAGCTCAGGCACAAGGAGCAGCCGCCGCGGGGCAGGGCTCTGGGAGTTGCTCCTCCCTCGTTGGGTGACCTGGGACTGCGGGGGGCCGAAAGGGAGTGGGAGTGAGGAGGTTCTGTTTCTGGGGTTCTGTGATCGGGAAGGGTAGGTTCAGGGCTCCAAGCGCCGAGGGTTGGGTGGGCTCAAAGCGTGAGCCAGGAGTGGCTTACCACGTACTTTGGCCCTGACTTTAGGAAATATAGGAGTTTCACAGGAAAACCAGACCTTCTTTGAATAATTATAAAATTGGACAATAATTTGTTAGGATCCATGAAGTGGGGTGCATCCCTCCACCCAGATCCTGTTTTATTCCAACTTACTCTCCCTCCCCCCCACCAATTTAGGGTTGCTGGATAGAATACTGGTACACACTCGTACTGAAAAACCAAAACCCCCAAACCAAAAAAACTCCTCCTCATTGTTTATTTGAAATCCCAATTTCACTTGGCTTACTGTATTTTTGTCAACTCTGGTACCCTGCCCCATCCCGTTAGCCCAGCCCAGTCCACTCCTGCTTCTACTTCTTATCCCTTTCCCAGCTCTCAGAAGTTTGTGACCCCACTGTATCTCAGAGTACTGGGAGAGAGGATGGATTCGGCGGGGAGTAGAGTGGCCATGGATTAAGTAAACGTTTTTCGCTCCTTTTGGGGAAGGCCTTCTTAGAGGAAGGCTTTCTTGGCAGCAGCGGAGGGCTGGGGTGGGGGTGGGGGTTCCACTGGTGGTAGCGGTTGGGGGTGTGGTTGGGAATGGAGCCCTAGCTCTTAATGGGCGGTTGGATAGCATCAGGGAGGCTTCAGGGCGGGCTGGGCATGGGGCCTCTACCGGGGAGTCTGGAAGGAAGGAGAAGACCACTCGATGTGGAATTTGCGGCTTTTAGAGGACAGGCAGACAGCAGAGTCGTTGTCCCCTCCCTTCTTTAGTCCCCTACACCGCCAGGACCGGGGGTGGGTGGGTTTGAGAGAAGAAAGAAGGAAGTGATTGAGGGGACTGCAGCTGGGAAGGCGGCGACCGAGGGGAGGAGACCTGGTGGCGTCCACATTTCGCGGGTTCCCGAACGGTGACGCGCCCGCCCCCCGCTGATTGGAGCCCTCCGGACCTTCCGCGCCCGCGCCCGACTGGCAGCCCAGTGGTATAAAGCTTCCTCTGAGCTGGGCCCCCTCCTCAAACGTGATCCAGGGAGGGTCGCGCCTCGCCGCCTGAGAAACCATGACCGGCCGGGACGCGCTTTCCGACGGGCGCGCCAGGAGCAGGGCGCTGGTGCCTGGCGGCTCCCCCACGGGCTCGCGTCCCCGAGGCTTCGCCATCACGGACCTGCTGGGCTTGGAGGCCGAGCTGCCGGCGCCCGCTGGTCCCGGGCCGGGATCCGGCTGCGAGGGCCCAGCGGCCGCGCCGTCCTCCGGCCCTGGGCTCAGCGGTTCCAGCACCGCGCGCGGGGCCCTCCCGCTGGGGCTCGGCCTCCTCTGTGGCTTCGGCGCGCAGCCGCCCACTGCCGCTCGGGCGCCCTGCATGCTTCTAGCCGAGGTGCCGTTCCTGCCGCCCGGGGGCCCCGAGCCCGCTGCCTCGCAGGCTCCCAGCCGCCCGCCGCCCGCGCTTGGTCGCCAGAAACGTAGCGAGAGCGTCTCGACGTCCGGTAATCAGGCCCGCGCTTGCCGTTCCCGCCCCTGATCCCCGCGGCTTCGAGCCGCGCGGGGGTAACACACCATCGCCCCACTGCGCCCCCACCCCCAGCGTCCCAGATCTAAGCAAAGTTGGGAGCCCAGAGCGAGGCCCCATCGGGAGAGGCGTATTCGCGGAGCCGAGCCGCCTGATC
The DNA here is from genome assembly GCF_000956105.1 of Propithecus coquereli. Lineage (NCBI taxonomy): Eukaryota > Metazoa > Chordata > Mammalia > Primates > Indriidae > Propithecus > Propithecus coquereli. Next base: position 1,147,152 of record NW_012150385.1, on the reverse strand, counting down.
CCTGCTTGATCCCGGTCCCTCCCTCTCCTCCGGGATACCGTTCCCGCAGCATTGCGGGGACCGCCACCACCGGTTCCGGATGGAACCTTGTGTTGAGACCCCTATGTTGAGACCCTGGGGGTCTCGGCGCCCCAGCAGCTGTCTCCGGAGGGCGCCCGGAGCCAGTCTTGGCCTCCGGGAGCGGCGTGGATGGGCAAGGCCCGGGCCTGTCTTGTTCACCAGCAGCGCAGAACCTGGTGCCGGGTGAGGGGGGTGAAACGCTTGCTAAATTGATCGAATGATTGATGGGTCGTGAAGACCAAGGGGCCGCAAGCCCAGGAACTGTCCGTCTGTTGGCGTGCTGAAAAGGGAGTCTCAGGTCACCGTCCTCCCCACTCCCACACGTGGGAAAGGAAGCAATCCCGCCGATTCCACTGTAGTTACGCTCAGCGTTTTGTTCCGAGCCCATCTGTTTGCTCAAAGAAGTCCAGGCCGATTACGGGGAAAGAGACGGGAGCAATGAACTTCTGCAGAGGACAAGAGTCAAGAAATTGAGAGGTTTGGAGTGTGGGGGAAGAAAAGGAAGACTTATACAAGAAAACGTAGACTGGTGAAACTATTTCTACTAGTGATAGAAACTAGAGCTGAGCATCCAGGCAGCCAAGGCAAAAAGAGTACATTGGGTTTTCTGATAATAAAAGGAAGCATGTTAGATCCGCAGGCAGGTGAGTGTTCACTCAGCTCTAAAAGGACTTTATTTCATGAGCCTCTATGTAAGATAAAATGAAACTCCCTGTTGTTTCACTAAAAATTTAAAAACCACCATCATTGGATGGGTTCGTTCTTCTGTGAACACTGATAAAATGAAAGAAAAAATGCAACTAAGTTCTACTCTGTGTGGGCATTTCTGGACAGTCTAGAGCAGAGCTGTCCAGTGGAAATATCATGAGACTGTGTGTTTGATGGAAATTTCTCACAATCTCATTAAAAAGAAATAAGTGAAATTAATCTAAATACTATATTTTAATCCAATACATGTAAATATTAAAATTTAACATATAATCAATATAAAAATATTTTATAATTTAAGGGCACTAAGTCTTCTAAATCCACTGCGTATTTTATGTTGACAGCAGGTCTTAATCTGACTGGCCACACTTGCTCAATAATCTATGTGTCTAATGGCTATCAGATTGGACAGCACAATATAAAACGTTGTAATTCAAGTACATGGTTTTCTGATGAGCTAATTGATGTAGAAGTAAAACTATTATTATTTAGTAGTAATTTTTGCCTTCATTCATTTTTAAAATATTGTGAAACAACTGTGCTTTTTAACAATGAATCTGACAATAGTTTGGTCTACTAATCTTCCTTTCCATCTGGATCTTTTGCCGTAATGGATATAAAAAGATAAATCACAGTAGAATGGTTCTTAAATTTTCAAGCGCATCTATGAATCATCTGGGCACACTTGTCAAGAATGAGTTTCCTGGACTCCAACTCCACTCCAGAGATTCTAAATTGGAACCTCAGGGCAGGGATGTAGTTCCCACAAGGATTCTGCTGTCACAAACCTCAGCCCTTCCTTTGAGAAATGCTGGTGTACAGGTTAAGATGACAAGGTTGGAGGCAGAGGGGGTGAATGAATTTGGAAGCTGTGTGGGGACAGAAAATGGAATTAGTGGCCAAGAAGCTTCAGCTTCACAAAATCTGGGATCTGAATCCCAACTTCACTGTGTACTACCTGTGTGATCTTTGGCAAATTACGTAATCTCTCTGTGCCTTAGTTTCCACATCTGTAAAAACAGAATAATAATAGCAGCTACTTTGGAGGGTTTTTTTTTTATTTTATCAAGAATTATTGAGACAACGCATGGACAATGTTAAGCACAGTGCTTCGAGTCTACTAAGTGCTAAAAATGTTACTCACATTTCCAACAGGTACATAACCTCAATCTTCACATTAAAATCCAGGAAATAAAGTGGAAAATATGCTCACCTTTAAAGTCCCATTCTTCTCCTTGTGCTAACAGATGAGGACAGCCCGTCTGAAGATAGGAGTGACCTGAAGGCATCCCCCACCCTGGGCAAGAGGAAGAAGCGGCGGCACAGGTACAGGACCAGGTCGTCCCCTCTGTCTGCCTTTCCTCGGGACACAGCCCCAATGTTTATGGCTCCAGCATCTGAGAATTTATAGTCCTGGCTTATGGCAGGGCCAGTGGCCTCCTGGTTGGCAATGGGAAAGACACAGCAGCCATCTAGAAAGATAAGTCTGCAATGCCCAGGAGCCTGCAAGACAATCTGGGTTGCATTTTAAAGACAATTTTGTGAGTCTATAAAATGGATCTTGACAGAATGAGTTGATGAAATTCATTAAGAAAGAGCTAAAGAACTGTTTTGTTTGAAACAAACTTCTGGGCTTTCCAGAGGCTAATCATGCGGAGGTGGGGTGTCCTATTATGAGGTGGCTTTTCAGGTGTGGACTGCAGGGGAGGCAGGCACCACGGTCCTTACAGCTGGGATCCTGGCTGCTCCCTGTGGACACGTGGCCACATTCGTGTTTTGGGCTCCCCACAGGACAGTTTTCACTGCCCACCAGCTGGAAGAGCTGGAGAAGGCGTTCAGCGAAGCCCATTACCCCGACGTGTACGCCCGGGAAATGCTGGCTGTGAAAACCGAGCTCCCCGAGGACCGGATACAGGTGTCTGGGGTCCCCTTTCTCCTTCTCAAAGACATCACGTTTGTTATTCCTGCACACAGTGAGCCAACCCCAACCCCTTCTCAACAGCCCAACACATTCCCCTTTGCACAAAAGCTGAGAGTCCCTTAGCTGAAGGCACCACAAGAGGCTATCCCTGTGACCCTCATGCTTTTTTCTTTTTATTATTATTATTTATTATTAAATCATTCTTAAAAATTACACAATAATGTGTGCTGTGCGTAGAAACTATATAAAGATATGTCAAGGAGAGAAATGACTATCTCTCCACGTCAAACCCTCAAAGAAACCAACATAAACAACCTAATGTGACCGTTCCCCTTTCTGCACCTTGTGCTGTCTGCACGTCGTATATATACAGCTCTGAATATTTATGTGCATATGCATATGTGTGTGCACCCAGATACGCACCCACATACACACATAGAATTTTGTTCTTGGTTTTGCCAGAAGATACATCACTAACTCACTATTTTTAACAGCTATACTGTATTCCATAATATTCTTCTATTAACATAATATTTGTCGTGAGAAATATCACCAGCAATCCAATATCCTGTAATCAGACGGGGACATGGCCCAGGGGAACTCTGTCCAATCAAGGAGAAAAGTGAGGAGACACCGTAGTTGATCTCTTTACACAGTGTGGGAAAGGCACTTTGATTTTGGTTTTTCATTCCTTACTCTGTGGAAACTTGAGCGGACACGGTCGGGCAGTACCCCAGCCGAGTCCCTGTGAGCTCCGAGGGCACGTGGGCCCAGCTCCAGAGGTCCCGGGCGCTCCCCCTCCAGCTGGGAGGCCCCTTGGCCCTTCTGAGAGGACTCTGCGTTCCGCGACGCCACCTCCGCCTCAAAGCCCTTCTTCACGGTGTCTCTCCCTGTGTGCCCCTCTGCTTCCCCTCCTGCCTCAAACCAGGTCTGGTTTCAAAACCGCAGGGCCAAGTGGCGCAAGCGGGAGAAGCGCTGGGGCGGCAGCAGCGTGATGGCCGAGTACGGGCTGTACGGGGCCATGGTGCGCCACTGCATCCCGCTGCCCGACTCCGTGCTCAACTCCGCCGACGGCGGCCTGCGCGGCGTCTGCGCGCCCTGGCTGCTGGGTAAGGGGCCCCGCGGGGCGGCGGGCCGGGGTGTTGGGGGGTCCCCACGAGGGCAGCCATTTGCGAAGCAAAGCAACGTTAATTACCTCAGGATCAGGCACAGAATCTTGCATCTGATTTTTAATTAATTACAAGGCTTGGAATTTCTGGACAATTCCCTTATTTTGGCACTGTGTGTACACATTGTGTGCGAAGGTTCCAAGGAGCTGTTTACATGGTAAACGTGTATTTGGGATCGAAGAGTGAAATGACATACTTGCATTATGTGGACTATGTTTCCCACGTGTTGAATGCTATTAGAATTTTTAGAAACCATACAATGTAGGACACATGGTAATACGAAATAGGGCAGGCCGGGACAGTTAAACCCAGAGACAGTTTACCCCCTGCATTCCAGCCAGCTGATCTGGTCCCTGGAACTGGCTCTGCCATTAACAACCTGCCATGTAGCTTTCTGTCCCTCAGATTTTTGGTGCTTACATAGTCTCTGCTGGTGATGTCCAAACACTGGGGCTGGGTGTGCTCAGGAGGCGCCACCCTATTGCCCTTTTTGCTGTTGCCAGAAATCCACAGGCAGGGATCACAGATTGGAGGGATGAGTCACAGATAAGCACCTCAGGGCGTGGTGGGGATTAGTTAGGAAGCCAGTGGTGGCATTTTAGGTTTGGAAGGAGGAAGTTTCTTTGTTCAGCAGTTTTTGAACACCTACCAACCCTGATGCTGAGCACTGGAGACTCCAATTATAAATCCAGTCTTGACTTTGCCCTCAAGGCCTGAAGAAGCTAGAGAGAATTCTGGGCAGCGAACCCAGCCCACCTGTCTGAAATTGTGAGGTGTGTTTACTGGCATCTGCAGGACAGAGGCTGTAGGAGAAAGTGGTCCCAAAGCTGAGTCACTGTATCATCCCAAGGAAGCACTTTTGTTGGATGTGACCAGCTGGCGGACACCAGCTTTCAACTCCTACAGGTGGGAGTTATCTACCTGCCTCTCCTGCAGGCTCCAGAGACAGGCAGTGACAAGGACAATTCTAATGGGATTTAGACAACAATAAGGAAGAAATTAACTGCTGAATTTAAAGACATCTATTATTTTTTCCTTTCCCTTTTTGCAAGGGATGCATAAAAAATCCACAGGGATGATAAGGAAGCCAGGAAGTGAAGACAAGTTGGCAGGACTCTGGGGCTCTGACCACCTCAAAGAAGGTTCTAGCCAGACTCGGGCAGGATCCCGGAGAGGCTCAGACAATGCAAGCCCTGAGAATGGCATGGAAGATGTGGCAATTGATCTCTCCAGCTCTGCCCGGCAGGAGACCAAGAAAGCGCACCAGGAGACAGGTGCCCAAGGCTGCTCCAATTCCTCCTCGGGGCTGGAGGGGATCCAGCCCGGGAAAGTGGGAGCTTCATGAAACCCACAGGTCCCACCATCAAAGGCTGAAAATGTGCATATTTCTCACCAGCATTTTTCAAATGACAAAAATGGTCCAAGACAAATATTCTCAGTTCTATTTTCTTCTTGCAATGTCAGGATAAAATGCAATGCCACTTGCTTTAAGAGGACTAATGGATGACTTAGGGAAAATTCTGTTTTGTTCTAGAATGGAAACCATTCCTTAAAGGCACTTGAACCGGTTGAATTGGTACAAAATTTTGATTCTCTTTTGGAGAACTTGAGCAGAGAGGATCTGAAGTTCAAAAAGCATTTTTACTGCCGGGCATCATTTGAGATGTGATTCAATACACCGTGTAGAGTAATAGGTTAGATATGATGTCCTTATTCTGAATTAGAAAATAAAAATTATTTAACCTCCAGGAGAATCAGATGCCTTTATAGTGAAGACTCCATCCATACAGATGAATGAATTATAGTATCTTCACCTTGAACTTGGCCTTGGACATTTCAATTTTCTTGTCAGGCAATAATTTTGCATTTTCTTGAGTGTCATTTAATGGGCTATGCATATTGGAACTCATAAACAAACAACAAAGAAAGCCATATGCCTCCCTTCCCTTCTGAAATAGCTTGGAATCCTATTAAAACAATTGTTGGATATCTGGAAACAGTGTTTTAAAGTCAGACCAGGCTGCTTGGTCTTTTAAAATTTATGTTTGAAAGCACTTTAGTGACTTGGATTTTGTGAATGTTTCCTTTTCTGTATTTCCTTTGCCATTTATTTATTATATTATTTAAAAATAAATATTTTGTGGTGCATTGGCTCCTCCAGGTAATCCTTCTGTTACACACATGCACATCTCCACCGTCGCTGATCCCCTCCAGGTTCTCCCCTCTTATCCGTTTTCGATCTCAGAGCTTCTAAGGCACTTCATTCTTCAGGCTGCAGCACTTACCGTGTGTTGCTTTGCCAGTCCCTCTGGGGCGGCATCTGTGTCTGATTCACCATTTGGAGTTCACAGTCCAGAGAGCGATTACCTCTACTTGAGCGGAAAACGCGGAGCTTCCTGAAGAAGGTAGAGCAGTGGAAGGAAAGTGTGGAAGCGCTACTTCTGAGGGCCTTTCTCTGAAAACCAGCACAGTGCTGCAAATGAGAAACCAGAGGCTTTCTCCCCTTGGCCTGTTTTTCTCATCCAATGCTAGTTCCATACTAATGTGAAAATTAAATAGGACGAGTTCCTTCCTGTAGAAACAGAAAATGATGAGCTCTATCTTCTTTTATTTGTTCTGGCTACTAGAGATCACAGCCGAAGCTTGAGACTGAACCTCGAATGAGCAGTTGGGCTGGTTGGGCTCTAGAAATTCTCCTCCTATCTTTCCTGTCTAGTGACAGCAGCCCTGGCTCTGACCCCTGCGGCCGCACTGGTTCTGTCACCCAGAGGGATCGTCACACATTTTTTCATGTTCCTTCTTCAGATTCTTGCTTCCATTCTTCTTCCTTAGTTTATCCAGGACTGAGTTTGGGAGAGGGAGCCAGTACGCTGTGCAACTTACATATTAATACATTATACTCCTCAGATATTATGCAGCCACTAACAGTTATAACAAGGCATATTTATTTATGTAGAAAGATGTTCACAAAATGTTGCTGAGTAAAAAGTCTCTAAATAAAAGGAAAAAAAGGATAAAATTAGAAATAAATAAATATGTAAAGCAGAATGAAAATGAAATAATCTAAACAACTGGTCCCACATAAAAAAGTTGTACAAATAGTGGACAAATCTCTATGCAATTTTATAAAGAAAAAGCAGGAAACAGGAAGTTGTACAAGAAAAAGGGGCTGGAACCACTAACGTAAGAATAGATGGATGCTTTCTTAATATAAGAGAACTTATTTTAAAGCGGCATCTTAATATTTTACAATTTATATATACATACACATGTGTTAATGTACATATGTGATATAGGAGTATGGTATTTGAGGTGGCACTGTCCCCTTCTAGCTAGGGGACCTTGGGTGAGTTACACAACCTCTCTAATCATTCAGTTTTTCAACTGTAAAATGGGGATAATAATAGAATACTCATTTTTCTGATGATTAAATGAGATGACATGAGTAATTTACTTGGCTCAGTTTCTGGTGCAATGGAGAAAGAGAAAATAAACATTAGCTATTATTATTATACAGCAAAATGCCATCTTGAGAGCAGGGCCAGGTGTGTTCAGCAGGTTGATCTCCTCTTGGCTGTGTAAGAACCAGGAGCTCAACTGGACAGCCCAGTACAGGGGGACCATTCGCTGTCTTGTATAACTTGAATCTGGACATGGGGACTTTCAAAGCAGCCGAGGAACATCATTGGGAACCCAGGTAGTTTTTGTCCTTCTGTCTGCCATCCATAGACTTTTCCCCTTAAGCTTGTCCCTGCAAGGTCACTGGACACTCCTGAAGGTTCCGATATCACAGCTGAGAACACTTATCGTCCCCACTTCATCACTGAGGAGCCCCCCATCCCCAAGCAGGCCTTCTCTCACTCCTCATTGGTGAGAACTACATGTCATGCCCAGGTCTAAACCAATCTCCAGCCAACTGGGCCGAATTCCTTGTTTGGTCCAGGCAAAATTCACCTCTAGGGCTGGGTTGTGGCCTGGCCTCCCCCAAGCTCTTGTTGCTCAATCACTAAATCATATATTTAGGTTCCTTCTGGCAAAGAAGAAACGGATATGACTTGACCAGCCAACCAACAGTTCTGCCGCATGCAGAATCTAAATCAGGGTATGTTACATTAAAAAAGAAGAAAGAAACATGTGCATAAAGATGAGAAAATAGATGAAAATCCTTTAAAATATTCAAAGCATTTATCTTTGGATCATGGATAAATGGATACTTTTAATTTATTCCCATATTTTCGGGTTTTGTAAAATTAATATGTAAAAATAAAATAATAACTTCTAATATTAATACTTAAAGTATTAATACAGCTTTCTGAATTTATGGTCAAGTTCATCACACAGGACAAAAACGCTCTTAAGAATACGGTGGGAAAAGTTTTCATGATCAAGAGTCCATACTTTGCCCATGTCTCTTGCCTCGTTCTGACAAGTGCCAATTCGAAGATGGCGAGGCTAGCAGGATTTTACACATGGTCCTCTTAAACCCTTATGTAAATCGTCCAGCAGATCAAACTGGAATCTGGCCACAGACTGACAGCAGGACTGAACCATTTCCAGTTTTCAGAATTGTCTGCCAGCTGAAATGTGGCTGTAAAAGTCCAAAAGGAGATTTTTTAAAAAATCACAATTTCAGTAAGGCCAATTTGGAGATTCTAATAGGAACCAGTAGTCTCAGCTGCCCTTTAGCAACAGGAGGCAGCAATGAGGGCATGAGAAACGTTTATGAATTAAGGAGGTATTTTCAGAAATGACAGAAGAACAAGATATAGCAATTGATACTTTTCTCTTAGGTTTAGCAGTATAAATACAATAAACTAAAACTCAGGCTGTTCTCTGTGGTCTACAAATCATACTGGTATTTATTATCTCTTTCCATTCTCACAGTGAGTGAGGAATTGGGCTGCAGAGAAATTAAGTGAACTTGCTAAGCTGACTGTCGAATGTATAAGGAAACTCAGGCACGATGCATTAAACACTCTTAAAGAAGAGCAAGGTGGACTTAGTCTGTCACGGATCAATACTTTGATAAAGCTGTACTAGTTTAGGCTGTCTAGCACTGGCTTGAGAGAGACAGATAGAGGCATCAGAATAAAGAGCAGGCATCACACACTCGTAGGGACACAGAGGTGTCACAGCTGACCATTGAGGGAAGGGTTGACTTCTTGATAAGTTATTAAACAATTGTTTATCCATGTGGAAAAAGATGAAATTGGGCCTCTATCTCGCACCTTATAGGAAAACACTTCCAGGTGGATTAAGACATAAGTGTGAAAGGCAAAACTATAAAGCTTTTAGAAGTTTTGGTTTAGAAGATGCTTCAATTACCCCAAAACGGTGGCTTAAAACAATCATTTTATTTTGCTTAAATTGTGTGGGCCTGTTTCAGAGAGGCTCACCAAGCGACAGCCTCTCTCTCTCTCTCTCTCTCTCTTTCCCTCCCCCACTCTCTCTTCCTCTCTCTTTCCATTTATGTATACACACATTTTTTCCTGAATCATTTGAGAGTAAGTTGTACACATAATCTGCCCCTTTATCTCTTAATACTGTGTGTATGTCCTAAGAATAAGGAAATTCTCTTACATAACCTGCATAATTATCAACTTCAGAAAACCTAAATACAATACTTTAAGTTAAATCTGAATGCACAATATTCTAAACCTAAACAGATTTCTAAATCTGAATACAACAATTTTATCTGCTATAATACAATATGATACAATATCCAATACTGAATTCAATACAGTATTCTAATCTGAATATACTTTTACCTAATAAAAGTATGGACTGCGACATTCTCAATCTGAATCTGACTTTTATCTAATCCACCATCCACATTCCAAGTTTTCCAATCGACTGAATGATGTCCTTTATAGCAATTTTCTTTTTTCTACACAGGATCCAGTCTAGAATCATATATTGCTCTTAATTGTCAAGTCCTTTTAATCTGGAACATTCCTCAGCCTTTCTTTGCCTTTCATGACAGAAACATTTTTCAAGAGCACAGACCAATTATTTCATAGAATGTCCCCTCCTTTTTGGTCTATCTAATGCTACTTCAGGTTGGATTTAGGTTACACATTTTTGGAGGGAACACTGGTGAAGTGAGTGGCTGAAAGGATTGGAAAGACTTATTAGAAGGGGAGGGCGGGAGTCAGGAGGGCAGGGGCTCCATCGTTTGCCATATATCCTTCTGCATTACTTGAGTTTTTAATGGCGGTATATAATTACTTGATACAATTTTTTTTAAATCAGGAGAACTTATTGTTGGAAGGTGCATATTTTGGAGGTAAGCAGGCATGCCAGTTGATTTTCAAATCCTTGGAGTAGGACAAGGAGGCTGGAAAGGCTATGTACGACAGAAAGAAGGGAATCATTTCTGTCTAGGACAGTAAATCAGTCCCTCTACTTAGGCATTTGTAAACTTTTTCAGTTGGTGTCCTGGGAATCCAAATTGTAAGTGCTTTGAAGGCCTAGAGACTAGCCTTCTTTCTGCCCTGCATTTCCGTATTGCTGAGCTCATGCTGGGTGTGGGAGGACTGCTAATCAGCTCTGGGCCATTGATTCTGACTATGCTTTTGAGATTCTTGGGGTCTCCCTTTGGAAGCTGAGTAGGAGGAATGTGCAGAGGCTGCAAGAGTTTTCAGAATCCTGGGAATGGGACCAAGGGCTTTGCCATGGCTACAGTGATTTCCCTGCTGCTCTGGGGAAGCCCTGTCTCAACAAGAGTGGTGAAATATTTTCCCTAGTTTCCAGTGTAAAGCTCTGCTCACTGAGACAGGTATTCAAGGGATTTTATCAGGGAGCACATAGGCTCCGTCACATCCCCGTGTGGTGCACGATCACCTTCGGCTAAACCCTCTGATGCTGCCGAAGTTTGCTGCCCTGGAGAACTTCTGTTGCTTTGTTCTGCCTAAGTGTGCCAGTTTCCCTTTGCTATCATGGATGACCACTGTCACCAGACTTCCCACTTGTAGAGCTCCCTGAAATGCAAAGGGTCCAACAACCTAGGACTAAAAATGTTGGTCTCCCAAGTTTATTATGTCTTTTCCCATATCTGTTACTTAGTTGAAAATAAAACCATATTCATGACAACTATGTCCAAGTAACAGATGCAGAGACCTGCTCCTACAGAAACACCTCTTATCCTTGTCTATCATTCCGAATTACTTCTGCACAAGACACCCGTTGAAAGGGAACTGTACATACCATGCATTTTTCTGACTTTTCTGGACTTCTCACCCCAACTCTTACAAGTCCATCCAAGGCCGGCGGCCTCTTCTCCCGTTTCCACCGCAAACAGCACACTGGCGCCACCTGTTGGCAAACGTGGTTGCTCTGCCTCGGCGCAGAGCTTAGTATCCATCTACATCCACATTTGTATGTAGAGAAATTTCTGTTTTTCTTTCTTTCTTTCTTTTTTTTTTTTGAGACAGAGTCTCACTCTGTTGCCTGGGCTAGAGTGCCGTGGCGTCAGCCTAGCTCACAGCAACCTCAGACTCCTGGGCTCAAGC
>NW_012150385.1:1009412-1135713 GCF_000956105.1 Propithecus coquereli | reverse complement strand
GGGGTCTCGCTCTTGCTCAGGCTGGTCTCAAACTCCTGAGCTCAAACGATCCGCCCGCCTCGGCCTCCCAGAGAGCTAGGATTACAGGGGCAAGGCACCGCGCTGGGCCGAAATTTCTGTTTTTCTACCCTCGTACGTCCTCTAAATCAAAGAGTTTGTCTCTTCTTTGACCACTGATCTCAATCCAGCCTTTGAAATGTCTTTGTTCACATAATTGTCCTGTTATGCACCCTTCCCACCACTGCAGAATTTGCCGTCTCATGATGACATTTTAGGACTTCTCTTTCACTCCTTTCCCCTGAAGATCACCTACATCGGCAGTCCCCAACATTTTGGCACCAGGGACCGGTTTCATGGAAGACAATTTTTCCAAGGACGGGTGAGCGGGGGAGGCGGAGCTCAGGTGGTGATTCGGGTATGGGGAGCAGCTGTAAATACAGATAAATACCTGTAATACCTCCTGCTGTGGGTCCCGGTCAGGGTCCTGGTCCACAGCCGGGGATTGGGGACCGCAGGTGTACAACATGATGTTTTGAAATATGTATACATTGTGGAATGGCTTAATCGAGCTAATTAACATAGTATTACTTCACATACTTATAATTTTTTTTGTGATGTGAACACTTAAAGTCTACTCTCAGAGATTCTCAAGCATGCATGTTATCATCATGTTGTACAATACATCTCTTGAACTCATTCCTCACATGGAATTGAAATTTTGTATCCTTTGACCAGTCACACTACCTCTTTTCTATTTCCCTCTTTAACACACAGTCAATTTTGGGCAATGACTAAAGTTTCATTCAATCCTGAGCAAAAGAATTAGGGATGCAGTTGAGTGTGGGAGGTGGGGAGACTGTGAGATCTCTTTTCACGTCATGTGTAGGGAAGCCCTGGAGGGCCAGGGATTCCATAACAATTACCAATGTAAGCCCGATATTGCAAGGGAGTGTGTGTGTGTGCACACGTGCAGGGGGCCGGGGTCCTTTCATTTTACCAAGTAATACAATGAAGAATCCTTAAGAAATTTCTGATTGGGACACTCTGTCAAGAATCACATCTTCTTGAATATCTTTTACTTTAGCCATTGCTGCAGCAACTGGTCTTCCTGCCCTGGGGCTTCCCTGACTGCGGTGTGCATGCTATGGGATCCTGCCTGGCACTTCCACCTGTGTGATGCAGAAAGACTTCTGCTGGGAAGTCCAAGCATGCAAGGCCACTCGTGGCCACTGGGAAGAATCCCTGTGATAAATGCTGCTCTTCCAACCCTATGATGGAGAACCCTGCAGTCATTCTACACAGCAAAGTGAAGGTCTTGGTGGGACCCAGCCCTGTTTCCTCTCGACGTGACAGACTGGAGAAGGAACCTTTGCTGGGCATTCCCTCCTTCCCATCTCATGCTATTCTGCCCCCCTACTCCTTCCTGGATCCCCTCCCAAGCCAAGACACCTGCCCACAAGCCTGGTCTCAGGCAAAGCCTGGGTGGGGTATGGGGAGGGGTGGGAGGACAACAATCCTAGCCATGGCAGAAAGTATCACAGAATCGGAAAGTACCAATATGACCTAAAATCCTATCTGCACAGACAAACTGGTTTTACTGAATTCAATTTTGTAAACAAAGTTTGAATCCAATCAAATCACCACGTTTGTGAATCCAAATGATATACAGTCACTATGCCAATTTTTAAAAGATTGTTTTAACGGTGTGTATACCTGGCTTGAAAATATTGTGAGGGTCAGTTTGTCAGTTTCTCCATGTATTTCTGTCAATTTTTGCTCATATTTTTGGAGTTATTAAGGTGTATGCAAGTTAAGAATTCCTAGATCTTCCTGGTGAACATTTATCATATGTATTATAGTTTCCCTCTTTACCTCTTTTCTTACAATGCATTTCATCTGATATTTAATTCATATTTATTTGGTAAATATTTTTCATCCTTTCATTGTCAACATTCTCAAATATGTTTTAACTTTAGGTACATCTTTTGAAGAGTATATAGTTGGGACTTTTTTTTTTTTTTTTTTTTTGAGACAGAGTCTCACTTTGTTGCCTGGCCTAGAGTGAGTGCCATGGCCTCAGCCTAGCTCACAGCAACCTCAGACTCCTGAGCTCAAGCAATCCTACTGCCTCAGCCTCCTGAGTAGCTGGGACTACAGGCATGTGCCACCATGCCTGGCTAGTTCTTCTGTTTTTGGCAGAGACGGGGTCTCACTCTTGCTCAGGCTGGTCTCGAACTCCTGAGCTCAAGGGAATCCGCCCGCCTCGGCTTCCCAGAGTGCTAGGATTACAGGTGTGAGCCACCGCGCCTGGCCTAGTTGGGGCTTTTAAAAATCCATTCCATTAATCTTTGCCTTTAAGCAAAGAATCTACTCCATTTACATCAATTATAATTGTTGACATTTTAAAATTTATTTTCATGACTTTAATTTTTGTATGTATTTACATTTTTTCTACCTTTTCTTTGTTTCTTTTAAATTTGTTTCTCCTTTATTCTCGTCTTTCAGACTACTCAGAGTTTTCTTATTCGATTTCACCCCTAGTAGACTAGAAATTATATATTCTGCTTTTACTCGTGGTTAATCAAATATGCATAATAAATTTAAACTTAACACTATCCTGAACATTAAAAGAATTATAGCATGCTACTTTTGATTCCTTCATCATTTTCCATGCTCGTGTTGTTTAGGATTTTGCCTCTATCTTGTTTCCTTAACCCCACAAAGCAGGCATTATTGCTGTAATTTCATATCACTGATGTTTGTTTAGACTTACCCCCGAGGGTGACAATTTCCTTGCTCGTTGTCCTTCTTCCATTGCAGACCTTTATTTGGGGTAATTTTACTTTCACTAAAGTAACTCTTCAGTGAGGGTCTAAGGTGGAAAACTATTAGTTTTTGTTTGTCTGAAAATGTATTTTGTCCTTAAAAAATGACACTAATGATGCTATTCAAGGTTGACAATTATTTTCCTGAAATACTTTGAAGATATTACTCAACTATCAGCTGTAAAGTCTAATTACCATTCCTGTGTAGGTAATCTGTCTTCTCTCTGACTGTTTTTAAGACTTGCTGTTTGTCTTTGGTTTTTGACAGTTTTGCTATGATGTGTATAGGTGCTGCTATATTTTTTTTAACTTGCTTGGAATTTGTGTACTTTCTGAACCTAAGTATCATCTTTCATTAAATCTGGAAATTTTGCAGGTTTTAATTCATTGAATATTGCTTCTCCCCATTCTTTCCTTCTGAAATTCCACGTGTGTGTGTGTGTGTGTGTGTGTTTTGCATGTCCCACGTCTTCCATTCTCTTTTCCAGATTTTCTGTCCTTTTGACCCTGTGATATAATTTCCATTTAATGCGGAAATTCAATTAATTCATAGCAATTCCTGATATGATGTTTGAACATTTCTCATGATCTTATTTTATATTTTCCAACTTGCCATCTCCACCCTACCCATTCCTGTTTTTTATTGACCAAATTTTTAAAATTTTTATTTTATTTTATTTTTCACTCTAATCTTATGACAGGTTATGATCAACTTCTGTTGCATTTCTTTGACCAATTGTTTGGAAGTTACATTCTTTTTAGTTTTCTAATAATTATATATAAAATTTAAACATAGATAATTAAACGTGTTTCTATTAATATCTAAAGTTACCTGGCATTTATTAATATATCACTCCCCCATCCAAAACAAGAAGTTTTGCAAGGCTTTTCTTTCCTCTACCCTTACTTTCTCCTAATTCCCAACCAAAGAACCTGACGCTTTCCTCAGAGCCCTTCCTTCTGTTCACATCTGCCCTGTCAAGCCACTTCCAAAGTCTGCATACATTTTGAGGTATATTTTTTTTCCTTTGGTTCCATCCTGTTTTGCCTGCCATCTGCCAGGGCCTCCACCTCAGAATTTCTCTTCAACCAAGGGCTTCATGTTTATCAGACTTTTAAATAAATCTATTTACTTATTAATAAATTTCATGTACCCTGTCTACCACCTTGACTGAATATTCATCTCTGCCATCTGTTATAGATTTCCAGTCTCCTTAATCAGAGCATGGGTTCCTTGAGTTCAGGATTGTCATATCATCCTGGCCATAGTCAGTTTGTGTAGATCAATCAATCAATCAAGACTTTCCCAAAGGCCCTCATTATTAAGGAAATGCTGCTTCGCACTATGTTCTTTTAGTTAACTTGTCCTGTAGAACTGTGATCCACAATCCCCCACCTCCACAGATTGCTACTGGCCTGTGGCCTGTTAGGAACTGGGCAGCACAGCAGGAGGTGAGCAGCGGGCTGGTGCGAAGCTTTATTTGTATTTACAGCCGCTCCCCATCGCTGGCATCACCGCCTAGCTCCACCTCCCCCCAGCCCGAGACCCCCTCTGTGGAAAAATTGTCTTCCATGAAACCGGTCGCTGGTGCCAAAAATGTTGGGGACTGCTGCAGAATATTACAAACATTACACTGCTTAGACAGGATAGAAAGTAGCTTCAGAGTTACACGTACACTTTCATCGCCAGGTGGCAGTGTTGGCCAGCTTTACAATTTCTCAATCATCTGTGCTGTAAGAAACTTGCTGATATTAGCTCCTGAGCAATAAGTACACATCCTTTGGGGTCCCCAGCTGGTATGTACACTCGGCTTCCTCTGCGGCTTTATGACGGAGGAAACCAGTTTTTATACACGGGCAGCACGGTGGCCACGGCTCAAAGTTCTTACAGCTTTGCCCTCGGAGTGACCTTCTCGTGTCCGCGTGGTAGCAGAGGATGAGCTCTGGAGCACCACTGAGAGTGCTGTCATGGCAGAGGTGCTGCCGCCACAGCGGGGGGAGTCCCTTAGGAGAGCAGCTCAGAACTGGGGGAACGGCGGGCGGGGGGAAGTTGAGGGTCTTGCTGTGGCCCACCCCCCACCCCCTTTGCCTCTGCAGGCCTGGCAAGTAAGGGATTGGTATCTCCGGGTGTCAGTGGCTCTCATGGTAGCTTGCTTGACCGCTGTGGGCTGCGAGGGTCCCCTGGGAAGTCTCTTCTGTGGGTTTGAGGATGGATGTTGTCCCCGGCCTTTCGTGCCTCTGTAGGGCCAGAGCGAGTTATTACGAGTTACTGGGAATCGGTGCTGCTGGAACTGAGTCAGCAGATGAGTGGGAGCGCACCCCACTGCGGAGCCTAGCTGCTCTGCGCCCCGCACCGCCCCCAGGATGGTGCAGAGCGGAGGTTCGGAGCTGGGGCGCCCGCAGCTCTGGGAAGCAGGTTCGCCTATAGGGTTGGGCTTCCACTTAAGTCTTCCCTGCTCTTGGAGGGTCCACCTCGCTCGTCCCCTGCTTTGCTGTGCGTTGTTGGGTTAACCGGGCAGAGTGGGGCGATCTGCACGCCCACAGCGTGGTGCGCGGCAGCTGCAGCAGTGAGGCCGTGAGACCACCGCCGCGGCCCCGATGGACTTGCACACAGCCCCCGCCCGGCCATCTCTGAGCTCATGCGAGCGCAGGAAACCGGAGCCCTGTCACCTCATGCAGCCACTCCTAGACTCCCAGCTTTCGGGTCTCTCCTTCCTCCGGTCCTCTTTAGAGCTCTTGTTCCGGGTGTTTTGTTTTGTTTTGCTTTCAGCTTTTTGAACTGGTGTCTGGCTCCCCCTCGCCCCCTTCCCATTGTGACCTAGTTGGGCGCAGGGACTGTAACCGGGCCGAGCTGTCCGGCTGACAGCCCTCAGCTCCGGGCTGCGCAGACAGGAGGAGCCCGCAGGTATCGAGGTACCGCAGGTATTGAGCATCGTGGAAAAAAAGGAGAGGGGTGAGGGTTGAGGGGGGGCTGGGGTGGGTGTGGGGTGGGGGCGACGGGAGAGGAGGAAGCGTACAGGAAGAGGAAGGGACGGAGGGGAGAAGAGGCAGCGGAGGGCAGCGCTGACGTCACAGTGGACGGGTGGGGACTCTACCAACAGGACTGTTTCTCAGGGCGTCCGGTGCCGGCCTCTCCGAGTAGCAGGGGTGGCAGGAACTATGAGGGCAAACCGCGAGGCGGTGTTAGTGGACTATCCCCTTAAAGATACTAAATTAAGCAGCTCTGGAGGCAGAAAGCTGTGGCTCCTACCTGCCAGCTGCGTGGCCTCGGGTGAGCTTCTGTCCTCCCTGGGCTTGTTTTTTCATGACGCAAAGTGAGGACAAGAGCATCTATCTCTGCAGGTTGTGAGGGTCAGTAATCGTGGCTATACTATGGTCTCCGACGTCAGCATCAGTCCTGAGATAGAAGTTAAGGCCTGGATTTCCACCAAAACTCCTCAAGCGCTTCCTGCGCCTGCGCCTGCGCCTGCCAACATGCTGCGCATGCTCAATGTCAGAGGACTCTTCAAGTTGAAGCCAGGGGCTTTGGGGGGAGGAAATGGGACTAGCGCTGCCAGGACAGCCTGCTGTCCCCACCAAACCTCTGAAGGCCCCATGGGAAGCAGCCGTGTGGAGGAGGAGAGTGGTGGGGGGTAGGGTGGAGCTCAACTTTGTACTGGTTCTAGGAGACTTGACTACTGGCTGCCAGGGGGGTCGGAGCAGCAGGGATGACCTTGGCCTTGGCCGCAACCCTCAGAAGGAAGGTCTCCACGTTGTCTCTTGGGTAACTTGGGCAGCAGGAAGTGCAACTCTGCACCGTCTGGTTGGTTCTGAAGTGTTTTATGTGCACACAACCACTTCTGATCCAACTGGCAGGAAACACGATGTTTTAAATAGAGTTAATTCTATGTACTTTTTTCATTGTAATAGAATCGAAATGTAGAAAATGAAGGTAGTAAAAAGAGGGAGACATCACCCATGCACTCCCCATGGGGATGGTTCCAGGTGCCGGGGATACAGTCATGAGCAAAGCAGCTGGGTCCTCTGCTGTCCAGAGCTCCCTCCTGGCAGAAGGAGAGAGGAAATAAACCAAGAGCTAATATATAAGAGCTCAGGACTCCCTGGGACTAGGGCAATGAGGGGTGGAAGTGTAACTTCATGTAGGTGACAGACAAGGCCTCCTGGATAAAGGGATGTTTGATGAGCCCTGAAAGAAGTGAGGGGCATCTATGTGAGCATTTGGGCAGAGCAGTCCAGGCAGAAGGGGTGGCTTGGGCAAAGGTCTTGAGGCAGGAGCACACCTGGCCTCTGGAGGGACAATCAGAGGCCAGTATGGCTGGAGCTGGTGAGTGAGGAGAGAGCAGGGGAAGACGGGGACCTCGGGGGGTGAGGCTGGATCAGGTACGGCGGTGCTGCCCAAACTTGAATGTGCGCACAGGTTCCCTGGGGACTTATTAAAATGCAGATTCTAATGTGGCAGGTCTGAGATGGGGCCTGACATTCTGCATTTCTACAAAGTGCCCAGGTGATGCCAATGCTGCTGGCCCACCCACCACACTATAAGTAGTGAGGGTGTGGCCTTGTGGGCCAGAGTAAGGATTTGGCCTTTACTTTGAGGGAACTGGAGAGCCTTTGATTGCTCCAAGTCACACAGCAACTTCGTCTGACTTTTGTTTCAAAGGGAGTGCACTGGCTGCTGCTTAGGCTGTAGAAGGTGAGAGGGAAAGCAATTAGAAGCTTGCCAAATAATCTAAAAAAGAGATGGGTGTGGTTTGGCTGGGGAAGGGAGAGGGTGGTGATGAGGAAAGAGTCCTTTGCTTCAGATATTCTGAAGGTGAGCCTCCAGGATTTGCTGACAGATTGCATGTGGGGTGTAAGAAGAGGCGTCTAGGGTGACAAGGGTATATGTTCAAGCAAGCAAATATCATTTCCATTGACCGACATGGAAGAACCCCCAGGACATGATACTTGAGATGTGAGTTTGACATTTGAATACAGGGCTGCAATTTGGAGGTGAGATCCAGGCTAGAAAACTCAATTTCAGAGTCAGAGAATAGAGAGCTGGCTGCTATCTCCTAAGGGGTAGAAGAGGGGAGGTTTGAGGACTGAGCCCTTGGACACTGTGACTCCTGGAGGGCAAGAATATGGAAAGCTCTCAGTAAAAGGGGCTGAGAGGCAGAGGCCAGTGAGTCACTGGAGAGCCATGCATTTTTTTGTCCCAGTTATTTTATCCATTACCTGCAGCTAACAAACCATCCCAACATTTAGTGGCTTAAATACCAGTTTATTTCTTCTCATGATTCTGTGAGTTGACTGGGGGGTTGTTTTGCACCCCAGGTGTTGTCTGGGATCACTCATGAGGCTGCCTTGCTGGGGCACCTTGCACCACAGCCTCACTCCTGTCTGGGAGTTGGCCCTGGCTGTGGGCTGGGGTAGCTCAGTTCTCTTCGTGGGTCTCTCCTTCCAGAAAGCTAGCCCAGCTTCTGCACAGGGTGGCAGCTGGGTTCCAAAAGAGGAGGAGCTGGAGCTATGGGGCCCCTCAGGCCCTAGACCCAGAACTGTCAGAGCAGCCCTTCCACCAGGTTCTATTTGTCCAAGCGGTAAGGCCAGCCAGGTTCCTTCTCTTGGTGGAGCGGTGAGACACCACATACACATGAGGGTCGAATGTTGGTGGCCATCTTTGGGACCACCTGCCACAGGATCTTTCTCTATTTGCAATTTTATATATGCTATTAAAAATGGGAATTTAGGCCAAATGGCATAGTTAGGGGCACTGGGTACTAGTCTGCTCTCCGTTAGCCAAAAGTTAGCTCTTTAATAAGTCGGTTCATCTTTTTGGGCTCAGTTTCCTCATTTGTTCCACCAGGAGGTTGACAATTGGCAGAGGTTGATAGCACTAGATAACTTTTAAATTAGAAAATGCAAGTCAAGTGCTTGGCACTGTTCAGGGCACATATAGTGCTGGTGATTGTCACTGTTTTTCCAGCCTCACAATCTTCCATTCTCTGGCAGGAAGCAGCATTCCACACCTGTGGGGGGCCAGTTGGCTGGCTGGCACTGGCAGGGGCTCCTCCAAAGGGGAAGGGAGGCTCTTCTGCACACCTCACATCTAGCAAGAAGGAATGCTCTTTCCCATGCAAAGAACTCAACAAACCAGTTTTCCAAAATCTCTCTTCCCCTGTGTTTACTTTATCATGTGTTTACTTCTTGGCTGTTGAAATATTTAAGTACCTGGTAGAGACCAGTTTCATATCAGTTTCCTTTTATCCTTCCTGGCTCCACAACAGCAAAAACACCATTTCCATTATTGAACTTATTATGCACCAACTCAGGGGTAGACGTTTTACAATTATCTAATGTATTCTTTATGGCACCTCCAGAGAAGGAAGCATTATTCCAGTTTTCCAAAAAAGGAAAATGAGGCACGGAGAAGTTAAGGAACTTGCCCAAGAACTTGCCCAGAACTAGAAATGCCAGGGTTTGAACCCAGGTCACAGATGCTAGAGCAATTGGAGAAAGTCCACATCGCCCCAAATCAGCCAAGTATTTAGAGGCAACGTTTGTTTCCCTGATAAACTATCCCCCCTGTGGACGAAGGCCTCCACAGTCCCAGGCTTGAGGTCCCCCCCGCCCACCGCCAGCCCATTTAGCGTGCGGTGGGGGGTGGGGGCGGGGGCGGAGCGTTGCTTTCCAGAGCGTATAAAGGGATTAAAACCTTGGCTTCTGCCTCCGAGATGCTGAGCTGACCTCTGGCCCTCAGGCCCGTCTGTGCGCTTGGCTCCACCAGTCCCTTACGTTCTGTGCCGGCTCCTTCCCATCCCAGAGGGCCCCGCGCCCCAGGCCCTGAGCTCGCGTCCCAGGACGCATGTGGCTCTGCTCTTGCCAGCTTGGCGCAGCTGCGGGGGCTTGAAGAAGAGCGCACAAACTGAAACCAAAACAGCCCGACGCCAAGGAGCGCCAGGGCGGGAAGGCAGAGCAGCGGAGCGCATCACGGCCCCGCCAAGGCCCGGACCCCGCTCTCCCCGCGCTCCCTTGCGCCCCTTCCCCAGGCCTCTCCCCTCTTCCTTCGCGGTCTCCTACTCCATGGCGGGAGAAGAAGGGGTGGGGACGGGGCGGGCTCCAGACCTGGAACGGGCCCCAGAGCAGTGGGTGGTGGCCGGAGGGCGGAGCGGGGGCGGGGCCCGCAGATACTGTAAGGGGCGCCCCCCTCTCTCAGCACAGGTTGGGGACGCACAGACTGCCTTGGGGCGTCGGGCTAGATGGCGGCGCGCAGTCTGGGCCGCGGCGTCGGGCGACTGCTCGGCAGCCTACGCGGGCGCTCGGGGCAGCCAGTGCGGCCGCTGCGAGGGATGGGCGCGCCTCGCCGGGGGGCCTCGGGGCTCTCGGGCAGCGCCCCCGCCGCCGCTGCCGCCGCCGCCGCCGCGCAGCCTGGCTTGTACCCCGCGCTGAGCGCGCAGGCAGCCCGGGAGCCGGCCGCCTTCTGGGGGCCCCTGGCGCGGGACACGCTCGTGTGGGACACCCCCTACCACACTGTCTGGGACTGCGACTTCAGCAATGGCAAGATCGGCTGGTTCCTGGGAGGCCAGTTAAACGTCTCTGGTGAGTGGGCTTCGGGGCATCCAGGATGCCCCCAACTCACGCGTCCTGAGGGGACTCAAATGAGGGGACTCAAAGAGTCTCCCGCCAGCAGCAGCCGTCCGGGGCAAGGCTGATCACAGCAGCGTCTTGGCAGAGCCCTCCAGGACCCCTCCTGCAGTATTCTGCGCTACTCTAAACCGTGGCTCCGAGTCACTTCCGACACGCACCCACCGGACCCCAGAGGCTCCAGCCCCGGGCCTGCTGCACTCTGGCGCCCCGAATGCACGTTCCCAGCTCGGGCCGGCGCCCGCAGAGACCCGGCGGCAGTTTGAGATGCCCAGCTGCTGGCCTTGCCCCAGCACCGCCCCTCGGTCCGCTGTCTCCAAAGTTTAATTACCGGGGTGCACAGCGCCGCGGGGCGCCAGCCTGCGGGGACTAGCGGGCGACACCCGGGAGCCCAGGAGTCAGGACTTTCTCGTTCCGGTACTCGGGGCTGGAGGGAAAAACCGAAAGCGGGTGACGGTTGTCACTACCAGCTGCTCTGCGGGGGATCCGCCTGGGGACGAACCCACGTAAACAAAAGGAGTCGTGGCGGGTGGCTTGGGGAGGAGAAAATCCGGCCCAGCAGCTGGAATCCGTGACCTCCTTGCTGTTGGGGCTAGTGCACGGGAAGGAAGTAACAGCAGGCCTCCTGTTCTCAGCCTCAGGGAACTGCCCCACAGACTCACGGACTACTTTAGACTGGTGGGGCTTGAGAGGCCAGGAAACCCGCCCCAGCAGCCGACCAACCGTCCGTCTGTAATCTGCTGGGCCTGAATCCGCTGCTGTTCAGTTAAGATTTGGGGTTGGGGAACTTACACTGAGCCCTGGCCCCAATCTAAGTAAAGTGCTGACTAGGCGGCTGGGGGTAAGGCCCAGGAACTGCAGGCAGCGGCCACACTTGGGGTGGGCCTGGGGAGGGGCCTAGCAGCCTGGGCGGATCTGAGGGGCTGTGGTCTGGGAGGTCACAACCGGTTCGGGGGAGTTTGGAGGTTGTTTAAAAAAAGGACCTGAAGGTCTTTCACGCAGCGTTATGCCCCTTCCCAAGGCCGGAGCTTGGAGGTGGCCTCTCTGTGACACCCTGCCCATTGTCCTGGCTACTCTCCTCTCTGAGCCTCAGTCTCCTCAGTTTTAAACTGCAGCAATTACTCTCCGCTGTTAGGCTGGCTGTGAGGACTGTGCTGGAAGGCATGGAGCCGGTCCAGCCCTAATTAGTGATCAATAAGCATTAGCAATTTTAGTTTGTTACCTTCAGAAATGCCATAAAATTATAGGTAGTATCTTGCAGTTGTTTTTCAAACAAAGAAACTTAAAGGAACTTTGGACCAAAAATTTTTTTTCGTATTGTATATCACTTTGCTGGTTTAATTAAAATGAGTCACTTACTAGATGTGTTTTCTTTAAAATTGAGTCAGCGGCAAGTGTCCTTGAACTAATTGGAAAAAAAGCACCAAACCCTTCATCTGCAGGGTTGGTGGAATGTGCCCTTGAAGGGGACTAGTGCAGCTTGCTAAAGGACAGAGACAGAAAGTGTGCAGCTCCTTTGGGAGAGGCCAAGGCCGTAGCTGGCTGGTGCAGGGTTGCAGCCTCACTCTCAGATAAGACAGTGGGGCGGGCCTCCCGGGGCACACAGCAAGGACCTTGTGGGCCTCACGAGGTCAAGGTTGAGGTGTGCTCAGCAAGCAGTTCTTCTGCCTCCTTTCCCTTCACTCATTGCTCCTGAAGATTCAGCCTTATGGCTACCTTAGCCAGAAAATGAGCTTCCGAAAACTGACTCGTAGAAAAGCAGCTTTCAGCAGCTTCCTCACCTTGAATGTGCATGCCCCCTACCCCCCCATCTGTCAGCACTGTCTCTGCTCTTCCCCAGTGTCTGCAAACCACAGAGGTGACAGTATGAAAAAGGGCCAGACCAGGCCACGACTGCCCTGGGAGCCCCCAACAAAGTTATGGGATGGATGGCGGTGTTTTGGCCTGATCTGTCTGTTGTGTGTGATAAAGTCAGCATGACGGTGGCTTGTTCCAAAGGAGCATCACTCTTGAAACTCCCATTACCCCTTCAGGAATATCTATACAGTTAGGTCTGGAGCAGAGAGGGAGACACACAAAGCCTCTTGTGTAACAAAATGCCATTTATTTGAGCATCTGTGTGCAGATGGGTGGGGGCCAAAAAAGCGTCCATCCTGAGGGAAGGGAAAGCCTTGAGTTTTATCAAGGGTTCGTTTGTGTGTGAGGGGGTGAGTACCTGGGCCAGAACAGCTGCTGCAATAAAATTTTTAAACAACCAATTTCTGGGACCTCTGCATCCGTCTCATCCTGCAGAGATAAGGGAGGGGGATGGTTCCGTCCTTATCAGAGGGGATAGGAATGCTAGCATCTGCAGCTATCTGTTAGATTTTACAACCTCTGGGGACCCTCTAGACTCCTGTGGCTATTGTTTTACAAGCCTAAGTTTTCCATTAACCGCATTCTGTCCTGCATTCCGTCCTATACATACTTTTCAAGTTCCCACCTGGAACAAACCTAACATATACCAGCGGCCCTTGCAGTGTAGTCCATGGACCAGCATCATCATTGTTACCTGGAAACTTTTTAGAAACCAGTTGTGGGGCTCATCCTAGACATCTGGAATCAGAAGCCCTGGGGGTGGGGCCCACCTATGTTCAACAAGCCCTCCAGGTGCTCCAGGTGCACACTCAGGTTTCAGAACCACTGACCTGTACACCGCAAATCAGGGCAGATGAAGGTACTTCTAAAACAGGCAAAATCTGGATTAGTGTGCCGGAGATGGCTCTATTAAACAAACAAACAAACAGTGGTGTGTGGGTGGTGCAGTACAGTTTAGTGGTTCCAGGTGTGTCTTTAGAATCGCAACTTCGTTTGATTTCTTGCTTCCTCATCTGTAAAACAAAGAGAGTGTGGAACAAAATGCTGTTCTAGTCGCTGTTGTTGCATATCAAACCAGCCCAAGCTCAACAGTGCGAGATAGCAGTCATTTTAGCACACTCACGGGCCTTGTGGGTCAGGACTTTGGACAGGGCCTGATGGAGGTGACTCTGGTTTAAAGATCTTAATTGACGTTATTTACAATTCTGTAATCCCGGCAACACCTCATTCCATAAAACAGGATGAGTGTTTGATGGGCTGAGCAGAGGAGGCTGGTTTTATAAATGGAAAAGGACTGAAGAAGACAGACACAGAGAACAAAAAGCAGATTGGTTTTTTCGGAGTCACTCACCTTGTAAAGGTTAAAGCAGAAGGAACTGCCTTAGCACGCCAGCTAAACTGGCATGTTTGAGGGTTTGGCTATGGTCTCACTCTCCTGAGCTCTCGGAAGATCAGATAAACAACTTAGCTGTGTCTTGGTGGCATCGGGCCTTCAGCACATCCTTTCGGTTTGGTCAGGGGAGCCTGGTGCAGGAGCTGAGTCCACACCAGTGGCCTCCTGTACATTTTATTTACCGCTTCTGCTCCCTGATGTCTGAGCTTGGAGTCATCTGTCCGCTTCTCACTCCCAAGTCCGTGGCCTGGGTTGGGACCATTTGCAGGCTGGGCTCAGCTGGAACTGTGGCCCAAAGCCCCTCACAGGGCTTCTCATAGCGTGATGGCTGGGCCCAGGAAATGTCCTGCAACCAGAGGTCCAAGAGACCAACACAGAAGCTATTAGGCTTCCTCTGCCCTGGGGAGGGAGGGTTACCTGACTGAACCTGTTTTCTTATCAGTGGGAGTATGGGCACACCCATCCCACAGCTGTCATTAGAATTAAATGGGAAAACACTTGTAAAGCACTCAGCACTTTCCTTAGCACATTACAGGCTCCCAATCACTGGCCACTTGTTATTTATTAATGAAGCATGTGAGGAGGCTGTGACTTTGAACTTGGCCTTCAGCAGTGTGCTATTAAGAGAGCTGTGCTTCATCTGACATGGACCACATGGATTTGCATCTGATCAGCCTGGGATCGGTGGGGAGCAGGCTTAGGAAGGTGTGCAGGTGGCCGAGAAGGCTCTCAGAGCATCACAGGATCCTGCCAGTTCCGGAGCTCTGATCGCCAGGTGGGGTTATGGTGTCAGGGGCCCACTGGGCAGGGCAGGTAGAGTCTCCACTCCCTCAGGTGACTTGCCTCTATTGCATTTGTGTACAACTGCTTTGCAGAACGTTCTTTGGAAAGCCGAATTCTAAGAGAGATTCTTGCCCACCTTTGAAATTTGGCTCTCTTTGTCAGATGTTTTTGCCCTGTGGCATAGAAACTCAAGCTGTCAGGAAGTTGCAAATGCAGAACTGGAGGATAATGACACGTGTTGCTTTCACAATTCACAACTAAGCTCTATTATCTAAACCCCACATTTTGAGTGATTTTTTTTAAGTGTGTGTAGTCTTACTCAAGCAAGAGTGTAAAAAACCTATTTTGAACCAAGCATTGAGCACTGAGAGATTTCTTGGATGCTTTTCAGAACATTAATTGCAGGAATAGAAGCCATTTTACTGTCACTCTCTCCTCTCTGTGACCTGCCTCCGTAACTCAGACAGCAGCGACCCTGATGCGGCAAGTTACTGCACGCCTTCGCTCATTTTTCTCTCAGCGAGTCAAGTAGCTTTTCTGCAATGTTTCAAGGAACTCTAAATGAAGACATGACCCCCAGTCTCGAGAGGGGGGCCCCCCAGAGCAGTGTCTGGATTCTCTGCAGTCATCAGAGGCATGACTTACTTGAAATAGCAGGTGCTCTGGAAAGTTGGCAAATACAATTTTTGTGACTGATGTAATATCTTAAAATGTACCAGGGAGGATTACTATTTAAAGAAAACCCTTTTGTGAATATTAACTCCCTAGTTTATTTTGATTAAAATTGGATTTCTGTATGCTGGCTTCACTTAAAGTTGGGGTGTGTGAGGGTAAGGGATGTATTTAAATGGCCAAGAAGAGTTCTTGAAAATTCCTACATTAGTGTGTGTCATCTTTGTAATGGAAACGCAAATGCTCTGGGAGTTCTATTTTTTTTTTTTAACAAAAGCAAAAACCCATGGCCCACCCACAGGCATTAGCTAACCGCCTGTAGGCTGTGTTAGGCCCTGGGCACACACCTGGACTCCAGGGGGAGGGATGGAGCACGGGCTGAGCCACGCCCTGCTCCCAATGGCTCATCCCATCCTCACGGCACCAGTGTGGAGGGGCTGGTGGTTCCATTGCACAGATGTGGAAATAAAGATTCCAACTCATATACGAGTAATCCAAAAAATGCTTGCATTGTAATGAAGAGATGGACCATAAATCAGCAAACGAAGAAATCCACACTGGGGTAACTTGCTTAAGGTCTTTGTAGCTGCCGGGGAACAGCATGATAAAGGAATCTCAGGCACATGGTTCCTGCCCTCAGCGACCTTGTGGCCCAGATGGGGGCATAGTTAGTACTGTGTCCCAGAGTGGGGCCCAGGCAGAATAGGGAAGGGTTAAATGGTGTGGGCCACTGAGAGGTGGAACTATAGGTCATTGGTCATTGTGTGCTGGGAAATTTGGAAAAGGCTTAAAATAGGAGGCGGGGTTTGAGCTTCACCTTATATTGTACCGGGCCCTTGCCCAACTCTTCTTGGAAATGCTTGGACGTGGAATTTTCTTGTCCCACTGCCCGGTTCTTTGGACAGAAGGTTTTTTCTTTTTAATTTCCTTTTCTTCTTCCCTTTCTTCCTCCCTCCCTTCCGTACTACTCCTCTTGCCTTCTCTCCTTTCCTCTCTCCCACTCTTCCTTCTTTTTGTTCCTGCAATTGATGCAATAGCAGGAACCAAAAATATGTGCTAAAGGCCAACATATACATGGCATTTTAGGGCCACTGTCCCTCCCAGACCCCACACTGTGCTTTCTCTAGGTGCTTCAGCCACCTGAGCATCGACCATGGTGGCAGTGGCTGTGAGCACAGGTGAGGGTATTGCGTTGCCCCTGGCAACACAATCTGAACCCACAACAGGAAAGTCTCAAATGACACCTCATTTTTACCATCACACCCAGAATCTGGGATCATACGCCCACCCATGGATTAGGAAACTGAGATCTGGAGTTAGGAAACTGAGATCTGGATTAAATAACGTGTGTATTGTAGGGTTGGTGAGTAGGATAGGGGCCGAACTCTAGACCTTGGATTTTTAACTGTGACCTCAGGCTGCCAGCCAGTGAGGCTGTGGCCAGATATCCCACAGGGCTGTTAAGTATGTGTAATTACCCAGCCCAAAAGGAAGAAGAAGACCTTCTGGAATGTACATAGAAGTAGATGTGCATGTGGACACATGTACACACGTCTGTCAGAGTGTGGTCCTAGGACCTTGTTTGAAATGCAAATGTTCAATCAGACTGGGGTGGGCCTCGCCCTCTGCTTGTTCACAAGCCCTTGGGAGGGGTTGTCCTGAGGCCACTTAAGGTTGAGGAGCTCCACTTTAGGTCAAAGAGAAAACATCTACTTGAGGGACAAAGCCACAAAGACAAAAAGAGGTCTGTTTCCTCCCTAGGGCTGGGGGGACAACCTGGTGCCGGTTAGACCCCAGTGTGCCCCTCCAGCTCAAGGATGTGGCCTTCTGTCCATGGTCCAGAGCTTGGCACTTCCTCAGCTCTGTGCTCTGGGTTAGGCTGGCTGTATACAGGTGTGAACAGATACTCGGCCCCTGCCCAAAGGAGGGCCGCAAGCACTAAACATCTTGGGCAGAGTTGGAGGGAGGCTCAGGGTTCACAGGAAGGGAGGTGCTCAGTGAGAGAGTAAGAAACTCAGGCTGAGACCTGCAGCATGGGTGGGCAGAGAGGACAGCAACCCAGGCAGGCAGAAACCAGTGAAAGGCCCTGGGGCAGAAGGAGCTCGCCAGAGTTGGCATGGCCAGTGGGGAGAGGTAGATTACATGGGCCGTGGTGGCCACTTTTTGAGCACCTTCTCTGCGTCAGAGACACCTGGAGGACACTGCACATGGGCTCCATGAGGACCTGCCAGCCCTGGAAGAGATGGACATGCAGCTGATCTCGCCGGCCACCCAGCTGCACCGGGGGTGCCATCCATCCTGTGGCAGGGCTCCCCCTCACCTTCCTCAGCTCTGCCTGCCTGCTTGCCATAAAACAGGCACAGGATCCCCTGCGGGGCTCCGAGGCTGTGAGGGTCTCAGTTGGAAGTTGGGCAGTCACCCTGGGTGAGAAGGTGCCCGGCTGCCGTGGGAGCAGGCCGTGTGATGAGATGAACCCTGGGTGTGGTGTGAAACAGGTTTGATCCCTTCCTGCTGCCTCCTGCTGGGGACTTGGGCAGGTCACAGGAGCACTCAGGCTGTTCGCTAATTTACACCCGGTCAGGCCTCTCTTCACTGTGACTCCAGGTCAAATTCAGAGTGCAGAGAGCGTGTCAGAGCAGAGCTTCCCAGATGCCAGCGTAGGCACACACTGGGGACTTCTTATGAGGCAGGGTGTAACTCAGCAGGTCTGGGTGGGGCTAAGGATTTGTACCAGTACCAGGATTTGTGACCAGCTCCCAGGCGAAGGCTGGAGCAGCCCAGGGCTGAAGCAGGCTCCTGTGCATAAACCAGCAGCACCCTCCTCCTGCTGGGCCCGCTTCTGCATGTCCCTCCCCATATGTGGTCCTCCTCCGAGTCTCTCTGCAGTGTCCCTCCTCTGCCGGGCCTTGCCAGGCTTGTCATAACCTCCCCAGAGTCACTGGAGGGGACAGACCAGCAACTAGGGGACAGGGCCACCACTGAGAGGCGGCCTCTCTGCTGAGTGTTCAGAAGCCAGAAATCCATGGTTTTAGTGTGAAAACTCTTGATCTTAAAATATTGGACTGAAGTAGCATGCTCACACATACATACACGCGCCGGTCAGAGACTCTGCACATCTGACTCTAAGCTGAACTCAGCCTGTGGACCAGGCTGCCTAATGTTTGCTACTCCAGCCACTAACCTTCTCCCTGGCAGCCTTGCTGTTTTTCCATCTCCGTCATAGTTTCCTTGTTCCTCTCACCTACCTGAATTGTCCTTGCCTTGCTGGCAGGGCTCATCCTTCTCCCACCTGTTCTTAGAGCAGTCTTCACTGCCTGGCTGGACTGTTACAGGCTGGAGTGGAGGGCAGGGTGTCGGCATAGACTCTGGAGCTGATCTGCCTGCGTTGAATCCAGCTCTGCCACTGTGTGGCCTTGGGCAGGCTGCTTAACCTCTCTGGGCCTCTCTTTTCCCATTTGTTAAGAGGAGATACCGATGGTCCCTTCTTCTGGCCCACAGCGGGCACTGTCTACATGGAGACGCTTGTGGTCATTATTGTTTCAGTGTCCGGTGGCTCTTCCTTGGGTTTGCCTTCTCAGGGTAGATTCAGCTCTGTGCTCCTGTTTGGTCACGATGCCTGCCGCAGGCTACCTTGTGCTTTTTGGGTTACTTTCTCGTTTCTTAGTTGCTTCTGTCCCCTGCACCCTCGGCAGGGGCTGAGCGTCTGTCCCTGCATTTCCCTTTGCACTCCGCAGGGTGCCTGGAGCAGAAGTGGCGCCCAGGAGACTGGTTGAACAAACCATTGCGGGATTTATATGCCCTCTCCCCTGTGCTCCTAAAAGACCCCCTGTCACCCAGAAAAGCATTTGGGAAAATGGGGAGGGCTTCCAGCGGATGGGATGGAGATTCTAGTGTTTTTAAAGTAATAAACCATGTTGTGCTGGAAGAGAGCTACCAGCCTGCCACCTGCTTGACGGTAGTGAGGTCACGGAGCCTGGGCACCTGTGGGCTGTGGCTGCAAACGTCACTGGAGACCCTGGAGAGGGCTTCGTGTGGGGTTTACATGTGTGCATGTGTACACGTGTGCGTGCACACACACTCACACATTCACACTGATGGTGGATTTGTTGTGTAAATCCAGGTCTGCCACTGAGCCCCTTCTTCTTGGTTTGTCTTCTTGGTTTTCTTCTCTTCTACTTTTTTGGCATTTCTTCTCTTCTATTTTTCTAGTAGTTCAAAGAACTTTCCTCTATCAGTTACTAGTATTAGTAATTTTTTCCCTGGCATCTATCTTCATTTATCAAATGTTTGGGGGTATAATTTATATATGGGACACTGGGGTGACCCTGAGAGACCAGGTGGGGTGGCTGCTGACCCCAAAGCTATTCACAGGACTCACTTTCTCCACACACCTGGGGCCCCGCTGTGGGAAACTGAGTCGTGATCACCTGGCTTTGGGGTGGGGAAGGACTGTGCATTTGCCAGCCAGAGTCAGGCACCTTTGAGATCAGTGAATACCGAGCAGGGTGTCAATGCACACAACCCAATAATCTCCAGGTTTACAGTAAATGGCAGAACTGACCTTCTGTTTCTGCGGACAGTCATGTGATCTGAGCTTGAGTAATGGAGGGCAGGGGAGCAGAGGCTTCTGGAAAACCAGGATGGCATTTCCCTATTGTTGAGTCACTTCTTGGAGCAGAGGCGGGTTTCTAGGGTGCTGGTCAAACACATGAGAGGGGACTCGGCCCCTAATCTGGGCTTGCACCTCCACCCTGGGGCAGATCCCCTGGGTACCGGGGAGCAGGCGCAGCAGCCGTGCACTGCAGCGGGAGCATCGTGTTTGCACTGTGCTCTTTCCAGCAGCTCTGCTGTGGTGCCCGCCCTGGCCACACATCAGAGCCATCCAGGAGCTTTGAAAGCCCAGGGCCCACAGGGGGGTGGTGGCCAGGGGTTGCCAAGGGGAGGCCAACGTGCAGCCAGGGCTGGGACCACTGGCACTTCAGAATATTGGCGGGAGATCACCTCGTACCTTTGGGACCGTGCTTGTGCAGTGACCATCTTTGTTTTCGCAGCTCTGACAATCACTCTTCTGCTGGCAAAGAGGCAGAACCCTCTCCTTGGATAAGGGTAGAGTCCCTCTCAGCGGGTGCAGAGCAAGGCTCCTCAGCAAACTAGAAACCCCCCACCTCCTAACTGTATTCTCACTCTGAAAGCGCCAATTGTAACGTCTGCAAAACCTGTTTTTGTACAGTCAACTGCTTGGATCAGCATGTCCAGAAGTCCCCTGAGAGTGTGGCTTTGATCTGGGAACGAGACGAACCTGGAACCGAAGTGAGGATCACCTACAGGTACTGTGTGTTCCCTGGTGGGGTCTCAGTGCCCAGCAGGCAACCTGGGCCACTCCGTCTGTTTGCTGGGACAACACACCAAACACCCTTGCTGGGCCAGTTAGCAGCAGGCAGGATCCCCCAGCTTGGGAGGAGGCCCGGCCTTCGCGTTCACTTGGCAGCACTTAATGTCTTTAGATTCCCATAGAAGGAACTGGGGCTTTTGAAACAAACGTCATGATGTCCAAGGTATAGAGGAGGCGTTTGGCCCAGTCTCCCGTGCCTGTGTCTGGCTCCGGGGGAGGGATTGTCTGAGTACCAAGGAGCGTGTTTCAGCTTTGGAAATGTTCTCTCATCCCAGGAAAAGTAAACACTACACAAGCTGAACAAAATACGTACTGGAATAATAAAACCATCCCAGTCCACTCAGCCTGCCTCTCAGCACCCTTATGAGAGTGGGACAATAAATACAATTGTCTTTGAATAGTTTTTATTAAAAGCTGATATTTCTATTCTTTGATTCCTTAAGCAGATCGCATGTGCCAAGCACCCTTCTGGACACTGTGCATTCGCTGCGGGGCTTAGACGGGCCTTCCCAGAGCTGCTTCCCGCAGGGGACGGATGGCTTTGCTCAGAGGCTCTGGGGTCACTCAGTGCAGGATTGTTGGTTCTCCATTAAAGCGCCCTTCACTTAGGGCTCAACTTCCCTTACCTGGATATGTCAGGCCCACGATGTCCCCAGCTATGTGCTTTATTGCCACATCTCTCCGTCTACCCCCAGCCACTCAGGTCATCAAGTGGCTGATTGAGTTCACTAGGCGTTCAGCTGCTTCCCTATCGCTGGCACACCTCCGTCTGTGCGTGAACAAACCTCTGGAAAGAAACTGGGGGCTGCTGCCTTGGGGGTGGTTCTTCAGTAAAAGATGAAAACCCTGAGGAGCTACCTGGACACCCGGAGGCCCAACAGTGAGCACGTCCAGTCCTGGTGCTCCCCAAGGGCTAATTCCCTTCCCTCACTGTCTCAGGTGTGCCTGGACCCCATGGCAGGCAGACCGTGTGCGGCGGCCCCTGGGCTGGACGCCGCCGTGTGCACACTGAGTTAGTGTGAAGCAGCCTCAGGCCGTGTGAGAGCTGGGCACGGGCCAGCCTGCTGAGACGTGCGGTCACATGCAAGCCACGCGGGAGTTCTCAGGCCTGCAGCCAGTGCACCAAAGCAGCCCTGGGCCAGAGACAGATTTATAAGTACAGCAAAGTATTTATTATTCTCTTTTTCTAAAAGTAAACAGACATAGTCCAAAATGGTTTTGCAGACCTTAGCCAGGCTTGAGACCAGGTGAATATTTCTGCTCGGTGTTTGAGTGAAAAGTGTACATACAGCTAGTATTTGAGGGACTTAGGTTATTTTCCTGGTCATTTTAGGTTTTGACATGAGGTTTTCTTCTTCTCCTCTCCAAGAAAGCCCCCCAGACCCTGGCACTGGTTGTCCTGCCAGCAGACACACACACTGCCACCAAGCAAAGTGCTTTCCTTCCCAGGCACCTCCTGTAGTGGCACCCAGGGTACCTCAGGACAGTCACAGCTGGAAGATCAAAGTCCAGACCCACAGTTAAACCCTATGGACTGACAAAGGTTGGGATGCTGATGCCAACGCAGTTTCCTGGGTACCAGGATGCTTGCGAGCGGCCAGGAAGTCTGTATGTCAACAAGACCCCAGGAGAGTCTCCGGTGACCTGGAGAAAGAAACTCCCGACTCTCAGCCTCACAGGTGGCTGGTCAGTAGGGGCAGCTGCACCCCTGGGACGGCGCTGGCAGCCTTTGCCCTGTGCGTGGTGGATTTGCAGCCTGCACTTCCTCAGGTCTTCACGGCGCCGGGTCAGCAGAAGGAGGCACATTCTGGTTGGGCGCCATCCTCCTGGCTGGTGACCTTGGGAAGCACGTGATCTCCCAGGGCATGATTTGCCCAGCTGTACAATGGGGGTGATTATCATAACTGAAATGACTCTAGAGTGTTGGCACAAGGAGAGGAGGGATTGTGATGATTGTGCCGTAGCTACTGTTCATTACTTATCAGATTCCAGTGTTGTGTTAGGCATCATAACTGGGCAGTGAGGCTGGACCTCGTGCCGGTGCTGGCTGCGGGACTCTGGAAGGAGGAGAACCTCTTCAACTGTGGTTTTGTCCAGCTGCCTCCTTCGTAAGTGCGGTGCTCACTCCCCACTGGGAGGTGAAGGGGCAAGAGCCCTTGGCCTTGCAGGGGTTCAGCCTGGGATGTCTGTGCCCATCTCCCAGGAAGAGGGCAGTCTGTGACCCGAGGCCAGGGCCACAGCTCCATTTCCAGCCTTCCTCTGCCCAGAGCCACCTAAGGCAACTGTTCCTCCCTAGTGAACCAGTGGGCCGGCAAGCCCTGGGCAGGGCAGGGACTCTGGAGGGTGAGAGATGGGTGCAGATAATCTGGGGCCCCTGAGGCTGTGTGGCCAGACAGCATCCTGGGCAGCAGCTCCCTCTGACTGTCCACGTGAGCTTCTCCAGCAGGTGCCTATTTTAGAAGATTGTCTTTCATACCTTAGTTCAAGTGGGCAGATTCTAGAGACCCTTGGGGGTGGGCACGCGGAGGAGCAAATTCCTGTCTTTCCGGAAGATGGTGGTGGGCCTCAGCAGATTAATGAGGCTTCAAGACCTCGCCTGCCCAGATCCTGGGGTGCCTCTCCCTGCCTGGAGCCTGGGAGTCTGGGCCAGAGATTTCCAGGCTGGGGATGGACCCAGGGCATGGGGAGCAGCTGGAGGCCCTGAGCTTGTCCCAGATGCTCTCAGCCCATGGGGTGAGCCCCAAACAGAGGAGAGAGCAGGCTGTGGGTACCAGGCTGAGGGTGTCTGCCAAGGCTCTGAACCAAGCACATCTCCTGTCCAAGGATCTCTGCAGAGGGGTCTGAACTTGAACTGAGCCAAACGAGAGCATCTTAATTAAGCCAGAAGACCAGGTTTTAGCTCTGGCCAGCCCTGTGGCCTCAGCCTCAGGCCTGTCACTATGGGCCTCAGCGTCCTTGTCTGTAAGAGAGAGGAGAGATGCCCCAGCCTTGCTCCAACACTGCAGGGCTGCATGCAGTGGGGTGGCACAGAGCTGGGCCCCCCAGCATGCAGTGAGGAAGCAGCAAGGACAGGCATCACGTGCCCTCCTGGGGAGCTGACTGCAGTCTCCACTGTGGAAACTACTCCTGGAGGGGGTGATTTCTGTGGCTGTTTCGTCCTGGCCTTCTTATTGGGTGGAGTTGTGCATAGTGAGAAACCCCTATCCAGAGGAGCAGAAGGGATGTTAGGCCTCCCCTGACCCTGCCCACTTTAGAGCCCCTTGGTGGGTGCCGGGGATTGGGGAGAGAAGGCTTTCTCCCCAGGTGGGCGTGCTGGGCCAGCACGGGGCCTTATTGAGTCTATACAGCCTGGAGCCTGGTGTGGAGGCCCTCAGGGAAGTGCAAGATGGGCGTGGCCCTTTATCTGGGAAGAGGGAGCCACCTCCCTGGGAGGTTTGTTTCTGCCCTTGGCCTTGGTGTCTTTACTTGGCACTTATGAAGATCACAGAAGTGGCTGGTCCCTGGGGGACAATGGGAAGCGGGAAGTCCCACCATAGATACCTGGTAGGAGAAGGCTTAGGGAGAGTTGAGTTTTGAGAGGCAGAAGAGGGGAAACCTGGTGAAGGCAGGAATGGGGACCGGTGGGTGAGCTCACTGCAGGGTCACTGCAGACATGGTGGAGGAGGGAGGCCGTGCTCCGTGCTGCTCTGGCCCCTGGCTGTGGACCTAGAGGAAGGATTTGCTCAGCTGCAAAATGGAGTCACGCTTCTCCTCTGTGCTATGGAGTGTTGAGAGGGATGCAAGGGGCGAAAGCCCGGAACGGTGTCTGGAAGGATGAGGGTCTGTTTCAGCTGCAGGTGAAGCAAGGTCAGCAGAGATTTCAGAGTGAAGAAGAGCAGGGCACTGGGCGGCCCTGTGGCTGCTGGGTCCAGGAGGGGTGGGGTGGCGTTTCCAGGGGCCATGACACTCAGTAGGATGTCACCTTGGGGGGACAAGTGTGGCAGCTAAAATGCACCCCTGCCCCATATCCTGAGAGCCTGATCCTTGCACCTTGTTCTTCTGCTCCCCCCAAATTAATACCTTAGTGAGGAAACTCCTCTGTTAAAGTATCAGGGCAGTTGGGGGGGCACTAACTGCCAGGAGGCTGACAGGTGATCCTGTGGGGGAAACAGCTGGGCTGACCCCGAGGAGCAGGGATGAGGAGGGGCCCTGTGGGGGTCCAGGCCCAGGGCTGCCCAGCGCCCACCTGAGGGGAGGGAGCCCTGGGCAGCCCTCCGAGTGGCTCAGGCTACAACACCTGGTCTGCAGTTGGTGCCCGGGAGCCGGAATGGGGTAGAAACCCCGGGTTACTTGGAACATGCTGGTTTTCAGCCAGAATCTACCTCTCCTTAAGACTTGGGCTCCAGATGTTGTAGCTGGGAAATGTTTTAAGTCTTTCTATATATGAGCGCTTATGTTCCTCTGTCATTCTTTTGGGCAAGCTAAGGGTCTTGGAATTTCACGTTAGAATGGCCGTATCTTCAGACTGCAGCGAGCAGCCCACGCTGAGCGAGTTTGTCTTTGTGTCCGTGGAGATCTCTTTGATGGGGACTTTTCTGAGCATTCTCTGGGGCAAAGTGTGACAGAGGCTTAATCCCAGGAGCACACAGTGAGCAAACGCCTCCCTTGGAGCTGGAGCCTCGCATTTGTGAGCCCCCTTCTGCCACACAAGGGCTGATGGGGAGCGAGGAGCAGCTGGCTGAGGGGAGGGGCAAGCTTGGAGTGGGGGCGGGGAGGCCTCCCCAGGGGGAAGGACAGGCCTGTGGTGCCACCTCTGGTGCTGGCTGCTGCGTGGAGATGACAGGCCTTTGTGAGCAGCAGGCTTAGCTCGACAGCAGCTAAGCCTGACTTGCAGCTTTGCTGTGGGCTGCGCTGTGGCATCCCGTGGCCTGGTGGTGACCAGTTCGTATCAGGACAGTTCGGCCAGCACAGAGGCCGGTGGGTGGAAGTTTCTGGCCTGGCTTGTCTCCCACTCGCCCCCTGCCCTCCCCCCAGGGCGCTGCATTTCTGTTCCCTTGTCCTCCGCCTCCACTTCCTCCTGCGTGCTAGGCAGACACAGAGCGAAGGCATCACCATGGGTTAGACTTGGTGTTCAACACATGGAATGAAAACCAAAGCCCAGACAGAAGCGAGCATGCCCTGTGGCCGGTGCCCAGTGCAGCCCTGGGCTGGGGGCTGTGGGGTGAGGGTGGTCAGACCTGACTGGGCACCAGAGCTCCTGGTTCCCTGTAACCAGCCTGCATGCAGGGCTGGATGGGGGTTCCTGTGCCAGCCCCCTGTCCTCCTGAAGCCACGTGGTGTCTCCTCTGTGTCCAGTCTCTGGCCTTGCTGCCCTCACCCCCAGCTCTCTGGGCAGGATCTGACACCGATGATCTCAGTTCATATTCTTGGTCACCCTCGGTTTTAAAGCCCAGGACCCTGACGCCCAGAGACCTTCAGGAATTAGGGAGTTCACACAGCTGGAAAGGCCGGAATTGGCTCAGTGGGGTATTGAGGAATCTGATGTCAGGTGCCATCAGAGGGAGGAGGTGCAGGTGTGCAGGGACCCTGCCTCGCTGTAGCCCAGGCTTCCCGACCTCCACAA
Source organism: Propithecus coquereli (assembly GCF_000956105.1). Taxonomy (NCBI): domain Eukaryota; kingdom Metazoa; phylum Chordata; class Mammalia; order Primates; family Indriidae; genus Propithecus; species Propithecus coquereli. The sequence continues at coordinate 1,109,566 of NW_012150385.1, read as the reverse complement.
ACCTCTAAGTAAACATCATCTCGGTGGGCTGTATGCACTGTCGCTGACCATCACTGACCAGGGCCATGTCTCCCACGTGTCTGCGGGCCCCAGAGGATGAGCAGACACTCATTAGGCACTGATGCCAGCTGGGGAGGGGGCTTGTTGGTGCCAGGGGGCTTCAAGCCCCCTCATGGAGGGTTGCACTTTGGCTGCAGGAGGTGGGGCCGAAGGCTGTGGAGTCATTGGTGCCAGGGGATGGGGTGACAGCTCAGTGCTGGCTGCTCCTTGGAACGGGGGCCTCCCCTTCATTCTTCTCCTGATCCCTCCACCCACGGCTGTCTTGACCTCATCTGAATGCAGTCACAGTAGGGGGTCGGGCTGGGTGAGGAGGTTGAGAATTTCCCATCAACAAGTCCAGCCAAACTCCTCTGAGAAGCCTGGAGAGAGGTTTCTGGGCTATTGGCAGATACTATGGGTTCCTTTGTCCCCTGTTTGGGCCGACACAGTCCCATTTTCCCTGCCGGTTCTCCGTGGAGGAAGGCTTTGGGAGACAAAAGCCCTGACCAAGGTAATGAGGCAACGTGGACATGGAATTTAGAAGAGGTCACATAGAATCTTACCAGATGCAAATATGTTCAGGGCTTCCTTGTGGTCTCTAGACGGGCCAGAGAAATCGGCCAGGCAGCTTCAGCCATGTGTATCTCTGGCTGGAATCTAAAGCAGTGACTTCCAGACACAGGCTGTGCCTCGGCGTCCCCAGGGGAGGGTTTCTAACAGTTCAGTGCCCAGGCCCTGCTTGGGCCCTGCTGAGTCAGGATCTCTGAGTGGGCCCCGGGAATCTGTATTTGAAATGCATCCTTGGTAATGTGGCTGTGTGCCCCATCGGAAATGTATCTGTCAGGATTCAGTTGCAGAAAAGGGAAGTTACTGCCGCTCTTTTAAGCAGAAAGGGCATTTAGGCAGGGTGCCTACAACGCTATGGAAGGCAGGACGAGCAGCCTCTGGGTGGACCCTCAGCACCCTCCTCTGGCATAATCAGAAGGGACTCCAGAGACCCCACTGCCACTGTTGAGTTTCCAAACACACTGCTGTGGCTTTGGTCCTGGGGTCAGGAAGCCACCGTATTGCTGGTTTGGCTGCACCCTCACAGCTAGTGGGACTGCTCCAGAAGAACCCAGCGTCTCCCAGCCACACTGAGCAACAGCAAAGCAGCGGCACACCTTGCATCCTCTCCTGTGTGCAGCTAAGTAATGCAAGCTGGTTCTCATGCAGAACCCCAGATGCAAAGGTGTCTCAAGTGGAGGATGCACCCTAGGGAGGCTGGTATGGATGCCAAGTGAGAAGACGCCATGGCAACCACAGGCAGGTCCAGTGCAGTCATGGGGAAGGGGGTGTGTTTGCAGCCCCACTGGGGTTGATGCCTGGGCAGTTGCCTGCTACAGCGTGAGCAGTCACCTGTAGCTTCCCAGATCCCAGGCCACTGGATGCGGCCTGGTGAGCCTTCCTCCTCATACAGGTGACAGAAGCCTCAGAATCATTCCTGTATGCAAAGGCCTTTGGCCACCATGGCTGTGCAGGGTTATAACTAGTAGGCTCTGATCTTTACCCCGTAACTTAGGATTCCAGCCAGGGTGGGCTCCTCCAGGTGGGGATTCATCGCAGGCCAGCCATGTTCAAAAAGGACAGTCTTCTCTCTCACATTATAAACCTATTAGTTTTCTGGACTTGATGACTAAATTGTGGCACAGTTTTCCAGTCTAAAGTTTTGCAAGAGCTTTTTGGCACGGTTTTCACTGGTGCAAAAGGGGACACTTTTGCGGACTTGCAGAAGGGCACCCTGTCCGAATGGGTGCACGGCCTGGCATGGATGCCAGTGTCCTTGGGCTAGTGCCTTTGAGCTGGCATGAGCTGCAGAGCCACGTGCAGTGGCCCTGGGACAAGGGCTGCCCAGGGAGAGGATGTGACTGTGCTCTCTGCCCTTCACCCCATGCCCAGGAGAGCACTGTAGTATATGGAAGTCCAACCCCTGAGCTTGCAGTGACCCTCGATGCCGTCTTAAAGCCAGGCCCAGAGGTACTGAGGCCCAGAAGTGGCCGTAACATGGGTGGAATGAAAAAGAGGCCCGAGCTTGCTCCTCCCCTCCTTCCAAATTAGCTATTTAAATTTTAATTAGAATTATTATTAAATGGAGTTATTAAAAGGAAGGAAATAAATTATCAACAATTATTGTTTTTATGAAAGGAAAAATCAGTTCAAGTGAACTTTAAGGGCAGCCTCTGTCAGGGTTACAGGCAGTTTTGGGGATGTGGCTACAAGGAGGGAGGAGCAGGCTGCCTTGGGCGGGTGGGCGTGAGCATTGGTGCTGCAGTCCCTGGGGCTGGGGCCGGTGTCCAGTGGGCTCCTCAGAGCCACTGTGAACTTATTGTCCTGAAGCCTCATCCAGTGAGTCATAATGGTAGCCTGAAATCAGCCACAGTGGAAATATTTGCACCATGATAACTGGTAAATGCTATCAATCAGGGCTTTTTTCCTAAGAAAACTGGTCGTTAAACATTTGCCAGCCCAACACAGGGCTGCAGGAGCCTCCTGCTCTTCTTAAGAGTTTTATGCTTCTGCAGGCTGGGGCCTCTGGGTCCCCACCGTGTGACCCTGTCCGGAGCAAACCTTCCCTCCAGGGCTTATTCTCCTCCAGGTGTTAATTTGGAATGTTCTATGGACTCACAGGAAAGCATGAGAGATAGAATGACCTCCAACTTGTATCTAGGGTCTGGAACTTTCTGTGTGAAGTTAGTGGCCCTGCATTTTGTTGTTTCTGTGTAGAGTAATCTAGAGAGACAAAACAAATGGCACATGGGATGTGTAGACCTGGAGCACAACCTCAAAAACATCCTGTGACTTTTTTTTTTTAACCACAGGGAAAAGTGAATGCTTTTAGAAGGTTAAAACCCACATCCTTTTCCAAATTCCACCAGGAAAAGGACTCACTTCTGTGGCTTTCCCTGGGAGGTAAACAAGTCTGTCCAGCCAGTGGTGAATGTTCTGCCAGGGCACCAGCTGTTTGCGAGGCTGGCTTCCAGGGCTGGAGTCCACCAGCGTGCCCTTGCCTGGGCTGCCGGCCTGCAGGAGCCTCCGTGGCTCTTCACGCATTGGCACCCGCTTCCCTCAGTGCTGGGAGCTGAGCTTTGTGTCTGGAAGGAAAAGAACTTCTTTTCCGGAGACAGGGCTCGGGCCAAGTGCTGAGGTCCAAGGGGAAACCAGGTGTTTATTAGGAACTAGGACAGAGCTTGTCCTGAGTGTGACCTGTTACTAAGATGCTTCAAGGGTTTCTTCAGAGGCTGACTGCATGCTGGGCTCCCATCAGAGGAGAAGAAACTTGGACATACCTGAGGAGACTGTCCCCTGGTACAGGTTGTCCTGACTGCTGTATTACTGAATTACGAAGGAAAGCGCCTCCCTTACCCACCCTCTCCCCTGTTCTCCTCGGGATCCATTTAACCCCGGAGGGCGAACACGCTTTTAGCACTGGTGTTGCCATCTTCCCTTTTGAACAGAGTCAGCCTCAGGATCAGAGCCTTTGGTTCATTCTTAAAATAAATTCATATTTAAAAAGTAAACTAACCCAAGAAAAATGTTACATAAATAGTGGTAGCTGGCAGATGGCAAAAATTATGAAGTTTGGGAATCCTTACCATAGAAAAGGAGTCGTTCTGACACAGAGAAACTGGGTAAGAGCAAGGCCCCCGGAGCCCAGGCCTGGGTTTGAATCCTACCCTGACCTACACAGTTGAGAAAGCCTTGAGAAAGTGGCTTAACCTCTCTGTGCCTTGGGTTTCCTCATCTGGAAAATGAAGAAGGGAGTGACCGCTCGGAGCCCATGGCTGCCATTGTGAGAGTTAAATGGGTTCTTTATGTGAAGAATTCAGAACGGTGCTGGGTGCTGGACCTCGCTCAATAGCTGCTACTGTTGTCATTCCATGGGAAGGAGCTATGAATGGGCGGTGGGGAGAAGGTAGGCAGGAGGAGGGGCTCAGGGAGGGAACCAGTCCCCTTGATGCTGAGGAGGTAGGAGGCGGGAGGCGGGGGTGGTGGTGGCCATGGCTGGCCTGAGGAGGAGGCTCCCTGTGCTCACAGTGTGGGGCAAGCCGGCTGGAGAGGGTGGGGCAGCTGGTGGAGACAGCAGGGTGACACAGTGGGTGACGGGTGGGTTGTGCAGAGCACATGGGGTGGGCCTGCCTTCCCTCTGGCCTCTTAGACCCACAGGTCCCAGGCCAAGTGTCCAGAGCCTCCAGGCAGGCAGCAACCCCGACGGTGGGTGAATCTGCGTCCTTCTCAAACCTGCTTCTGCCATCAGGACCTGCCTCGAGAGCACAGAGCAGGTGGGCTGTGCAGGTTAGGGCTTCATGCAAGGCATCTGCACATACCTCTGAGGTACATTCTCCCTGAACTGGTGACACAGATACTGCGGCTTACACGAGGCAAACTGGCATTTTGCATTCTCCCTCCCGAGGAGGCACTTGAGGTGACCACCTCTCTTAAGGAACCGTCAGTGTTGACTAATCCTCTTTTTCCCATTTCTCATCCTGTCATTTCCTGTAGTCATTATGGCTGCTGTTTACAGACTGCCTTTAGAGGTTTCTGGAAGTTCGTATTTGATCTCCACAACCACCTTGGTAGTGGGGTCTATTGTGCCATTTCACAGATGAGACAATCGGGGCCCCAGGAGTGTGGGGTGCTGGGTAGGAACCGTCTCTCTGATCAGTCCTTGTTTGGCCTCCAGTGAGACTCTCCTGGGTGATAAACTCTCTCAAGTTCAGTACTTTCCATGGAGTGTAGCAAAACCTTAGGGAAAATATATTTATTTTCTGTAAGAAATTTAGAAAACACACAGCTCTAGTGATCCAAAGTTTACTGATTGGCCTGGCATCACCACTGGCAACCCAGCTCCTGTCCCCTGGGAACCCTCACTGTGTCTGGCAACTAGCAGCTTTGGGAGTTTTGTGTTTAAGTGGGTTTTCTGCTTATATTTTCACTGCAGCTTCTCTTTGCTAAAGGTCATGATCATAAAATCCAATAGTGACATGTGAGGAGTTTCAGACTTGGTTTATGGGTCTATCCAGCCGATTTCTTGGGCTTCCCTCAGTGGTAGTAAGTTGCAGAGTGAGCAAATTTCATTACTATTAAATCAGATTTAGTGGCTATAGTAATGTTATGTCTTCATCAGAGGAGCCTGCCAGGAGGGAAGGAGTCTGTTCCCCAGGCCTGGTTCTGTCTGTGCCATGTGGCCCTCCACACTCTTTCTGTATGAGCAGGGGTCTGTCTCGCCATGTGTCCCTTCCCTAAAGCTGACCCTTTCTTCTCTCACCACCTCTACCTTCCAGAAACAGTACACTGAAGAAAATACAAAACTCTAGAGACAGCATAGGAGTGTCATTTCAAGCTCTGCATCTAGAACTTGGAGCTGACACCCTCATCACACATGAGCTTGGAGGCGGAAGTGACCGTGTCATGAAATGCTTTGTGTCTCTCACAGGCCTTCACCTATTGACATGATTATCTGGGTTTACTTCCTTTATTGGCAGAAGAAAATGAAAAGTATCTGTGAGCTGGTTTATCAGAGGAGGTGGTCCTACCCATTTGCTTCTCAAAAGTGCAGAACATTTTCATGCCAGTGTGACACAGGTGACAGCAGCATTGGCCCCTCTCAGGGGCAGGAGGATGCAAGGTGTCTGCAGAGTGGGCCTTGCTCAGTTGAGAACATGGGCTCTAGCTGCCCTGTGCCTGCTGGCTTCTCATTTCACACTTACCTGCTGTGCCAATTAGCTCAACAAATACTTATGGAGTATCTTTTATGAGGTAGGCTTAGTTTAGATGCTAGGAAGGCAATAAACAAAACCCAAATCTCTGCCCAAGTAGACCTTGCACTCTAGTAGTGCAGACGGACGTCAAGGAAGGTAAGTCTGTTAGCTAGTGTGTACTTCATGAACACTAAGAGCCAGAGGCATTGTAGGACACAAGGAAATCATGCATTCTCAATTTATTTCTTAAACACAACACACACAGATGACCATCTTACTTCCTTGAGCTCTCATTGGGAAATGTCTAGGAGGGAAAAGTATTTTCAAATATTAACCATGAAAAAGCAGCTTTGATTGGTAGATGAATAAATAGTAGCGTATTATTTCTTCCTCTCTTTTCTCTGAACTCTGTTTCCAGCTGTTTCCTGTTTTGGACTAATCTTAAATTCTGAGGCTAGAGGGCAGGGGGTCCATTTATATCATCTGAGTTTAGGTATCATGTTGGTTACAAATGCTTGCGGTTAAATTGTATCTTTAGCATCAGATAAAAGTTATTCTCCGCTGATGTTAAGAGTTGGCTATAGAAGGTTTTCTTTCTTCCCTCAAGGCCAGTCAGCAACATTTTACTGGATTAAGCACCAGGAATACAAGGCCAAATTTGTGTTTTTGTGTGCTTCATTTGCATACATCCACACTGAAAGCTTAGCATTGTAAGAGTCAACATTGCAGACAAACTTAAATACTCTGCTTAGTATCTGAACAAGAAGTGTTATATTTCTCTTTGGACTTAAAACTCTAAATCATTTAATGACTCAGAAAGCTGCAGGTTCCCATGCTTTGGGAAGTCCCCTGGGCTACTAAGTAAGATTCTGCAGGCAATGAGGAAGCCAGTGTTTTCTGCAGCTACAGCTCAAAGCTCTCCTCACTGAGTGGCTGCATTTTCTTATTGATGCAGAAACAGTAGCCTTTTGGTTTGTGGACGTCTTTGAGAAGTCATGAATATCTAAAAACATGTGTTTGAACCGTTCCTGAGTATTTGGAGTGACAGAATCACTTGCACAACATTTATTTTTCAATGATTTGAGGACCTAGGTTTCCTGACCATATTTTCCAACTGTACAAGTCTTAAGAAGATTGTAAATGAAAAATGAGAGTTTAAAATGAAAAATCCAAGTTTAAAAAATAGTGGGTTAGCTGGAAACATAGGTAGAAATTGAGATATGGATAAATAGAATGTCTGTTTTTATAAAAAACACTTGTGTTAGTGACCTCATGTTGAATTTGAGCCACCTGTGTCAGGTATTTAAAAATTAATATGCTCTTAATTTACATGATTAAATATAGAGTTGAGGTCAAGGGTCTGGATACCCATATTCTGCTCTGGGCAGATACCATGGGAATGTGGGGGTCCGTTTGGTAATCTGGGAAAGGCTTCAAAGAGGATGGGGTGGGGGGATGGGGAGAGTATTTGGGAATTTGAAGAGCTGTCATTGAATGACAAACTAGATTTATTCTGGGCACTTTAAAGGGCTGAGCTAGGACTAAGGGGTGGAATTTGAAGATCTGCAAATCTTGGTCCAATTTTAGGTAGACTCTTTCCCTATTAAATGACAAATAAAGAGGCAGCCCCATGGATGACCTCTGGCAGTGTGACGTTTAAGCAGTGGCAGGACTGCTATGGGCTGGAATGTGGCAGCCGACTCCAGAACCCCAGGGAGGCTGCACTGCCTGACCTTGGAAGATCCCTTCCACCTCAAGGTTTATGGCCTTGACAGAGTAAATAGGAAGGGGATCAAGCTCTGAGATTTACCTGGATGAAATTCTTTATCAGAAGCCTCTCCTATGGACTTAGCAGCAAGAGTGTGGGACCCACCAGACCCTGCTCCAGCTCTTGGGCACATGATCCAGGCCCCTTGGATGAGGACCCTTGGTCTTCCAGGGAACACATGGTCAGCCTTGGCCTGGTCTCTAGACCCTCTCTCAAGGCTGTAGTTCAGCTGTCCAGTTCCAATGGCTGGGCGACTTCTCCTCTCGTAGAGAAAACCCACTCATTCCCTTCTGCCTCAATCCTCCTACCCACAGCCAACTTGTCCAGGAAGCTCTCCCTGCTACCCTCAGTGACCATACCAGCAAGTGGAGGTGCTCAAAGCCCTGCACACCTTCACACGTGCCTCCTTTTCCCCAGTCAGAGCTGTGCTCCTGGAGAACCCTTTCTCTCTCACTTCCTTTGTCCAATGCCAACACCCCACTTACCCCCATGGGCTAGAATGGGATTTTTAACATCTTAGGAATTCATGGAAGTTAGGTAGTTTTTGTCATTTTAGAAAATGATTTCAAACAAAGATTTCTGGGAGTTTCCATCTAATAGGAAAGAGAATACCTACTGAATCTTCAGCAAAGGCTCTGGTGCGTCCTGCTTCTCATTAATATTTTTTAAAGATACGGCCCTGGATTCTAGAGTTTGGTGTTAGGGGCTGTCAGAGGGAGTTCTTTGTTTTATCCTAAATTTAGCGACGGGTGAGGGTGGCGCCTTTGTCCCCTCCTTCTGAAAGCTTTAAGGAAAAAAGATGAAATCCAGCAGAAGAGGCACGCTGGGGCCAGCCTGGGCAGGAGTCTCTGGCGGCGGGGCGAACTGCAGGCTGAACTTGTGATTTGGTTCTCAACTCGTCTCTTTTGCAGAATGGCTCTGAGAAGAAACAAAGGCCTTCTTGAGGTCCCTGCCTGAGATGGGGATCGTTCATTTTCATTCCACTGTGGTTTCTTGGGCAGCCTCTAACTGAGCTCATTTTCGTTCCACTGTGGTTTCTTGGGCGGCCTCTAGCTGAGCTTCGCTGTTCTTGGGAGCTCTTTCCTTCACTACCCTTTGATCACAGAGGAACTATGCAAACACACTTGTAAGGGGCCTTGCCGAGAGCAAGGAGCGCAAAGGAGGGTCTGATTGCTGGCCGCCTGCGGGGCAGGGCTGCCCTGGTGGGGCCTCCTGGAGCAATGCAGCCGGCAGTGGAGCCCGGCTGGTGGCCCGCCCCAACCCACAGGGAAGGAGCCTTGGTTTCCCCTACTGTTATGTTCTGTATTAGTTCTTTTTATTGCAAACAGTGAAGATCAAACCACGTACAGCAAACGTGGGAAAATGACTGGATAATGCAATTGTTAAGTCCGGATTCAGCCAAACAACCTTGGCATTGCCTCCACTGTCACCACTTCCAGCCCCAAAGGGACAACTGGGCAGCTCTTGTGTTCTTCGGGCTTTCTCAGAGTTGAGTATCATTAGCTCTGATTGGGCTGGGTTGGATCATGTGTCAACGCCAAGCCAATCAGCTTGCCCAGAGGGATGCTGCACTCTGATTGGGGGACCAAACCTCGCGATAGGTCCGAGTGTGGTGAGTGGGGTGGCCACGCCCATGCCACGTGGTTGTGGATTTGGGTGTGGGCGGCTGGCCGCAGCTGCGGGCACCCTGCCTTCTGTTCCCTGAGTCCATTCAGCCTGGGGAGAAACTTGGGGTGTTTGCTCTACCCGCCAGTGCTGCCTCGGGGCTGCAGGAAGGTGGCTGTCCCGGCTGTCGCCTTTCCTCTGGATTCACTGTGGCTTCCAAGAGTTGGGGTCTGTCCTACCTGGGCCTGGGATTCTCGCCTGTGTTTGTTCAGAAAACTGGGCCTACCCTTTCCCCACTAAATGTGTTACTTTTGAGATTTGTCTTTCGGTGGTGAACGTTTTGTGAGGTTGTGGGAATACGATGACCTGGTGCTTCGAATACGAGTGGTTTCTCTGAAACCCTGCTCTAAATGGACACAGTACAGCCATATAACCTGAGCAGTGTGACAGTGAATCTCTGTCAATACCAATCTACAACTGTTAAAAACATTTCTTTCTGCAAAAGAACTTTCCACGCAACAAGTATTCAAATGTCTGTTATCCTCCCTGCTCTGGGCTAGGTGTACAGCACATGCAGTTTCCAGAATTGTTCACCCCAAACTATTCTGCGTTTTGGCCCTCCCCCGTCTCTGATGGCCTTCTCTTCCCTGTACCGCAGGGAGCTGCTGGAGACCACATGCCGCCTGGCCAACACGCTGAAGAGGCATGGAATCCGCCGAGGGGACCGTGTGGCCATCTACATGCCTGTGTCCCCACTGGCTGTGGCATCAATGCTGGCCTGTGCTAGGATCGGAGCTGTCCACACAGTCATCTTTGCTGGCTTCAGTGCACAGTCCTTGGCTGGCAGAATCAATGATGGTGAGCAGGGGATGGGGGAGGGAGGAACCTGGGAGTCCCCTGGTCCTTGTTGCTGGGGGCCTGGCCGTTAGGGTGGAGACCGTCAGAGTGGAGACAGACATTAAAAGTCACACAGACAAATGACAGATGCTACTAGGGACAGGCATGTGGCTGAATGAACGTTTATTCTGTGGGCTGAGATCTGAGTGCATTGGACTTAGCCAGGTGAAAAAGGGGAGGGGAGGGTTCTAGGTGGAGGGAACAGCAGAGGTCCAGGCCAACTGGTAGGGAGGAGGCTGGCATGGTGCAGTGCAGGAGGAAAGGAGTGTGCAGGGTGTGATGAGGCTGGAGGTGAATGGAAGGTTCCATAGGTTAGCAGTTGGAATCCTTCTATTATGAGGAATTAAGAGGTTGACCATCTTCAGGGGCCTGGCGTCAGGTGAAGGGAACGTGTGGTATATCTTTAAGGATTTGTGTCTGCAGGCGGGTCAGTGTCTCCTGGACAGTGTGTAGAACGGTAGTCTCTTCTTGCTTTTGCTGATGCCAGAGGGCCAAGTGTCTTATTGGTGGATGGTCCCATATCCGTGCAGAGAGAGCTTCCTACTCTTTCCTAGAGAGAGCCCCCTGAACTGGCTTCCCAAGGAAGGCGCCAGGTTCTGGAGGCCATTGAGAGGTCTTGTGTCTCATAGAAGACTGCCTGTGGGTGGTAAGCAGCTAATGGGCTGAGTTCTCAGACCCCTGGTGAGCACCCTCTGAAAAAAAGGCTAGAAAGCCCTTCCTCTCCCTTTCAGGGTTTCTCCCTCCACTTTGAAGGGTTGAGGCTGCCATGCCTTCTCTCTCTTCCTCTCTTTAAACCCTTGTAACATCTACTGTGTGCCAGACACTGTTCTAAGCACTTTGCAAAGGTTGTATCTCCTTTAATTTGCTTTAGTCCTTATAAGTATTATGAGAGATAATACTCATATTATTCCTCTCCCCCTTTTAAGGGTACCACTGTAACCATTTTAAAGTGTATAGTTCAGTGGCATTAAGTACATTCACAATGTTTTGCAACCATCATGACTATCTAGTTCCAGAACTTTTTCATCACCCCTGATGGATGCCTTATACCCATTAAGCAGACATTCCCCATTCATCCGTGTTGTGCCATATATCAGCACTTAATTTTTTATAGCTGAATAATATTGCACTACATGGATATGCTGTATTTTGTTTACCCATTAATCAGTTGATGGCCATTTGGGTTATTTTCACATTTTGGCTATTGTAAGTAGAGGTGCTATTACAGGGACGCTCACTTTCAATTTTTTTGGTATATACCTAAGAAGTGGAATTGCTGGCTCATGTGACAATTCCATGTTTAACTTACTGAGGAACTGCAAAACTGTTTTTTAAAGGAGTTGCACCATTTTACATTCCCACTAGCAAAGTATGAGGGCTCCAGTTTCTCTGCATTCTCATCGGCACTTGTGATTTTTCATTTAAAAAAAAATTACAGCTATCATATTGAGAATGAAGTGGTATCTTATTGTGGTTTTGATTTGCATTTCCCTAATGACTAATATCCTTGAACATCTTTAATGTGCTTGTTGGCCATTTGTACGTTTTCTTTGTAAAGGTATCTACTAAAGCTCTTTGTTCATTTTTTGATTGGTTGTTTGCCTTTTCATTGATGAGAGGTAAGAGTTCCTTATATATTCTGAAAATTAGAACTTTACTAGATATATGATTTGCAGATATTTTCTCCCATTCTGTACATTGTTTTTTCACTTTCTCTGTAGTATCCTGTGTGCACAAAAGTTTTAAATTTTGATGAAGTCCAATTTATCTACTTTTTCTTTCATTTCCTGTGCTTTTGCTGTATTGTTTGAGAAAGCACTGCCAAATCCAATGTTGTGAAGATTTGCTCCTATATTTTCTTCTAAGGATTTTATAATTTTAGCTTTTAAAAATTACATTTAGTCTTTGACATTATACATTTCCAGTTAATTTTTGTATAGTGTGTGACGTAAGGGTCCAGTTTCATTCCTTGTCCTGTGGATACCCAGTGGTCCCAGCACCATTTGTTGAAGAAACAACTTTGAATAGTCTCCCATTGAGTATCTTGGCATCTTTGTTGAAAATACTTTGACCACATGTGTAAGGGCTTATTTCTGTGCTCTCTATTCTGTTCCATTTATCTATATGTTTATCTGTATGTCTACTCTCACCTCAGTGCCAAACTGTTTTGACACTAGCTTTTGTAGTACGTTTTGAAATGGAGAAGTGTGAGTCTTCCAGCTTTGTTCTCTTTTTTCAAGATTGTTTTGGCTGTTCTGGGTCCCTTGCATTTTCATGTGAATTTTAGGATGGGCTTTTCTATTCTTCAAAAAATAAAACAGGCAGCTGGGATTTTGATTGCATTGAATCTTTAGAAAATTTGGATGATATTACCATATTAATATTAATCCATGAACATGGAATATCTTTCCATGTATTTAGGTCTTGCAGAAATTTCTTTCAGTGGTGTTTTATAGTATTTAGTGTACAAGTCTCACATGTCCTGAAATTTATTCCTAAATATTTCATTCTTTTTGAAGCTTTTGTAAATGGAATTGTTTTCTTCATTTCTTTTGCAAATTGTTCATCGCTAGTGTAGAGAAATACAACTAATTTTTGCATGGTGGTCCTACAAATTTGATGGATGATTTATTAGTTTTAATAGGGTTTTTTTGTGGTTCACTTAAGATTTTGTATGCATTAGGTCATGTCATCTGTGAGTAAAGATAGTTTTGCTTCTTCCTTTTCAATTTGGATGCTTTCAATTTCTTTTTCTTGCCTAATTGCTCTGGCTAGAACTTCTGTAACAATGTTGAATTGCAGTGGTAAAAGTGGGCATCCTTGTCTCATCCCTGATCTTAGGGAGAAAGCATCAGTCTTTCATCATTGAGTATGACTTTAGCTATGGACTTTCATAGATGCCCTTGATCAGGTTAAGTTCCCTTCTATTCCTAGTTTGTTAAGTGTTTTTATCATGAAAGGGTGTTGAATTTTGTTAAATACTTTTTCTGCACCAGTTGAGATGTACTTTTTCCCCTTCATTCTGTTAGTATGGTGTATTATGGTGATGGAATTTTGCATGTTGAACTACCCTTGCTTCCTGGGGTAAATCCACTTTGTCATAGTGTGTGATCTTGTTAACGTGCTGCTGGATACAATTTGCTAGCATTTTGTTGAGGATTTTTGCATCATTGTGTATAAAAGATTTTGGTTTGTAGTTTTCTTTTCTTGTAGTATCTTTGTCTGACTTTAGTATCAGGGTAATTGCTGGCCTCATAAAATGAATTTGAATCTTCTCCTTTAATTTTTTTGCAAGAGTTTCAAAGGAATTGATGTTAATTCTTCTTCCAATGTTTGGTAGAATTCACCAGTGAAGCCATCTAGTTCTGATCTTTTCTTTGTTGGGAAGTTACCATTCCCTTGTTAAGATGAGGAAACTGAGGTACAGAGAGGTTAAGTGACTCATCCAAGGTCACAGAGCTAGTAGGTGAGAGAGCCAGGATTTGAACGCAGGCATTCTGCGTTCATGCTTTTAGCATTACTCTAGGCTGCCCCTCTTCTCTCTTGCTGGCATGGCCGTGGTTACCAGGTGTTTCTGTTAAGATTCTTTGAAACAAGCAACAGCAGTTAACTCTGGGTGACTCAGGCATATGGGGTTTAGTAGCTGGTTGCTGCGGCAGCTCCCAGAACCTCAGGGCTCCTAAACAGCCAGGCCCTGGGAGGGGCTGGGCCAGCTCTGAGGACCTCAGCAGGGACACACGTGTAATGCATCTCTAAGACTTGGTCATGAAGAGGACTTTGCCCTGACACCCTTCAGCCTCCATCTGCAACTCTTCAGGTGCCAAGTTGCTGGGGGCAAGACTCTGTTGAGATGGGGTCTGTGTCCTCTTGGGTCAATGAGGGGCCGTTTGGGGTATCTGTTGCTGTGTAACAAAACTACTCCAAAACTCAGTGCATAAAACAACAGCTAAAAACAGTAAATTATATCATTATATTTCATGATTCTGTGGGGCAGGAATCAGATGGGCACAGGGGCATGGCTGTTCGCTGCTCCCTGGCGTCTGGGACCTTAGCTGGGTTGACTTGAATGGTTGAGGGCTGGCTTAGAGAGGCATCTCTCTCTCTTCACGTGGCTTCTCCATATAGCTAACTTGGGCTTCCTTACAGCAAGGCTGCCTCCTGCAGGCAGGCTGTTGCGTGGTGGCTCATGGTTCCAAGAGAAAGAAGTAGAAACTGCCAGTTGTCCTAAAGCCCAGGCCCAGAATACCCAGAGCATCACTTTTGCTAAGCTGCATTGGTCACACCAGTCCCTGGCCATTCCACATTCAGGAGGAGGGGACCTGGATCCCACTGCTTCATGAGAGCAGGTGAAAGAATGTGCAGCTGCCTTCAGTGTGGACATGACCGTCAGGCTGTCACTGTGAGCTGGCGGCCACCTCAGTGAGTATGTGCTGTTGCAGGATTCCAGCCCTGACCTGGCTGCTGGGCTCTGACCGTCTACCCTCCTTTTGTCTTCCCTCTTGCTTTAGGCTGAGTGAGGAGTGGAGAGAGAGGGAGGCATGGTGGGGAGGGTAGAGGTCAGGAGAGTGGCTTTGAGAGATGTTCTCGGGGCAGGTAATGACCCCCTCAGATGGCCATGCCCGAATCCCCTGGAACCTGTGGGCTGTTGCCTTGCATGGTGAAAGGACTCTGCAGATGAAAAGAGATGGACCTTAAAATGGTGAGCGGAGCCTGGACATCCAGGTGGGCCCCATCTAATCACATAGCCCTTAAAAGCACAGAACTTTCTCTGACTGGAGACGAGGACATGAGGCAGAAGGGGAGGTCAGAGAGATGCAAAGCATGGGAAGGACTTGACCCACTGTGGCTGGCTTTGAAGATAGAGGGGACCACAAACCAGGAGCGGTGACTCTAGATGCTGAGAGCGGCACTGGCTGACAGCAAGGGAAGGAGGACCTTGGTCCTGCAGTCTCGTGGGCCTGAGTTCGGCCACCCACCAGCTCCCCCAGAACTCCAGATGGGGCCCAGCCCTCTGACACCTCAATTTTGGCCATGTGAGACTCCAGGAAGAAACCCCTGCTGAGCCCACCTGGACTACAGAACTGTGAGCTAAAGATAGGTGCTCTGAGCCTCTGAGTTTGTGGTCATTTATTACGGAAGCAACAGAAAACAAACTCAGATGTTGGTACCTGCTCAAAACCAGGGAGGGAAGATCATATCCTCCCAGGCGCAGTGGCACGCAGTTCCTGCCTGCGTCCATGCTGTCGCCTAGCCTTGGAGGACACCAGTGGGTAAGATGTGCTCATGGTGCTTGGATGCTCCCAGAGTACCTCCTGGGGGCCTGCCCTGGAGAACCTCTTGGGTGGGGAGGCCTTGGACAGATGTGCGCCAGGAGCAAGGTGTGTGCCATGGAGATGGGGAAGGCGCTGCCCCCTGTGTAAGGCGATTTCATCATGTTGCACATGATGCTGGGATCACTGCTTTTTCTGTGGTGGGTCCTGACCCCTGTGAGCTTCCTTTGTATCTCCTCCCCTTGAGGAAGGTTCATTTCTACCTGCTGGATCATCCCCCTTCCTTGACCGCAGGGAGCTCACTGGGACCAAACCCAGTGGGGGCATGGAGGCCTGGCGAGCCTCTGATGGGCTTCACCCGACTGACTTGGTTTCTCTAAGTCCTGAAGGGCAAAGAGTGTGTGTGGCCAGGGCCCCTGGGGATGTCCTTGATGTCCCAGGCAGGGATGGCTGTGCCTGGACAGGTCTAGGGTATCTCTGTGGCCCTGCTGGTGCTCCAGCTGCAAAGGCCTGTGCTGGGGCCCTCAAGGCCGTGACATCGCTGGGGCTCTTAAGAGGAAGAAGGAGTGTAGGCATGTTGCTCAAAAGTGCTTTGAGACTGGCTGAGGGAGACTGGTGCCTTAGTTAGGGCCACCCCAGAGAGACCCTGATGAGCATGATCTTGGAAGCTCTGGAGGGCAGTGGGGAGTGAGGCCACAGGAAGTGACCAGAACTTAGTCCACAGAGAACCTGGGCGATAGTGTAGCACACCTGCTCAGGTGACTGCACACGAGGGGCAGGGAGTAGGAGTATTTATACCCCGACTCTTGAGAGCCTCTGGGTAATACTCCAGCACCTCTTCCCATGGCTCTGGAAGAGGCTCTTGGTGCAGAATGATTGAAAGGCCCAAGGGACATGAGTGAGGCCCTGCCACTCAGTGCTACAGCTGGATATCTGTCCCAGGCACTTCCCGGAGGCTGACTCTGAAAATCCCCATAGCCTTGACCCCTCTGGGTCATCCACATTAGGGCACAGTGTGGGCAGTAGCCCCTTTGCCTGTGGCCCTGAGGTCCAGTGTGTATGTGCCCCTCATTCCCTGCTCTGGGCCTCACCCACGGTTAGCCGCGGAAGCTCAGGTCCCCCAGCTTGACCACCCTGGGCTGGTCATTGAAGAGCCGGCATGGAGCCAGGGTGCCCTTTCCTGAAGGTTAGGATGAGGCAGGTGGCTCCTGGGTGTCCCCTGGGGCATGCACTGATCTCCGGATAGTGAAGGTTGTTGGCCCACACAGCTCACCCTGGAAGGGCCTGGCTACATGGGACTGTTGGGGCTTGGCCTCTGGTTGTCCAGCTTTCTTGGTCTCTGCTTCTTGGTGTTGTTCTGCCACTGTGGTTGCTGTGGGTGGTGTGATAGCCCCTCGCCTGTGGAAGGCTCCCGGGAGATGGGAGGGAAAGGTAGCAGTTTGGCTGGGAAATTGTCTTTGTGCTGCTGGCCCCAGGAGGGAGAGTTGAGCCAAGTAATTTATCTCCCGTTATCCTCAGAGCTGGGGAAAGGCCTGGTGCTTCTGCACAGCACACAAGGGCTGCAAAGCAGGTAGACCCTCACTTTTATTGTTGGCTCTTTTACTCCAGATTGGACTTTCTCTATCACACTCTTAGGCCTGGAACATGCAGCTGTAAGTCCGAGGTGTGAGGGTCAGATGGGGAGGAAACTGATCAGAAATGTGTTGTCTCTGTCAGCCAAGTGCAAGGTGGTCATCACCTTCAACCAAGCACTGCGGGGAGGGCGTGTGTTGGAACTGAAGAGGATCGTGGATGAAGCCGTGAAGAGCTGCCCCTCCGTCCGTTACGTCCTGGTGGCTCAAAGGACGGACAACAGGGTCTACATGGGGGATCGGGACATACCTCTTGAGCAGGTGGGTTTTGTACCTCGTTTGTACGGTTTGAAAAAGAGAGATTATTATTAGGTGAATTGGGTCTGGGGCATGTTGTATTGTGATTCTCAATCTGGGTTCCCTAGAGGTGCCCAGGGTTCCCTTGTGATATTTGACAAGCTTAAGTCCTGATTGGGAAGATAGAACTCAAATACCACAAGAATATTGGGACACTTAATGTAACAAACGATTGTGTCCATCCCTTGATATCTTTTCCACATTTGGAATTGAACGTGGGCAGGCCAGAGAAGGCGAACTCTGAATCCTGTGTGTTGAATCCTGCAACAGCTAGGGGAGTGGTGTCCCCAGGGTTTGGGGATTGAAGAGGGGAGGCTCAGTGCCCTGGATGGGCCGTTTGTTTCTTGCTTCCAGGAAATGGACAAAGAGGCCCCTGTGTGCGCCCCAGAGAGCATGGGCAGTGAGGACGTGCTCTTCATGCTGTACACTTCGGGGAGCACCGGGATGCCCAAGGGGCTCGTCCACACCCAGGCGGGCTACCTGCTGTATGCCGCCATGACTCACAAGGTGCGCTATCCTGTTGGTGGTGCCATGCCACCATGGGGCTCTGGGCAGGGGCAGGGCAGATACAGAAAACCACCCAAATCAAATGAATGGCTTAATGAGTTATTATGAGGCAGATGCCACTTTGGTCAAGAATTGGAATGCCACAGCCTCTCGGAAGCCCCCTCTGTGGCTGTCTGGCCACAGCCCCCACCTCCACGTCCTGTCTTGTTTAGTTTTGTTTTTTTTAATAGTTTTGTCACTCAACTGTGCATCCTTGGACGTCACAGCTTACTGTTGCACGTTAAAATATTTTCGATGTCTGTTAAGTCTTTTTTAACCTATGGGCCCCCTCCCTCCCTTTCATTGCCTTAACCCTGGCTGTTGTAGTGTCTGGCTGTTTGTCCCTGGTATCCCATGTCCTGGCTCAAGTCAGTTGTCCCCCTGTCCTCTGTGTTTCCTGCTAACAGGCTGTGTTGGATTCTGAGATGGAATCAGGCTCAGGTTGGACCCTGTGGCAAGAATGCAGGAGATGCAGATGTCTCTCTTCTCATGCTCTTTGAAGCTAATGACGTTTGATGCAATTCTTGCCCTTTTTGGCTTTTTTTTTTTTGTAGTTTTTAAGGGATTTTTTTTTTTTAATTGTGGCATTAGGTAATGCAGAAAAGTGCCCATATCTTAAACATACAACTAGATGAAGTTTCCCTCCGATGTACCTCTGTGACTTCCCACCTGCATGTCTTCAGCCCCAGAAAGCTCTGCCTGCCCCTTGCAGGCTCACCCCAGCTTGAGCTCCCTTGTGTAGATTGGCTGTGTCTGGTTGTGAGCTTCCCTCCGTGGGCTCGTCCAGCACACGTTCTCTTGTCTGGTTCATCCTGCCTTTCCGCTGCAGCGTGTGGCATGAAGCCCCCGCGGCACACGCACTCACCCCGCTGCTGGTGGCTACACATGCCTGCCCATTTCCTAGTGAGGTGTGGGAGCGTGGCGGGGCGTGAGGACAGGCTCCTCACAACTCCCTCCTGTGTCTACAGCTTGTGTTTGACCACAAGCCAGGCGACATCTTTGGCTGTGTGGCCGACATCGGCTGGATCACAGGACACAGCTATGTGGTGTACGGACCCCTGTGCAACGGAGCTACCAGCGTCCTTTTTGAGAGTACACCGGTTTACCCTGATGCTGGTGAGGACCCAGGACCATGTTTGGGACCCTGTGCTGGGTGTCGGGGAGGGAGATTGAGGCTTGAGAGGTTCACAGGAGGGTGGCGGCCTGGGCTCTGGGGAGGGTGTGGTTCTTGTGGTCCATTGACTGGATGCTGAGTTGACGCTGCGGCTACTGGGTGGACTGGGGGGTGCCACGTCCGCAGGAAGGTCAGACGAGCAGTAGTAGGGAATCCGACCTGGAGCCAGGAGACATCTCAAGCATTCCTGTCCTCTTCCAGCATTCCTGTCCCTCTAACTGAAGCTGCCTGCCTTGGGCCATCACCTTAGCATTGTCTGTCTCACCCATAGAGCCACCTGACCAGATCCAGCCTTTCCTTGAAGCCAGGGCCAGCCGCCCACCTGCTCCACTTCCCCAGCCCTGCTGCCTGCGCCTCTGGGGCTGTCCCCCCGGACCACATTGTGTGTGGCCTGGAGCCACCTCCATTAAATTGAGATCATTCTGAGGACAGGGGCATGTCTTGTTCCCTTGGCATCTTCATCCCACACAGCACAGTGTTCCCAAATATTTGTTTCAATGTAATTGAATGACAGTGGCTCTGCCCAAGGGCTCTTGCTAGAGCATTCCACATCACTGACAATTGTGCCTGAGCTTCATGGTCACCTCCCCTTGCCCCATCCATCCATTTGGTGGCTAGATGTGCTTGAGGAAGAAGGTGTGGGGGCAAAGCTAGGAGTTAAGGGCCACAGCTCGGGTGTGGTCTCAGCTACCACTTCAGCAACGGGGAAGTCAGCATCCTGTGCAGAGGGAATGGTGTGAGGTGTGGGGGTTTATGGGAATCAAGGCTAGGCATGCTGGGCATGTGGCCCTGCTCCATGGGACATGCACAGTGGTGGTGACACTGTCACCAGGGGAAGCACCAATTAGCACTTTAGAGGTTGTTTAAATGTGACTTGAGTGAAAGTTCAATGTTAATGCCACATGGGTTATTTTTTAAATTCAGTAATATCCCTCCGAACTAATTCCTCGCTAGGTCATGTGGGTCACACCATGTAGATGCAGTCATCCAAAGCCAGGTGAAGACTGCTCCCAAATGTGCTGATGCCTATGGATTGGGGGAGCGCTGGGCGGAGAGCTGCCATCAGAAACCCCGCGCCAGGGGCTACCTTCCATCTTTCACTGACAGGTGGAGCCCCTTTCTATGAACACGGACAGATGTCTGCACACACCCAGCGCTCAGGAACTCCTGGCTTATCTCCAGATAAGTCTGAGGTAGATCATGTTGGTGGGCTTTGCCGCTGACAGTGAATTTGGGCCTTTTCATAGGTCGGTATTGGGAGACGGTGCAGAGATTAAAGATCAACCAGTTCTATGGTGCCCCGACGGCTGTCCGGCTGTTGCTGAAATACGGCGATGCCTGGGTGAAGAAGTACGATCGCTCCTCCCTGCGGACCCTGGGGTCAGGTGAGCGGCCCGCTCTGCGGCAGGAGGAGGTATGCCTGCCGTGGTCGGCCAGCACGTGTACATGGTGGAGAATTCACACAACGCCAGACCTGGGCTGGTAGAAAGCAGATGTTCCCACCTGTAAACCCCACCCTGGAGCCAGCAGCTGTTACCAGTCAGGGGAACATCATTCTAGATGTTTTCTGTGCCAGTGTTTCTGTGCCCACGTTCTGTAGCTTAACCTTTATTGTGAGTACTTCCCAACTCGGTAGGTTCAGGGCCAAGTCATTTGTTCAATGGCTGTGTGGGATTTAACTGTGTAGCTGTAACTTACTACACATTCCCCCATTGCTGATGTTCTGGTTTTTCCCTGGTTTGTTATAAACACCATCCTGCACTTGTGCATAGCTCTTCCTGTAGACATCTCCAGGCAGAGAGTTCAAAGGTTCTGTAATTTCGATAGATAGTGCCAAGTCACGTGGAAGTGTTTTGGAAAGGTGAGGGTGGGAGTGGAATGTACATGTTCTTCGGGCCCCTGCTGGGAGGGGCTGGGCTCCGTGGGCTGCTGTTTGTCTCTCTCCTTTCCCTGCCATGTTTCATTTCTGCCTTAACACACATCGTGTGTGGTCAGCAGGGAACAGAAGGGTGGGGGCTCCTCCATGCTCCTTGGGAGAATGCACCACCTGCTTGGTGTTTTTCCACAGGGGAAGCATGCAGGGTGGTGACCGTTTCTGCCTAATGCATCCTTAGGAAAGGGGGCGCGGTGAGCGTGTGCTTCGTTACTAGTGGGTGACCAATCGCAAGGCTGTCCAGGTGCGGGCTGAGAAGCAGCACTGCTGCGGCCGTGCCCCGCACAGCCCACCACTTGCTCCCAAGCGTGAGATGGGCTGGGACCAGGCCTGTGGGGTGGTGAGGACGACACAGAGGATCTGCGTGTAGCCATGAATTAAGGTGCAGGCGTGGAAGTGAGGATCAGTGGGAGAGCCCCCGCACATGGGGACACCCAGAGACTCGCCTTCTCCTCTTGGCCTCTTACTTTTGCCTTAACAGTAAAAACCTTCTCTGTTTCTCAAAGAACTTTCTAGATTAAAAAAAGGGGAGGGGTTTGAATACCATTAATAAGAGCTAATATTTACTAAATGCCTGTGTCTTCACATCAACCCTGTGAGCTAAGCACTAATGTTGCCCCCACATCACAGAGGAGGAAACTGAGGCACAGGGAGGTCAACGGATTTACCCAGGTCACTCAGCGAGTAGGTAGGGGGCCCTATGTTGAGCCCAGTGCCTGGCCCCAGAGTCGGTAAACCTCACTCACCTCTGCCCCCACCCCCAGCACCCCATTGCGTCTTGGGGCTCTGGTCCGCACCACTTCTCCCGCCTGCAGTGGCTCACTGCCCTTGACCGCTCAGCCAGGGCACTGGGCTCCTTTCTAGAAGGTGGTGTCTTAGTCCGTTTTGTGCTGCTGTAACGGCATTTGAGACTGGGCATTTGTAGTGAACTTCTGGAGGCTGGGAAGTCCAATGTCAAGGTGTCGCTCGGCATCTGGCAAGGGCCTTCTTGCTGCATCATTCCATGGCACAAGGGCAAAGAGAGGGTGAGACAGAGCAAGAGGGGACCAAACTCACCCCTTTTACAACAGCACTAATCCCACCCATGAGGGGGAGCCCTTGTGGCCTAATGACCTCTGAATACTGTTGCAGTGGCAGGTTTCCACATGAGATTTCAGGGGATGAACGTCCACACCACAGCAGGTGGTGAGTCTGAGGCCTCTCTCTGCATGTTGGAGCCGTGGATGGCAAGGCCCCTGTGTTTCTGACTGCCCTGCCAGGCTCAGGGGACAGTGATCTGCCCTTGCACTCCGGGCCACACTGTGTTCAGGGACCAGGAACAAATGGGGGTGGCCAGGGCCATGGAAACTCTCCCAGGTCCTCCAGGTGTTATCTGCAAGGTCACCTGGAGTTAGGTGAGGACAGGGGTGAAGGGCGAGATTTGATTTTCCAGATGTACTCACGGGATTTGGTTGCTAAGGAAACTCACAGGGTCCAATGACAAGTGTATTTCCAGAAAGGATGTGCTCTGGTGACTGCATTGGAGTAGGGTTGTGCGTCCCTGCTGCTTCCTCACCCAGGGGTCCCTAGAGACCATGTGCAGGCTCCTGTTGTCCTCCCTGTGGAAGGTCTTTGGCCAGATGCATGTCTGTCTTAGATCAGGGACCACTGATGTGTGCACAGAATGCCTCTGAACCGATAGCCAGCCCCAGACAGAGGCTCAGCTGGGTTTTGCATCGTTAGCGGGTCTATAGGGACATTATAACTGCACGGCCAGCGCCAACCGCAGAGCCCTGTGGGAGACCAGGTGCAAATCACCGGTCTCACTGTTACCAGTACACGGCGCTGGCTGGCAGGTGTGGAGCCCCGAGACATCTCACACGTGGGTGCGGAGCGGTGCTGGGGATCAGCGTGCCTCATGCCCTGACTAGTCTGTTACCACAGGACCGCAGCTCAGGCCGATTCCAGGCTGCTGGATCAGCCCTCACCGCACACCAGGCTCTGGTACGCTGCCTTGGTTTAGTCCTACCAGTCGTCAGAATCCAGCTCACTCAAGACAGGATTTGTCATTCCCAGACAAGGTTTTTAAACCTTCAATTTCATGAGTAACACATAGATACATCCTTGTCGTAAAAAGAATAAGGACATCGCGATTCCAGCTGACATCCCCTTGGCCACTCCAGGGGACCCTAATTGCTCCTACACCGTCCGGCCTCTTCTATGCAGTTATGTTCCTTTGCTAGGTACGGGTCTATTCAGAGATGTTTGATTTCAAGTGAAAGTTACCACGCTGTGCTATTATCCTGTAATGTTTCTTTTGAGTCAACAATCTGCAGTTTTCCATATGTATCAGCCCTGGTTTTTGAAAACTCGCTCATACCTTACTGTGGGGATTTCCCTGGTTTGTGTAGACGTGTCCCTGAGGTTGGATGTGTGGCTGTCGGCTCTTTGGCAGCGTGTCCACCAGTGCTGCAGTGGGTGTCTTGCCCCTTCATGGATTCACAGGTGCAGGGCAACACACAAAACACTGAGCCACCTGCGTGACAGCCCTGGCCACGCAGCACAGACACGGGAGGCCCCTGCGTAGGAAAGGCGTAGGATTGTGAGTGGTCCTGAGCAAGAGGCCACCAGCACGAGAGTATTTCACTGTTTTGGCAACAGTATGTCTACACTGGTGAGTTCCGGCTGAATGCCAGCCCTCTGTGTGTTTGTCATTAGGGTACACACTGAGAAGTTGGGATGTAGAGTCCTAGGACATAAGCACGTCTTTTTCCTTTCAATAAGGTAGAAAATATGCTAAAATGTACAAATGTCAAGCACTCACCTTGAGGAACATTTACATACATGTAATGCCACCACCAGATCAAGCTGTAGAAATGCCAGTCCCCAGAGGCTCCCTCACGCCCCTCCCAGTCAGTCACCCCAGCCATGACCCCTGTGACCTCCTTCACCATGGACTGCTTCATGGATGGGGTCACACGGCATGTGCTTCCCTTGCTCTGTGTCATGACTGAGACTCATCTGTGCTGCTGTGGTAGCAGGGGTTTGCTTTCTTCATTGCTCTGCGGATTCCATTGCATGAGCACAGCATGATTCGTTTGCCCATTCCACTCTTGAGGGATGTGTGTAGTTTCTGGCCATCACGAACAGGGCAGCTGTGAGCATCCTTGTGCGTGTCTGCTTTCCGTGGTATCTGCCTCATTTCTGTGGAGTGTATGTCAGGAGTCATATTTTTGGGTAACAAGGTAAACATATGTTTGGCTTTAGTAGATTCTGCCTTGAACACTTGTCCAAAGTAGTTGTATTGGGTGTATCTACTTATAAATATTAACAGAAGCATCCAAATTGCTCCCCCAAATTGGTGTACCAAATTATACTCCTACTGTGTATATGAAATCCTTTTTTTCATTCTTGCCCACTGTTTGATTTTTGGTCACCTAATGGTGAGAATACCTTATTGTGATTTGTATTTCTTTGATGACCGTAAATATGGTGTGTCTCACTGCACTTTCAGGTCTCCTTGTGTGTCCTTGAGAAAAATCTTAGAGATGTTTTCCCCTTAAGATCTGTTCCTTTTGTTTCAGGTTTATTTGAAGTCTGTTAACATCTTTTTTCTTTCCTGTGTGATGTCAGTGGGAGAACCCATCAACTACGAGGCCTGGGAGTGGCTCTACAGGGTGGTGGGTGACAGCAGATGTACGCTGGTGGACACCTGGTGGCAGACAGGTGAGAACGTCTGCGGGAGGAGTCAAGACATGCCTGGGGAACGTGCGGAGGGTTGAGTGTGAGGCTGGGCCTGGGGTCTGAGCTCTCAGCAGCAAGTGCGAGTGAATACACTCGTGTTGGCATGAGGCTGCAGTAAACCTGGTATCTGGAGCGAGAGAGTGCCAAGGTCACCTGGCTGCCACTGCCAGCTGTCAGACGATGTGTCACGACTTCTGTGAGCCTTGGTTTCCTCCTTTGTGAGGTGGGAATGTTCCCCTGCGGGGTCTGGGAGAGGGTGAAATGAGGTGCTACAGCTATGGCGTGTTGCTCAAGGGCTGGCATGCAGGAGGAGCTTGGTGTTCGCTTCCCTGTTTAGGGGACCCTTTCTGACACAGGTGCATCTGATGAGGACAGACCCTATTTTCTAAGGGACCATGAGCCTAAGTTTAAATTTTAGTGGGAAAGGAATTTTTTCTGTAACATTTTGTTTGGGTTTGTCTCCCCTTCTCTTGGGTATGTGACTAACTAGGATGTTTAGGGCAAGAGACCACCAGTGGTATAA
This sequence comes from Propithecus coquereli, assembly GCF_000956105.1. Classification (NCBI taxonomy): domain Eukaryota; kingdom Metazoa; phylum Chordata; class Mammalia; order Primates; family Indriidae; genus Propithecus; species Propithecus coquereli. The sequence continues at coordinate 1,084,422 of NW_012150385.1, read as the reverse complement.
TAAATGTAACTGTCTGAGGTCTCAGCCTTACAAAAGCCAGAAAGCGAGATGTTCTGATGGTGCAGTTCCCGTCTGTTTGGGAAGGCACAGGATGGAGTCCCTACAGCCGAGCCCCACGAGACATGTGCGTGCTACAGGCCGGGAGAGGCGCATGCTGGAGAGAACGCGGCGGCAGTGTGCGAGGGCCTGTCTTTGCGTCGTCGGGTCCCTGTCGAATGGGCACTGGCTCAGGGCAGTTCTTTTCTGCACGTGCCTGTGTAAGTGGGCGGACTCTGCTCTTTCCCACTCAAGCAAGGGCCCGACACTGCGAGGGGCTGCCTCCACATACTGTGGGACACCAGAGCTTCTGGGACTGAACCTGCCATGGGCGCCTCTTGTTTCTGCAGTGGAGGGGACAGGACCCACGTCTGGTTTGCCTCAGACAAAGGTCCTTGTGCCCCAGACAGGGACAGTCCCCCCCAGGCCACTCTGGGAGGGTGCCAGTGCCCTCTGACGGCAGGGCTGGATGAACGTGTAACTAGCTCCTAGGCCAATCAGTGTTTCCTCCTCATCCTCCCCACAGAAACCGGCGGCATCTGCATCGCACCGCGGCCCTCCGAAGAAGGGGCGGAAATCCTCCCTGCCATGGCGATGAGGCCCTTCTTTGGCATCGTCCCAGTCCTCATGGATGAGGAGGTGTGTGCCACAGGCCTCACAGGGGGTGCTCCCTGCACGGGCCCTGCATGCTCATCCTGCTCCCTCCCTGCCCCTCTCCCTGGGGCCTGGAGGGAGGCCCGGTGGCGTCCTCACGAGCATTCCCCACAGCCTCTCTCAGAGAAACACCTTGAGCAACATGCTGGTGTGGGGTGAGCCCAGGGCCCTCCGCAAGAGCCCTCGAGAGGCTCCTCCCCAAGGGCAAAGGCATAGACAGTTCAGTTCAGGGCACAGCTGCTTGCTTTCCGGCCTCAGGTCAAGCAGTTTGGAGAATGACTATTCTTACCCAGAACCTGCCCCTTCGCTCACATGTCTCCCTGCTCCGTAGGGAAATGTCGTGCAGGGCGGCAATGTCTCTGGGGCCCTGTGCATCTCCCAGGCCTGGCCAGGCATGGCCAGGACCATCTATGGTGACCACCAGAGATTCGTGGACGCCTACTTCAAGGCATATCCAGGTGAGCGGGCTAGCATGGATCCTCTCAGCCTTTTCCTTGACTGCTGGAATCACATTCTCAGAAAATGTTTCCAACTTTCCGGCAGCTGTGAGTGCAGTGTGGCACTGTGGAGGCCCGAGTCTGCCTCCGGCTCCCCTCCCTCTCCCTACCCCTCCTTGACTCTCCTTGTCTCTGACGTGGGAGCTCGTCCCACCTTGGCGCCCTCCTTGGGGCATGGGCATGAGGGTGAAGCTCTTCAGCACAGCGCCCGGCCCAGCTGGGCGTCCTGTTAGCTGTTAGGAAGGAAGGGCCACAAAGCCACCTTGGACAGCTGTCACGAAGGCTGGGAGTTCTTCCAGTTCACTTTTATTTTTCCCGGTCTGCTTTGTGTCGTTGGCTGGAAGTTTACGTAGACGCCGTCTCCTCTGCCTTGTTAGAACTGGCAGTTTTCAGTCTGAAGCCAGTAGATAAGACTCACTTTTGAGTGTCTCGAATGTGGGGCTTGTACCTTCTGCTCACCATCTTGATGTCTTCTGTTGTCTTGGAACCGCTAGAATGTAGCCAGATAGTGCTCTGTAGAGAAGCGTCTCCATTGGGAGCTGCAGGGGAACCCCAGCCAGGAATTGAGTGGGTGCTGAGAGCGAGGAGGGTCGTGGGTCCCATGTGTCCCTCATGGAAGGACAGGGCCTGGGAGTCTGGGCTCAGAGTTTCCAGTGTTGAATTTCCCGCCGTGGTGCAGGCTATTACTTCACTGGAGATGGGGCTTACCGAACCGAGGGTGGCTATTACCAGATCACAGGGAGGATGGACGATGTCATCAACATCAGTGGCCACCGGCTGGGGACAGCAGAGATCGAGGATGCCATGGTGAGCACAGGCCAGGCCTTCTCCTTTGCCCCACTTTTCTGTGATGCGTCTGTGGGGGTCAGCTGGGGGTGGGCATCCCTGCCCTGAGTCACCTCCAGTACCCCCGGAGCCTGCCACGTTTTGCCTTTTTGTTCTCTGTCATGCATAGGCTAACCACCCTGCAGTGCCGGAAACCGCCGTCATCGGCTACCCCCACGAAATCAAAGGAGAAGGTGAGCGTCCAAGAGAGGAGCACCTGTCTGCTTCCTGATCCCAGGCCCAGGGACAGACTCCAGAGAGCAGGCGGGATGCTGGGAATTTCTATGGGTCAAGCTGTTGGTTCTCTCAAGCGGAAATTTTGGGTAGGAGGCTGAGCAGCACATGTGTCAGGTCAGGTTTCTGAGATGCCCTGGCTCTACTAAGGACACTCACCCGCAAGTAGTCATGACCCATTTGGCACCAGCTGAGCCTGGGAGTGTCTTCCTCTGTCCAGGGTGCATCTGGCTGGGACACCGTCCAGCCCTGTTACAGAGAGTTTATAACAAAATGTCCAGCCGCACACGTGTCCTCCCTGCTCACAGGCTGGGTCATAGCACCTAAGCCGTCACACCTGCATACCAGTGTGCCCTGTGATTCCCGTTGCTCAGCGACATGCCGGGGATGCAGAACGAGTGATTGGAATGGTCTTCCTTACAATGGACACCCTTTGTTCCAAAGTCCACCAGTGTCTCACTGCTGGGTCTGGGAAAGGGCAGGAGCACCCAAGCGTTGCAATGCCAGGTCCACAGCCACCATGCTGGCCTGGCGTGACCTAGACACACTTTTTCGCTGACCCTAGGCAAGGGTGCTGCCGGGCAGCCTGGCCTCTTCTGCCCTGCTGGTGGCCTGGGGTTGGACCTACCCTTCTGCTGCCAGCAACATGGGATTGGGCCTGCCCTCCTGCTGCCAGGAACATCCTGTGTCCCAGATGTCACCTGCCGCCCTGCCATGTCTGTGCCACTATTCCATTATTTACTCAAACACTTTCTTTAAATTGACCCATTGTCAAGTTTAGAATTTAACTGCTTTAAAAACTGAATTTTCAGTTGCCCTGAAAAAGGGTGTGCCGGTGGGGCCGCCGGCCACGTAACAGGAGGCTGGGGTGTGGGAGAGCTGTTAGGGGCCAGTGTCCCTCGGGGGTGTCTGGACAAGATCAGGAGGATCCGAAGAGGGTGGACATAGGAGCAGTTCCTCACCTGTGACTGGGGATGACTTAGTGTCCCCCTGAAGGCATCTCGCACTGGGAGGAGTCTGGGCCCCTCCGTTGGGGACCTCTGTGTCTCACAGCTCTGGTCGGGTTTGGAAGCCCTGCCTGTGTCTGAGCCTGTGGCCAAGCCGGTGCCTCCTGCTCAGGGCCTGGGGCTGGGGCCTGTGACCCCAGGCATGTTTCACCCTGTCTGGGGGCTTGTCAGCCCCTGGATCAACCCCAGGAAATAAGTGCAAGATCAAGGAAGGCGCACTGGTAAGTGAACTTTAAACAGAATGCGAGGGACATCACCATGACTGTGTTCTGCAGGGCAGCCTCAGGTTGGGGTGGGGCGTGTTGGGATGTGGTCTGCTGTGGGCAGTGCTGCCCAGGATGCGCTCTGTGTGCATAGGGCTCTCTGGGGTCTCCTGAGAGGTGAGGGTGCTGACCGCAGGGCAGTGGACACCAGTGCTCCCAGAGGCCTCAGGCCGTTCCCGCTCCCGTCGGCCGCTCTCAGCAGTTCTCCCTGCAACCTAAGCAAGTCTGGTATCGCCGGGCCTCTTACCGTCTGCCAGGCTGGTGGGGAAAATTTGTCCATCATGGGTAGGATGATGTGCATTTTCCTGATTTCTAACAAATTTGAGCATCTATTCACTTGTAATTCATGAGTATCCCATTACAGTTCTCGGTTAGCCCTAAAGCTGCGTGGAAGTGCTGTTGTGCATTTGGCCGCGCTCCCTCTCTGTTCTGCGTTAGATCCGAGTAAGGGGAGCCCCTGCCTCTTGGACCCAGTGAGCCTCTGGCGCCTCTGGCCAGGCTCTGTCTTTCTTGTCTCCAACATCTGGGCCTCATGTGCCTCTCCTGGCTCTTAACCGCTCCTCCTCCCACGTGGAGGGTTTCCTCCCTCCTCTGCTCTCAGAACTCAACAGTCCAGGCCCACTTCTGATCCCATCTCAACTACCAAAGAGAGAAATGTGGTTCTTTCTCTCAGACACCCCACAGCCTGGCGAGGTGGCAGTGGGGGCACTGACAACCGTTCCCACACAGCACGTGCCATAGCTAGATTTGTAACTAGGAAAGGCTTCACAGAGTGGAAAGTGGCTGAACTGGGTTTTGAGGGATACATAGGAGTTTTCCGGGTGGACACTGGAGGGGAGAACTTTTTAGGCAAAAGCTATAGGTCTTTATAGCTTGTTCAGGAAACAATCATCCATTGATGAATTTAACAGACATTTGTTGAGCACCAACTGTGTTCCAGGCACGGTTCTAGGTGCCGGAGACACAGCAATGAGTAAAATAGACAAAAGTCCCTGCCCCCGAGGAGCTGTCGTGCTGGAGGGGTCGGGGTAGAGGGAGAGCATGACCACTGAGGAAGCTGCACCGTGTGCTAGGCAACGTGTGCCTGTGGACGGGTGAGTGAAGGTGGGTGGAACTGGTGCAGACGGACGCTCGGAGAGCTGCAGGTACGCAGAATCCGTGTGCGCTACAGGCCAGTGGGGAGGGGCCGGCGGTCAGAAATGGTGCAGGGACAAGTGACTGCTCACGTGGAGAACGATAAATGAGATCCCTGTGTCACAGCAGGACACACCATAAGCCCTTTCTGGAACACCAGGGTACTTGTGCTAAAATGTGGACCGGCCAACAGAACTCTACTCTGACACAGCAGCCGCTGGCCGCTGTGGGGTTGAGCAGCACTTGAAACGTGGCTCATGTAGCTGAGGAGCTGCAGTTTAATTTAATTTAAATAGTCGCCGTGGCTTGTGGCTACTGCCTTGGACACACGCGCCTGTGCGGCTGGTGCCCACCGGCCGCGTGTCTGTGCACTGTCTCACGTATGTCTCCTGTCAGCCCACATTTTGGGTGATTTCACAGATGAGGAAACAGGGGCAGTCTTGTGTTCAGGCCACACGTGGCCAGTCAGCACCAGAGGTGCTGTGCCAACCCCTCAACCATATCGACCACCCACCAGGGACACTTGTGGAGCTGTTAGAATTGCTTCCATTTTGCACAAAACGGAAGTGCATTTTTGGGGCTGCGGCCAAAGAAACCAGCTGCTGCAATGTCACTAACATGATTAAAAACCCTTTTCCTTTATGGCAATTTGTGCACAACACTCTGCCTTGGGAGATGCTTTGTGGTCTGACCCATCCCAAACCTCTGCTTTCCTTCCAGCTGCGTTTGCTTTCATCGTGTTAAAAGATGACACCAGCGACTCAGACACGGTGGTGAAGGAGCTGAAGTCGGCAGTAGCGACCAAGATCGCCAAGTACGCCGTGCCTGACCAGGTCCTGGTGAGTGGCCCTGCAGGTGGGACTGAGCAGCCCTCCGTAAGCCGCCTTCCCCGCCTCCCACGATTATCACATGGCAGAGATCTTTGATGGGCATATTGCTCTTTCCCCATCGACATCAAAACTGACATCAGCTGTTTGGTTTTTCCTGGGTGGCAGGTGAGGATGGGGGGTCACCATGTGTTGGAGAGAGGGGCAGAGAGGATGGGAGATGGGGCACCAAAAGCTGACACCACTGGCCTGTTTGGAAGGTGGTTCTAGGCCAGATTAGATGCTCTCATACTTTGGCACATGGAGGCTAGTTACAGGGACAGGCTGGGTGGTGCAGAAAATTAGGGATTTTAACTAGAGACACATGGGAAGTACTAGAGTTCTCTAGCCCCCATGTGGTTTCTGAGCACATTCCTGGTACCAGTGTGGGAGACCCCCAGACCCCCCTCTGAGGGTGTCAGTTCTGGGAGAGGGTTGGGCCACCATTGCAGCACCTTTGGCTTTTTTATTCCTTCCTTTGTTAACATTTCCCACAGCGAGTCCTGGGTTTGGTGGTCCTCTGAGGCAGGAGGGGCCCCAGCTTCACTTGGGATTGTACAAGTTCACACTGTTGCCTGCTGACCAGAGCTTTAGGAGACCCGCACTCCCCTTAGATGAACTGAACTATTTCAAAAGACAGAGTCACTATCAAAGATCACAGACACAGCTCTGAACCAGCGCATTGCCATTTGCACTGAATGGGCCATGGTTGGTGGAAGTGTTAAATTTGCGAACACCAAGTAAGACAAAATTTTTCTCTTAAGTTGCTCTCACCTCTTATGTAAGACAAAACCAACTAAGTCCCAGGCCAGGGGATGGAGATGAGGTGCCATGGCACGTGCTTGGACCTGTTGCTACCTGGGCACCTGCACGTGGTATAGCTGATGGGACAGGCAGAGGTGTCAGCATGGGGTGAACCTGGCGGCGCGGACCCTGGCCGACGGAAGGTTCAGCAACGTCCCTGACTCGTGGTTGGTCCTGCCCTCTGGGTTGATTCCAGCTTTAGGTCCAGATTGTAGAAGGATAAAGCCAGAGGCCACAGACCCCCACCATTCTTGGGGTGGGGCCTCCATGTCAGCCACTATGTAGTCCCCAGTGAGGGACGTCATCCTGGAGCAGAGCCGTCCCTGCCTCAGCACAGTCCACACGGGTGCCACCCCACACTAATGCTGTGTCTGTTCCTTGCCAGGTGGTGAAACGTCTTCCAAAAACCCGGTCTGGAAAAGTCATGCGGCGGCTCCTGAAGAAGATAATCACTAGTGAAGCTCAGGACCTGGGGGACACCACCACCCTGGAGGACCCGAGCGTCATCACAGAGATCCAGAGTGCCTATCAGAAGTGCAAAGACAAGCAGGCCGCCGCAAAGTAACAAGGTGCCTCCGCCTGGGCTCTCAGAGAGACTGAGCGCCATGCCCCGGCCTGTCCTTCTCAGAGGTGGCTTTGAGGTTTGGCTTCGTCCTGTGTCCCAGAAGCGCGCTGGCCCAGCAGTAACCCACACCGCCCTAATGTGAAATTGAGCCGAGAGCCCGTTCTCCCTTCCCTTGGAGACGCAGAAGCGCAGCCCATGAAGAGGCACTGCCAGCCATGGTTAGAGTTGCTCCACTTGTCCTGAATTTGGTTTCCTGGGATGAAAAGTTACGGTCATCTCCGTTTCTGTACCCTCTTGAGACAGCACAGGAAGAAGAGACACCTGGTAAAGTGCGCTGCTCAGATAACTTAGAACTAGAAGCAATCGTGTTTTCTCCAGATGTTTCTAGATGCAAATGGCAGAGATTTTATTTTTATACTTTTATATTTTAGAAGTCTAATGTGCAGGAACTCCAGTGTAACGTATGGATTGACTCATACATGGTCTTTGTAACACTTGGCGTTAGGAAAATCTCCTTTTTCGCCTCTACTGCAGGGAAACGTGTTGAGGATCAGAGAGTGCACTTTTAATTATTGTTAGAGTATTTGGAAATCTGAACTGGAGATGTTTGTGCCTCTGTCTAAACAGCTGTCTTGAGAACTTCCAGGCCTGCAGCATTCTTTCCTGGTGTCTGTTTCTCCCGTGCCTGACTCTTGTGTAATGGAGCTAACTCCTAAGTGATGGGGTGAACGTGCTCACCTTTTAGTTCTGAAGCTACTACAGTCATGTTCTGTTTCTTTAAGCTGTGATCTGGAAAGATTTTTACCCCCAGTGCCTCTTGGTGGGCAGTTAACACACTCCAGTAGGTGGGGTCGTTCAGGGAAGCCCGTGAAAACTCAGGTGACTTGCCAGAGCACAAATTTGGCTAGAACCGGGTCCTTGGAAACTCTGCCCATCCTTCATCCTGTGGTTGGGGCAGTAAGAACCATTGAGGTCCAACGATGAAACTTGGAGCTCTGAATCCAGTCTCTTTCTCTTTTTAAATGTGCCTTAAGTCCTCTGAACAAGAGGACATAAACTGTGAGGCCACCAAGTGCTTACTTCTCAGCTAAAAATGTGGGGGCTGGTGGTGTGGCCACAGGGGTAGGTGGCCCTGCAAGCTCGGTGCTTGAGGGCAGGGAGAGGCCTTCCTCCTCTCTGCTGCAGGTTACCCCACACGGCCTCGCGGCCGTGTCGGTGTTCAAGGGCTGCCTGGGGTACTGAGCACCAACTCTGGGACAGGGCTGTGCTGGCCTCTTGGGTGACCAGGTGAGTACACCTGTGACACCTGGGATGTGGCATTGGCTGCAACACGCACACATACTGAGTAGTGTTCTTTGTCATGGGCTTAACAACAAAGAGCCATGGCCCGGACTTAGCCAACTGTAGTTATGGCGCTATTTACGAAATGGCTTAGGTCCCCCAGTGCTGATAGAAACTTGAACAATGGTCCAGGGCCTCAGAACGATCTGCAGGGGAGGTCAAATAAAGCTTTATTTTGTTCATTTACTCTATTTGTGGTGATTTTTTTTTTTTGATCAAATAATAGTACTCTTTTTTGCTAAATACAATCCTAGGGACGAAACTGGAAGGGGCCTGTTCGTGAGAAAACCTGCCTTCTCGCAGGGAGGGAATGTGCACTAGCAGTTCTCAGACTGTTATTTGGTAAACTTACCTGTGTCTAGATTACTACACTGTCCAACACACTAGCCACATGTGGCCATGTAGCTATAAATTAAATTAATTTAAAAATCAGTTCCTTGGGTGCAGTGGCCACATTTCATATACTCAAGTCGCTACACATGGCCAGTGGCTACCAGACTGGACAGCACAGATAAAGGCGTTGCCAGCACCACACAGAGGTCCAGTGGACGTGCCTGTCTAGAGCCAGATAGCACGAGGCAGCAAACACCTGCTAGGTGGCCACAGGTGGTCTCAGCCCATGTGCCGGGGGAGCCCAGCCGGACCCCAGGCCGTCCTCTTCCTAGCTGTGGGCTGGTCTTTACCAGGAGAACACACTGAACTGGTGCTGCGAGAGGTGGAACCCACTCCTTCGGGGCCAGCTGCTGCCTCCAAAGTGGGATCCAGGCATGGCTGTCCCCAGGGGGCAATGTTATCTTGTTCCACTAACTTGGGTGAGCACAGGGATGAAGGGGAGGAAGGCTGGGGAACCCAGGTGCCCATCTGAGATAGATTCTGAATGCACAAAGAGCAACTCACTGGGAAAAGACACATTTTTGCAGCTCCGCATCCTGATGGAATTCACAGCAGGATTTGCTGTCTTACCAGAATTTGCTATCTTAGCTGTACACCGTTCCCCAGGGGAAGGGCATCATGACAGGGTTCCATGTGTAATTTTAACAAGTCAGGTTGTCCTGCTTCCCCTCTTCTGGGAAAGCCACCCTCATTTCTCTTGGAAACCATCCTCCCCACCTCTTGTCAGCGACCCCACCCCTGGCTGCAAGGGTGGGTGTGACGGTCCTTCCTGGCATCCTAGTCCCCAGCTTAAGTGACAGGTTCAGGCCTGGCCAAGGGACACTGTCAGGGCCACTGAGAAGCATAGAGACACCTTTGGGAAAAGGACTATGATTCTCCATCTACTGGACAAGGTAGGAGATGGCCACTGCAGGGAGGGCCTGAGAACAGAGGAGCATAGAAGAAATGGAGCCCAGAGGGGCATGCCCTGCCCCCAGGCTTCACTTTTTGCTTTTGGTTTTCTGTTGTGACCAAGACCCCCAGTAGGGCCAGAAGCAGAGAGAAGAGCAGGTAGCTACAGCCACAGTGGAGCGGGGCCATCAGACCGGATTCAGAGATGGCCTATCTGAACGCTAAGTGCCTCTCCAGGCCAGCGTGAAAGATTACATTTGTAATGACCCAAATCATGAAGGAAAATTATATTCAGATTCAAAAAGGAGCAGTACACAGTACCTTCCAACAATAAACTCCTATTAAAGTGGCTAAAACAGAAGTTGTCATACTCAAAGGGAAAATTGGGCTTTTCAGCATGATTAATTCCCAAAGGGAAATACATCACTACTAAATATTAAAATTTTAAAAAGAAATCATGGCTAATATTCATGAATTGACAGCACACATTTGTCTCAAAGCTGATGTCAAGTGTGTGTTCATCCCTGGTTCACCCACAGCAACTAATTTATGGTGAAGAAAAGGTATCCCAAATTCTCTCCCCATTTTCTCTGCCCAACTGAAGAATGGAGATTAAGTCACAGAATGTGGTGAGGTTGGCTTGAGGCCTGGGAGTCCACGTACGGCATCACCTGCCCTCAGGACACCCCACATCAGGGAACAGTGGTAGAGGCTCTCACATTTACTGAGCACCGTGCACAAAAAAGGCCCTGTGGCAGGTTCTACATTGCATGACTCCATTGCGCCCTCACGTCACCTTCTGAGGTAGACCGTGTTCTCCCCACTTCGCAGAAAAGGTGGGAAAACTGGCAGAGCCAGGATTTGGATGGAGCTTGTCTGACTGCAGAGCCTGCACCTTTGACCCCTGTGCTCAGCCACATGTCCTGCCCCTTCCTGAGAGAGCTGTTGATGAATATCGACAGCCCTTTACTTTGTAACGTAACATACTGTTGAACTTTGAATAGTTCTGTGAATTGGTTATCTTGAGTAGGGTAAATGAGAAGCCTAAATCCAGGCCAAGAGGAAGTCTTCCTGGAGACGGTGATTTTTTTTTTTTTTTTTTGGAAGGAGGTGTGACAATTTTGAGTTTTAGTGTCCTCTAATCTGAGTTACACAACTTTTCTCTTCATCATTCTTTGGGAATTTTGCTGCATAACAGGATTAAACCAAATAAATATGTCATTTCTGGGTCTATGAATACCAGATGGTTTGTATCCACGTTAGCATATGTAGGTAGAAACAAATTCTGCTATGGTCTGAAGGTTTGTGTCCCCCACCACGCCCAACATTCATATGCTGAAATCCTAACCCCCAACAGGATGGTATTAGAAGGTGGGGCCTTTGGGAGATGATTAGGTCCTGAGGGTGGAGCCCTCATGAATGGAATTAGTGCCCTTATAAAAGAACAGGAGAGAGCTTGCTTCCTCTCTCTGCTTTCCACCATGTCTGGACACAGTGAGAAGATGGCCATTCGCACTCCAGGAAGGGAGCCCTCAACAGACACTGGACTTGCCAGCACCTTGCTTTTGGACTTCCCAGCCTCCAGAATTGTGAGAAATACATTTCTGAGGTTTGAGCCACCTGTCCATGATACCTTGTTACAGCAGCACAAATTTAAAAGCTTTCCTCCTTCACAATGTACAGAGAGTGTGAAAAAAAAGAAAGGGATGCCGGACTGTCCTGCGTCATACATTCCTGACAGAATTTTGAGGACGAGCTGCCTCCCTCAAACTACATATATGGGAAGAAAAACAAAGACGCTGTGAAAAACTGTCGGGCTGTCTCCTCACCCGCTTTGATGCTTCCTTACAGTTACTCTGTGGGGCGCTCGCCAGTGCTCTCTCGGGTACCACAGAAACAATTAGCAAACAGGGCTGCCCAGGTCTTCTGGGCAAGGCTGCCTCTTTTTCCCACTTGCAGAACTCCTTTCCTGTACGTGCTTGGTATTGACGCAATACCCTTCTGCTACTCCACAAAGAAACTGCCGCAAAGCAAACAGGCTAGCTGTCTAACCTGCCCCCAGCTGACCTCTGGCAGGGCAGGTCGGGAGAGGCAATCTGCCCTTTTGGGAATGCAGGTCTGGCTTTTCTACTTGGCATTGTGACTTCTTTGGCTCATGGGTTGTTTAGAAGAATATTTTTAAAATTTCCAAACGTATAGTTTTTGTTATTTCCAGTTTTGTCAAAGGTGTTTAGCTTATTGCACTGTGGTCAGAACCTTACTCTATTATTTCCGTCCTCTGAAATCCTTTGAGTCTTGCTGTGTGACTCAGCCTATCACCAATTTTTATAATGATCTCATGCGAGATGGAAAAGAAATACACTCTGTAGTCACTGGGTAGAATGTTAGTGTGTGCATGCAATATTTATTCTATCCCTTTAATTTTGATCTTTTTATATTCTTACATTTTTTGATGTGTCTCTTTGAAACAGAATATAGTTGCACTTTGGTTTTTAAACCACTCTGGTATTTATCATTCTGCTGTATCTCTTTCCTTTCCATCTATCTTTTCCATCTCCAAGTTTCCATCTGGAATCATCTACCTACTGCATGAAAGGGTCTTTGTAATTTCCTTTAGAGCAGGTCTGCTAGTAAAAAAGAATTCATTCAGTTTTTGTCTATCTGAAAATATCTACTTCACTGTTGCTCTTGAAAGATATTTTCACTGGGTAAATAGCTCTAGCCTGCCTTTTTATTTATTTATAAGCACTTCGAAGATTTCCTTCCCAGTGGTATCTGTTTTCCCTTATTTCTGTTGAGAAGTCAGCTGTCAAACTGATGAATGGTCATTTAAAGGTAATATACCACTTTCCCTCTGGCTGCTCTTAATATTTCTCCTTGTCTTTGGTTTTTGTAATGTTATTTTTTGTAGACTTGTTTTTATCCTGCTCTGTAGATCCTAGTTCAGTAACCTTGAAGCCTACCCCTGATCATTACATCCCTGTTTAACGATCCCTGGGCACCCTATCTTTCCTCTTAGTCTATTTCTTGTTCTTCCCTGGGCCCCCAACCCGCCCATTATAATTTTGCTTATCCATGTGCACAGGCCACTTCCTGCGAGAAGTTTCTCTGGCCACTCCCACCTGATGGCACTTGCCCTCAAGGCACACTGTGGTTCTTCTGCAGAAGTGCTTTACAGTTCTCCCAGATTATAACGCCCGTGCAGGCTGGATCACCTTATTTCATCTTTGTTTTGTCACAGCACTGGGCACCTGGCAGGCTTTCAGGCCATCTCTGTGGAAAGAACTGAAGCAACATGGGATTGGAAAAAAAAGTAGTGGACTAGAAATAGAGTTTGTTTCCAGTTTTGGCTGTGAGGCACACTGTTGGCTGCCTGCCCAGCACCATGTGCCTTTTCTTTTGTGCTGGCAGAGTCCTTATTTTTTGAAGTAAATGCCTTCCATGTGGGCACTCGATGGAAGCAGGCTTCATCCAGTCCCAGGGTGGAGGGCGGGTTCTGGTTGGTCTTACCCAGTGGTGCTCAACCAGGGGTCATTTTGTCCCCCAGGGGACATTTGACAGTATCTGGAGACATTTTTGATTATCACGACCTGGTGGGATACTACAGGCAGCTAAGTGGGTGGAGGCCAGGGATGCTGCTAAAAATTCTACAATGCACAGGACAGGTGGCCCTCTACCTGCTAATGAGGAATTATCTAGTCCAAAGTGTCCATAGTGCTGAGAAACCTGATCTAACCAATCTAGTGGTCCTATTCCTCTGCCAACAGCTGGTTTTGGCATGATGAGAAAAAGATGTCGACCTGGTTGGCAGCTGGGTTGGAGGGTGGCGTGGGAGGACCAAGAACTGAAACAAAATATAACAAGCAAAGTGGACTTCAGCATGACTAGAAAACAGAAGAACTATACAAAAACCATGCTGTGCAACACAAATGACCTAAATTCAGGCCATTTTAACACCAGCTCATGCAAACCCATGTGCTTCAAGATAAGACCACCAGCAGAACTCCAGTGACTGCATGGACTCATGTTCCAGAGATAAGACCACTAGCTCCTCTAGCGACTCTTCCCATTTACAAATTCTGACTAATCCCCACCAAGATATCTATGACTAACTCCAGCCCCAAACCCCAAGAGGACCTTTCCATAACTTCCCAATTTTGAGGAGCCTCATAGCTGCTCTGGTGCATTCCTACGCTGAAGCAAGTTCTATAAATCCATCTTTTATTATTATTTTTCTTATGGATGTGTTCCTAGCTATTTTCCTTCGGTAGGCTTTAACACTGGGCATGAAATACAAATAGCTCCAATGAAATGGGCTTGGTGCTACAGTTAAGGCATGTTCAAAGTACCCTGGAAACAAAGAGGAAGATGTTCTACTTGGGAAATTGGGGGAAGGATTTTCAGCAATGACACTTGAAGTGAGTCCTGAATGATATAAATGGTTTTGGCCAAGTGGAGGGGAAGGAAAGTGTACCACAGGAAGAAGGAATCATATGGACAGAGCAGGGAGGCATGGAATTAGAAATGGCATGCAATCCTGAGTGTCTGGAATAAGGTGATGCAGGCCAAGAAGAGGGCAGATCATAGAGCACTTTGTTAATAGCTATACTGGCTGTATTCAACCACAGGGAATGAAGCAAAATGTTGCTGAGACCTGAATCTCCACAGAACTGGATTGGCATGAGAATTCTTCATTTCTCTCAAGCTGGTTCTTCAGCTCTTAGAATGAATACATAACATTCGTGTGGAATTCTAGTGCCATCTAGCACTGGAAAAAGTAATGGCACGTTTACATCAGGAAAGCCTCCAAGTGCAATAAGGAAATTAATTCTTAACACTGCATTTTGAATGAGCCTTTTCCAGAGGTGGTTCCAACTGCCACTGGTAACAGGCCTTGGTTTCCTCTGCCTGGAAATCCTCCTCACTGTCTCTCCCCCAAATTCTATTCATCTTTCAATCCCTTCATCTGTAAAATCTCTTGCAAGATCAATTTCTTTCCCTTTGAAGTAGTCATTAAAAATTTTACATTTATTTTTTATGATGATCTAAGTCATCCCTCCCATAAGTTTAATTTCCATAAGGGAGGAGCCTTGTCTGTGGTTTGCCCACCATCATCTCCCAGCGCCCGGAAGTATAGCTGGCTCACTATGATACTGTTGACGAACAAACCAATCAATGCCTGCTTTATGCTTTCCTAAGTTTTAGTTGTTATTAGTAATAATTTCTATTCATACCCCGCCTTTACTTAAAGGTAATCCTTTTACAAACTTTATCAAATGTCTGTTGTAACCTTCACAAAAAGATGTAATATTCAACATCTGGTCTTAACCAAAGGGAAACATTTTCTAATTTTCAGGTGGGCGTTACTGCATTCCAAGAGTATGAAAGTGTAAGTTTTTACGCTGTCTGTAAGAACCGAGTCTTTGCCATTTAATACACAGCGCCACCCTCTCTAACGACGAAAATGGCCAACACCTCAGTCGGGCACTGCCGACGTGCATAATGATGACTGTGGTTCCATCGTCAGAAACCAAGTGAAACCAAGGCGGTAAGCACAGGGTCTAGGCCGCTCGCGCTCCGGGCCAAGAGGCCGAGGCGGGCAAGGAACTATGCAAGCCTAGGCGCTCCCCCCGAGCCGCCTCCGAACGTGCCCCGCGCTCCGCCGACCGGCCGCAGTCGCCTCCGGGCCTGCTACTACCCGCCTCCGAGAGCCAAGCAACCCAACGCAGCGGCCGGAAGGGGCGGGGTGAGAACTGTGGATTGGCTCCTGGGCACTACGTCACTTCCGTGCACCAGGGGGCGGGGCGGGCCTGGAACCCGAGCTGGAGCTCGAGCCCGAGCCCGAGCCCGAGCCTGCGCCGCACAGTGCCGGCTGGTGGCGGCGCGCGGAGAGTACGCGTCTGCACTATGAGCGAGGCGGACGGGCTGCGGCAGCGCCGGCCCCTGCGGCCGCAGGTCGTCACGGACGATGGCCAAGCCCCGGAGGCCAAGGACGGCAGGTAGGCTGGGCCCCCAGACCCGGGCTCTGGAGCCGGGGCCGCGAGGAGCGAGGACGACCCTCCTTGACTTCAGTGCTGGCAATAGCAGTAGTAGGGTAAATGCGGTGCCAGGTGCGTTGCAACAGCCCTCCCGTTTAGTCCCCAGGCATAACTCGTTTTACAGAGGTGGAAACAGGCTCCGACGAAGCGGATGCGCCTGCCAGGTCCTTGAGGCTTCGGCTGCACCCTGCGCCCAGTCGTGGCGTTATTCCCTGGCTCTCGGGGTCCTGAGACCGCCCCGCGCCGCTCCTGCCCCTCACTCCCGCCCCAACCTCCAGAACAGTTGCTACCTTGCCTTCCTCTCGCTCTCTGCGTCCCTCCGCGCTGTCCTTCCTGCTGGCTCACCTGATCCCCCGGGGGGACAGCCACCTGGCCACAGCCCTGCGTCTTCCCTGTCAACCGCTCACACTTTCCTGAAGGCATGTCAGAAAAAATTCTGGGGTCCCGCCTAGTGATCCGGTGAAGAGCTGGCTTCCACACCTCCTCTTGTGCCCCTGCCCCCCACGCTGCGTGACCAGTCCTTACCGCGGTGCTCGATCGAGTGGAGAACAGAAATGACACTGTAGGAAATTTTTGTGAGAATTTAGCCTTGCAGGTTTTTCCTGATAGGGATGGAAAAACATAGGAGACCGGTTGTTGATGCCCAGTAAATCTCAGGTTTCTGGCCTTTGCATCCTCTCTCAATCATCCAGAATTTTAAGTATGCTATGTAAGTATGAGCCTTAAACTAGATTTCAGTATAAGATATTTAAATTTCACTTTTCAATTTTGTGTCTTGAGTTTTGTAACTTTGAATTTTTGGAGAGAACCAAGAGGCGCCATAAACCAAGCTCAAAGTTGTGGAACTGATTGACTTAATATGTTGATAGAAATGTTAGAAATATTTATTAGTCATCAACAGTGTGCCAAGGAGTATGGTACATACTGAATGAGAGGCAATTCTGCCCTTGACAGCCTGAATTTATTCATGAATGGTAATAAGAGGAACACATTTGAAGGAGAGCAATAGCCGAGAGGAGTATTTAGGCTCTAGAAAGGCAATTTGGAGAGAAGATTTTGTGGTAGTAGTTGACTCCCCTGGCCAGTGGAAAGATCAGGAAGATGCTGCCATATATCCTGATGGTAGGATGACCAACCATCCTGGGTTGCCCTGGACTCAAGTTTCCAAGGATGCAGGACTTTCAGTGCTAAGCCAGGGCAGACCAGGACAAGTTGTTCATCCTACTTGCTGTGGATATTATGAATTAGTCATCTGCTGATGACTGAGAAGCCTTTTAGAATGGACTTGCAGAGACTGGCAACACTTTACTACAGAAACTATGAAAACAATGCACTTTTACATGAGAAATGGAAGAGCTGCTGGCCTGAGTTTATCTTGAGGTGCAGTGTGTTGAAAACCTGGGCACACAGCACCTGAGGGCACTTTAAGTTAGAGGGTCCCAGCTCTCAGGTCCGCTGCTCTGACACTCCTGGCTCTAGGGCAGAGTGGCAAACTTAATTAAATTGTTTGTTCTGGTTCTCTGTGGGGATTTCTTCCTTAATGACAAAGTAAATGGGATTTTCCAAAGTCATCTTCTGCTGCCTGATCTTTTCCAGTGTGCCTTTAATATTTGTATTTAGATATTTTCTTTACTTTCTTGTCCATGAACATTGTTCTTATTTGCCTATGTTTCCGTCTTTCTCTTCTTGTTTGTTGATCATCTTGTTTACTTAAAAAGTTCAGGGTTTAATATAAGTCAGGAAAGTGTTGTGTACAGTGGATGAAGTAAAGGACTCTGAAGGAGGTAGAAACATGAAACTGTTAGAACAAACTTTAGACACACTAAACACGGGATACAGGCAGCCTTGAAAGACATACTATTAAATTAATAGAAGAAGGACAATAGATTTTAGCAGCAGAAGGGACATCTAGCAATACTTTGGCTGGTCTCCTGACTCTTGGCATGAAAGGGGTGTTAGCTCTGTTTTAGTGATGAGATCATTGAGGTCTATGTAGGTGAGATGGTTTATATTGTATAGAGTAAAAGATGAAAATGAATGAAGGATAGAACTGGCAGCTGGACAATGATTAAGAAGCATATTTTTAAAATTATGCTTTGGAAATAAGATTTTATGCCAAAGCTCTTGAATTTCTGTATTTGAGCTGTAATGGAGAATTTGGTTGTTAAATCCTTTTATTCAACATGGAACATGGATGAACTAAGCACTTTAGCATACTATTGCAAGCTAATAATTATGATTTAGCATCAATTTCCCAAAATGCTTTAGAAACTTTATTGAAAGAATAATTGTGCACTGTGAAACTGTTCCTTCCCTTTTGGTGCACAGTTCTGTCTAGGAGGAGAGCTGTTTAATGTGCATATGTAACTGTTTAGGAGTGAAGAGTGCATATATTGAGGATTTATTGTATTTTAATGCATTACATTCTGTATAATTCTGCTTTTTCAATAAACTTCTGAAGGATTTTAGGCTAATTAAAAGTCTCTGCTGGGTCAGTTTTGCTTTTTTCTCTTCACGATTGAAGGGTAAGGGAGGCAGTGTGGAGAAACAGATGGGGCATTCAGAAATTCACGAACTCATGAGGAGTCAGGAATCTGGAGTTTCTGTCTTGGCTCTGCCCTGGGTATGTGTTTTCAAATAGCTCTTTTAACAGGTTCTTAATTCCTTAATTTTTTTCAAGGATAAAATGATAAGTCTAGGAGCTCCAGCTTAAAGAAATGTACAAAACGAACAAATTCAAGGTGCAGTCACTTAAAAGACAGGATTTGTTGCTGTTTGGCTTTCTCAGGTAGGGATCACCTTGACCCCCGAGGTTGCTGGTCTATCATGGATTTGGGGCTAACAGGTTTTCCACAAAAATCACAGGTCATTTTTGATCTCTTGGAGTGTGTCTGTCAGGACTTCAGTCGAAGATTCAAGAATGTGATGTCCTGTGTGCAGAAGGAGTTAGAGAATACCCTTCAGATTTGGCTGGTGAAATCACAGGAGTTTGTAAATCATGGGTAGCTCAACAGTAATTATCAAATCCTGTTGCAGCACTGAAGTTGCCTCTTGCCCTTAAAGACCGTGGGAAATTTCAGGGTGCAGATGTCCTCACAGAGGCGAGCATTCCTCCAACTCTTCTGAGAAATTGGGGTAAACAAATTGATTTCTCAAACTGCACCTGGGAAGTAAGTCACCAGCCTTCCTGGATGTGTCAGCACAGGATGGGAATGTGCAGCACTTTGTCAGTGAAAATGGATAGGGTAAATGCAGTGTCCTTTATTTAAGTTAAAATAACATGGGTGGGCAGAGGCAGAGGGAGGCAAACATGGAGAAAGGGCAGAGGAATTATACCTGACTGAGTTTGCAGGAACCGACAAGGAGCAGGGCCTGTCAAAAAGTTAACGAACCTTGAAGTAAGTGTGGTGCCCAGAACAGGGCTGTAAGCCATGCTGGCCTCATTTATATAATAAGCTAGCTCCATTTCAAGTACTCAAGAGCCACATGTGGCTAGTGGCTGCTGTATTTCCATCATTGTAGAAAGTGCTATTGGACAGCACTGCTTAAGGAGCTTTTAGTTTAAGCCACCCTTTCTAAGACTTGACAACAGAACTTTCCAGTAGAGGCTGGATGATGATCAAGTTGGGGTGGGGAGGTGTTGGTGGACTGTCACTGGGGAGGGAGTTGGATAAGGTTAGTGGTGTCCACCTGTACCTCTGGAGCAACTGACGAAAATAAAAAAGGGTTCCCAAGCCCGCCCTGGAACTGCCAAACCAGAATCTCCGGGCCTTGTTTAAAGCTGCTTAGATCATCTTGTAGCAGTCCAGGGGCCGGCTGCCTTTGGGAGCACTGGACTGGGGATCCTCTAAATTCTTCTCCAGCGTTTTATGCTCTATATCAGTGAGAGGGTGTTACTGCTAAGTGCCCAGCAAGGATGGACGATGTGGGACACAGGTCATGGTCCCGGGACTTTTAGCCACCTTTTCTAACTGTAAGCACCATTGCTTTCAGTCCTGGCTGGATTTTTTGTTTTGGACATAATTAAGTCTTTACCATTGTGTGAAGGGACAACCAGATATTTAAGCAGGATGTCACAAGCCCTGAATCAGGTTACCAAGTCGAGATTTTAGACATGTAAGCTGCAGCGTGGTACAGGAGAGTTAACAATATAGGAGTCGGACAAATAAGAAGAATCTGTTTTAGGTAGAATTGTGTTAGGCAAGGAAAAGACAAAGCAGCACTTTGGTTAGAGTGTCACTGTCTTTTGTTAATGACAGCCACAAGTGAAGGAGAACATGGTGCAGCTACCCCAGGGGGACTGCTCCTCTACTGGGGGTGATTACATCAGCTTCCTTGAAAGGACAGAAACATCCTTGTTGCACTCTGTACTGTAATGTCCTGTGGTCAGCGCTTGCTGCCAACAGTAGGCACCTTTGAATGTATTTTGTCTCTCTTTGGGATTCTGTTTTTAGAAGAATCACACTATCAAAAACGTTTCATTTCTGTCATTGGTACTTTTAACCAGCCCTGCTTTTTTGTAGAGGTGCTTTGTTATTTCCGTTGTATGGGAAGACTTTAGGCCACTTAAAGAAAATCACTTGAGTTAAAGAGTCCCAGCCTCTAGAGTGGCTGCATAGTGCAGTCATCGATTTTGATTTTTTTAAACATCTTTATTGAGATGTAATTCACATGCCATAAAATTCACCCATTTAAAATATTCAATTCAATGGTTTCAAGTATAATCATGGAGTTTTGCAACAAGTATCTTACATTTTAGAACATTTTTATCACTGTTAACTTTTTTTTTTAAGTTGAGGTGAAATTCACATAACATAAAAATTAGCCATTCTGAAGCGGGTATTCAGGGATATTTTGTGTTTTCACAATGTTGAGCAACCACCAGCTTTCTCTAGTTTCAAAACTTTTTCATTACCCCATACAGACACTTTGTACTCAGTAAGTACTCACTCCCATCCACCCTGCCCCCAAATGTCCATCAACAGATGAGTAGACAAATTGTGGTATATCCAAAATCAACCAACAAAAGGAACAATGTACTGATACATACTGCAACTTGGATGCACCTGGAAAACGTTATGCTGAGTGAAAGAAGCCAGCCAAGAGAGGTCACATATAGTGTGATTCCATTTGCATGAAATATCTACAATAGGCAAATTACTATGAATATTTACAGAGATTTTCCAAACCCTGACTCTGAGGGCTCTAGGTCTGGGCGTCCTCTACCCTCCTCTCATCTTTGGCAGGCAGTGCTGCCGGTAGTGACTGCAGGCGTGGAGTCAGATGTGGCTCTCAGTAGTGTTCTTCCAGCTCCTGCAGTGGCTGTGGGGAAGCCACTTGAGCCTTCCCTTGCCTACTTTCCTCGTTCTTGAAGCACAAGATACCTAGTTCCACTTGGTCACCCACGTAAAGCACATTGTGTGGCACATTCTTTGTGTGTTTTTGCCATTCCTCTTTTATTGGCCCTCCCACCTTTCCCTGCTGCAGGCCTCTCTGGGTGCATTAGTCTGCTGTCGTGTCGGGTCACAGTTGGTCTGTGCTTTTAGGCATTTTCATACCTGTGGTTCTTAGACCCCTGACTGGCATAAGTCAGTCACATTAGAAGAGTTATTTGGCCCTGGGGTTTGCAGACGGGACTGGGAGGGAGAGTTGACCCGACTTTTCCCTTCTTGGCTGCTTGTCCTCTTCCAGGCCTGTCCCCAATTGGGTCTGCAGCATTTTGCTCGGGTTTGTGGAGCCAGACCACTTCCTTTCACACCTAAGAAAACGGGTAAAGACTGATGACTTGGCATTTTACCTGGCCTAGGTGGTAGATGGGCTCTGAATCCTGTGTGAGCGAAGAGAAAGAATTTAAGGACAAAGTTCATTTTTAGAAGGTTATCAGAAGGAAAATAGACACAGAATTCTCATCAGCAAAGCTAAAATGCCAAAAGGAGAAAGAAGTGGTTTGCACTGTCCCCCTGTGTGTCCTGCTGTGGAGGAGGAAGCAGCAGAAGAACCTAGGCTGCGCTTTCAGCACTCTGCGTGGAAATGTCCTCAGCCAAGTGTCCAGTTTCAGCGTTTGCAAGTTCTACTTTCCACATAACCGCAGGACACAATTTGGCCACGCTTTCTACCTCTGTATTACCAAGATCGGCCCTCCTCCAGTTTGTAATAACACGCTCCTGCCATGCTTCAAAGTCCTCCCCAGCAGCGCCTTTGATGTCCACGTTTCTGCTCACAGTCTGTTCATGACGAGTTAGGAATTCTCTGAGATAATGTGTTATTTCTACCATGCTCCTCACTTCCTTCTGAGACCTCATTAGCAGCCTTTAACGCCCATGTTGCTACTTAATACTAACAGTGTTCAAGGAAGTCTAGGCTTTTTCTGTCCTTTTCCTCAGAATTCTTCCATTGTTCACCCACAGGCTGATTCCAAAGCTGCTAACACATTTTTATATATTTGTTACAGCAGGACCCCACTTCCAGGTGCTGGAAATTAGTTTAATTAGAAAACTATTAATTTTCTATGGCTGCCATAACAAATTACCACACAATTATTGGTATAAACAACACAAATTTATTATCTCATCCTTCTGTAGATCAGAAGTCTTGGACAGGTCTCACCATGCTAAAATCAAGGTGCCACCAAGGCTGTGCTTCTTAAGGCTCTGGGGACAGTCTGTTTCCTGCCTGCTCAGTTGGTGGCAGAATCTAGCTGCTCCTGGGTCCTCTGTCCCGTGTATCTGCAGGGGCCCTTTGTGAAAGCCACTCCTTTTTCTCTCCCTTTGTCTTTCATTCCCACCTACCCCAGTAGAAACAGAAGGATGTATTTTATTTTCTGCTTTATTCATTTATTAAAATCATGCACATTCAGAACTGGGCAGGTTGTTGAGGTTACCCTGCCCGACACCCGTTTCACATGGGGAACCTGTGGGCTTTTGCAGTGAAGAAACTGGCCTGCAGTTGCGTGGCTGGTTGTTGGGAAAGAGGGCCAGCACCCAGGCCTCCACGTCCCACACTGTTCCAGGGACAGAGTTAAACACGTTTAAATCGCAGAGGATTATCCTTCTGTCACAAATCAAACACCGCCCTTAAGTCTGTCAGTTGAGTGTGAGTCTGAGTTTTTTTCCTTAAGTCAACACTTTAATGTTTTTCATGGAAAAAAATCTGTAGCTTAGGAGCTCGTGATTTTATTTGCTTTAAGTTAATCATAATATTAAGTGTTTAATATTTGAATGCAATTTATGTAAGCAAATAATGATCCTGTGAGGTTTATTTAATAGCAAGAGGCTAAATGTTATTAGTTTTTCACCAGATGAGAAATAATGTATGTGAGGATTGGTTCAGAGATATTTTAGTCACTACTGGTCATTGGTCCAAAAACTTCATCCAAGATTCCCAAAGCAGCTTTCAGATGTTCCCAAAGCTTTAGGAGTGATGACTTGGAGTTTAATTCTATAGATTCTATGTGGATAACTGTCAGTATCTGTCAGACTTCTTCCACTGGGTGGAAGAGCTGGGGTTTACTTTTAAATTCTTAAAGGTGGGATCTGAAAAGTGGGGAATTGGATGCTCAGAAAGTTGTTCTGCTTTCATTTGCTTCATGAATTTCTCTCTCTTTTATCCTAAGATTCTTAGGGACACATAGTACTGAGTGTTGCTGTTTTGAATCCACGCACCAGGAAATTGTGGCTTTGAGAAACACCTGCTTGTGTGTATCCTTTACGTCAT
The DNA here is from genome assembly GCF_000956105.1 of Propithecus coquereli. Taxonomy (NCBI): domain Eukaryota; kingdom Metazoa; phylum Chordata; class Mammalia; order Primates; family Indriidae; genus Propithecus; species Propithecus coquereli. Next base: position 1,061,161 of record NW_012150385.1, on the reverse strand, counting down.
TGGAACTCTTTTCTCCCATTATTTTTTGTGTTCAGTTCTTTGAGTTTTCCTTCTTTAAATCTCTGCTAGAGGTTTCAAGATCTGGAACTGGTCAGCATATCCCACACACTGGAAAGCTGGAAGATTTAAAAAAAAAAAAAAGGGGACAAAGGCATGTTTGCTAATCCTAGCAAACAGTGCTAAACGTTAATCACAGGCCACGAGGTTGGCCACCTTGAAGTTGGGGAACTGATGAGAGCCTTGCTCCTGTGAAAGGGCTTTCAGAGCAGCTGAGCCTGTCGCCGTCTTGAGTCTCAGCTGATTTCTTTTGTATGTTTTATTTTTGGCAGCTCCTTTAGTGGCACAGTTTTCCGAGTGACCTTCTTGATGCTGGCTGTTTCCCTCACCGTTCCCCTGCTTGGAGCCATGATGTTGCTGGATTCTCCTATAGATCCTCAGCCTCTCAGGTGAGCTGCCCTGGCAGTCCTTGGGAGGGGTCACTTGGTGAAATATAATAGGCTTAAATATTTTCTAGGAAAAGGAGTGTGATTAAATCAGTGTGATCTGAAAGGTTAGTTATGAGACACAGAGCTTTGTGATTTCTTTAGTACCTGAGTTTTTGTGTTGAATTAGATGTTACTCAGAGTTTATGCATGATGTTTTCCCTGTCATTGTTTCAAAAACTTCACAAACTGGCTGGACGTGGTGGCTCATGCCTATAAATCCTAGCACTCTGGGAGGCCGAGGGAGGAGGATCATTTGAGCTCAGGAGTTCAAGACCAGCCTGAGCAAGAGCGAGACTAAAAATGCTAAAAATGTATGTGTCTACTAAAAATAGAAAAACTTAGCCAGGCATAGTGGTGTGGGCCTGTAGTCCCAGCTACTCAGGAGGCTGAGGCAGGAAGATTGCCCAAGCCCAGGAGTTTGAGGTTGCAGCAAGCTATGATCATGTCCCTATACTCTGGCTGGGGCGACAGAGTGAGACTCTGTCACAACAAAACGCCCTCAAAATAAAAAAAAAGAAGCCAAAAAGTGCACAAACCAAAACAAAAATACGGAACAAGAGAAGCTTATGTATTAGAGGTAGTTAACCTTAAATCATTTGAATTGGCAAAAGCATGCACAAATGGAGGTTAAGTTACCTTGTTTAAATTTTCTAAGCAACTGACTTAAAAAAAAATCCTCTAATTACTCTTTTTGCTTAGTTACCTTTCACTGGTAGAGAGCTATAAGTAATGCAGTCCATTTTAACTTGAAAAAAGTAGTATATCCCTAGGGGCCCCATAAAATATATTCATGTTTGCAATTATAGTAATACAGAGCCAGGTTCCTGTTGGTGTGATGATTTATGACTTCAGTGTTACGCTGGTTGCAGGAGGGTTGTGCAGTCTGCCTTAGCAAGTCCCTGCTTGCCCTTGAAACTGCTGATGGCAGTGAAGCTGTCTGAAGTTTATTTTAAGTGAGTTAATCCATGTGAGGCCTTAAAAACTTCAGACAAGATCCATGTTTAATTAGAGTGAATACAACATATAGAACTGAATAATGTGTTGGTGTTTTATAAAAAATTAAGACTTTATATTGGATTCAGTTCACTAAAGATGTATTCAGCACCTAGTATGCGTAAGGCAGGTATGCAGCTGGATACAGAGCTATAAGAGGACACAGTTCTGACCTTAGGTTGACATATGGATACAAAAGTCACCTTTTTGTTGTTGGATTAGAATTAGTAGAGGCATAAGGTACTGTACAAACATGCTTAGTACACATAAAATTGAGAATGGGTGAGGCCTGGGGACTCTGGTCAGTTGTAAGAGCATTGGCTCTGGAATTCCTGGTGTGCCAGAGGGTCCTCAGATGCATCTTTCTGCCTGAGCTAGGCCTGAGGACATCCTGCGGGAGGGACCTCTCCCTTGCCAACCTTTCTCAACATGGAGAAGGATGTCTCTGTCCACCCCAAGTAGAAACTGACCTGGGCCTTCTTGGACAATCCAGATGGCAACGGCAAGAGAGTGATGGCGTCCACAGCTGCGGATCAGAAACTGGGGTTGGGGGCCAGCCCAGGGAAAGGGGGGAAGTAGAAAGCGGTGAAGATTGAGTCTTGAGTTGGAGAGAGGGGATGGAGCTTCAGTGGGTAGAAACCTTTGATCCCAGGAAAGGTGAGTTTATGTATGGGAAGAGTGGTGAAGAAATGCAGTGGGAAGAGGGGCGTGTAGCCCTGGCCAGACGCTGAAGCATGGCCCACTGAGGCACTGAGCTCACACAAAGCAGGGTCTGTCTGTGGAGCAGATGAGCCTGAGGAAGAAGGAAGGAGGAAGGAAACCATTGCGGCCGACAGGGGTCTGTCTCATGGGCTCCACTTTGGGAATGACATGCTCAAAAATGGGAAGATGGGCCCCAAAATGCAGAGCAAAAGCAGAAGACTGGCAGTCAACAGTGATAAGCGAGTCTCACACACGTGTGCACGGCCAGGACCCAGCCCCGAAGCCCTGACTTGGCAGCTGCCTTCCCAGTCCACAGCCCACAGTCACTTTGGGAGTAGATGGACGTGGTTTCCATCCAGAAAGGAACAAAAAAGATTATTTTTCTTAGAAGGGTATAGATGTTTCCAGTCATTTTTAAGAACATATTTATCAGTTAAAGTAAAATTTAATAGAAACAATACAGTAGTATTTTGGAGAATGGATTTTTTCTCTGTAATTTTCAAGTCTGACAAGAAGAGTAACTCTGCTAGCAGTTGAATGTTGCTACAGTACTGTCAGACGTACACATTTTACTGCCAGGGTGAAACAGTAAAACTCAAAGATAACAAATAAAAAATAGCAGCCATCTTTATGGGTGGTCAGGGAGATCACGAGCAAATAGAAGCACAGTAAACGACACTCAGGCTGGAGCCACGGGAGACTGGCAGAGGGAGAAGAGAAACAGCATCCCCCGTGCCCTGACCTCCTGTGGTAGAGAGAGAGATGTGGTGCCTCGGAGAGCTGGTTCTCCAAAGTGCTTAGGAAATCCTTTGTGCGGTCCAGACCATTTCTGGGCCCACAAGTGGTTTACTTCACTGTGGTTGAGAATCAGTGAATTGACGCAGGAGTTTGTGCATCTGTGCCAGCCACCCGTGACCAGCTGACACCTTGCCATTCTGCTCACGTCTCACCACTTTGTCAAATGCATGCTGAGAGGCACCGTCTTCCCCCTCTGGAAATTACGGTGTTTCATCCGGTATGTCTATGACAGTCCTCTAATCTTGCAGAAAGGAAAAGGAAGGCAGCTTTGTGGGGCAGGGTTTTGGCAAAGCCCTGCCACCTTCCTGGTGACCTTTCTTCCTAAATACTGAAACCAACTGCATGATAATCCAGACTGGAAAAGCTGCCGCCCCTCTGCCCTGCCACATTCCTGGTCTGTCCTCTGATTTCTCGGAGACTGAGTGTGGCCTCAGCTCCCCCAGGAGGTCGTTTAACACCCTGCATATAGGCCCCCAAATGCACTTCCACCAGCTGAATACCCCTCCTGCCCCGCCTGCTGGCCTGACCCTGTTTACTATCTCGACCCCACACTGCCCAGTTTCTAGAGATGACCCAGGCAGAGGAGAAGTCGGTAGCTCTGCTTTTGTGAGTACAGCACCTCTTGCTGCCTCTTGATCTTTTTGCTCTGAACAGAGCTTTAAAGTAGGCCTTTTTACTGTTGTCAGTGGCATTTTCCCCAAACCTCATTCCTATTCTTGGGCTCTCTGCCTTGCTAGAGAGCAGGGTGGGGAGGGTATTGGCAGGTACTACCCCTCCCTCTCTTCTCTCCTGGCAGTGTTCATTGGGAGCCTTCTGTGTGCCAGGTTGGGTACCAGGTGCTTGGGATACAGCAAAGAAAAATACAGAAGTCTCTGATCTCCCAAGTGTGTGTTCTAGTGGGGATAGACAGTCAATAAGCATAACTGAAGTAAATTATATAGTACGTGAGAAGCTGGTGAGTGCTGTGAAGAACGTAGAGCAGCAGGAGGACTGGGTTTGGGGGAGGTGTCCAGTGTTCAGTTGGTGGCCACAGCAGGCCTGCTGAGGAGGTGAGGGTGGAGCAAAGAGGACTGGTGAGGGGGTCAGTGCTCCAGGCAGAGCAGAGAGCCAGTGAGAAGGGCCTGAGGTGGGCCCAGACCCAGCAGGGAGGGGCCGGTGTCAGGGGGCACCAAGGGCAGGAGGAGGAGAGGAGGGAGAGGTGGTGGGACTGGACTACGAGGGGCCAGGGGGCCAGTGCAGGGACTTGGGCTCCAGTTGAGATGGGGCTGCTGCAGGGCTCTGAGCAGACAAAGGCCCTGATTTGACTTGGGCAGCTGGATTGAGAATAGACTGAAGGGGACAAGGGAGGAAACAGGGGAGAGAAGATGGTGGCCCAGGCCAGGGTGGTAGAGAGGACATGGTGAGAAGGGGATTGTTCAGTGACGTCTGTCATTTAAAAGTGGCCTCAGCAGAATTTGCTGCTGGGCTGCGAGACATGACGTGTTTGCATGTGGATGGGAAAGACGAGAAGGGAGGGGAGAGTTACTGGAGCCAAGGCTGTGGGATGGGGAGGGCCCGCGGCCCAGTGGGGGTCATCAGGGAGAGCCTGGTGGGCCCTGCGGGGTGTCAGGGGGCATGTGTGCCTGTACTGGACCACGGGGCGGTGGCTCTGGTACCAGGACAGTCTCCTCTTGTTCTTTCCATCGTCTCTGAAGCAGGAGGCCAGGCCGTCAGGTGTGAAATGTGCGCTCTAGCTGGCTGTGTAAGTCACAGGGGTGAGGGGGCCAAACTGTCCTGAGGCCCTGGACAGTGGCAAGGATCTGGGGTGGTGAGGGGTGCTCTCAGGTGACAGGGCTGCCAAGGCCCTATGTTAGCCACATTTATATTTCATATTTATTTTGTACTTTGACCTTCTCTGATGTCCTAGAACAGTGTTTTCTTAACCTTTGTCCTTCTGGCAACTGAGGATGTTTTTGGAATATGCCCTCTAAAAAAGAATAGGGAGTTATGCATGTAGTTGGTCCTCAGTAAGCATTTTCTTCGTGTATATTTTTATAGACAAATCCCTATAATTGCATTATTTTGCAGCTTCAAAGAACCCCCCCTGTTGCATGGTGTTCTGCATCCAAATACGAAGTTGCGACAGGCAGAGAGGCTATTTGAAAATCAACTTATTGGGCCGGAGTCCATAGCACATATTGGGGGTAAGTAAACTCCTGGGGCTGCGTGGTCAGAGTTGGGGGACTTCAGGCTGTCTGTTGCTGGAGAGGGCTGGGGAGCAGCTGCCGGGGGTGGTTCTGCGGGTCCTTAGCGATGTCATACCCCAGACATCCCATGGGAGTGGCCCAGCAGGAGTGGTTCTTTCCGCTGGTGTCATCTGTCTGATCCAGGCCATTTTCGTACTGGGTAATTTTGAGTTCATCTCTTTGAACTCTATGGAGCACTTTATTGTGCTCAAAGTGTTGTGAAGGGAAAAAGGCAAGATGCAGACACTGATGTTTAATTCACTTATCAAAGTTAGGTGCGTATTACTTGACAGCATATATAAAGCTCAGTTTGTATAGATTTCATTTTGAAATGAAGACAAATGATTCTCAATACTTCCACTGTTTTGTTTGTTTGTTTTAAAGCTCACTTTGATGGGTACACTTAAGGGTAACCATCCGCGTCACACTTGCCCAAGTCTGAGAGCTAGAAATGGGTCTGGTTCTGATACTTGCATCTGTATCTCTAGCAATTGGAACGTGGCATTTTCTGTCTGTGAAAATGAGAATTAAGCTTAGTATTGAAAACACACAGTTAATGAAAAGATTTACAAACTTAAACTGTTGTGAGGATTTCTGAGCAGCTTATTTGGAAATGCTGCTTGCCATTCTGAAATACATTGTGTCATCTGGGCAGTGGCTGTGGACAGGTACACCCAGTGTGCTGCTCTTCCAGGGGTGTTCCACTAGCTTCTCTTGCCCAGCCCTTGCTGTTTGATATGGGCTCCAAAGACAGGCCCATTTCTGCAGATTTTTTTTTTTTTTTTTTTTGTGGCTAGCAAAGTCAAAGTTGTTTCAAGAAGAATAAGTACTTCATGATAAAACTACTTCTTTTCTTTTAAGACATTGACATTTATTAGTAAATTTCATTAATTTTTTTTGGTGAAACATCAAATATTGCTATTTAAAACTAGAACTGAATAGAAATTGAAGTACAAAGCAGCGGTTTTTTCTTACTTCTCAAAGAGAGTGCTTTTCCTGTCTTCTCCCTTTCCACTGGGGTTGCTTCTCATTGTACTTTGTTACCAGGTCCTGCCTTTTTTCTCTCTCCACATTGAGGAGCTGGTTTACTTGGTGACATTTCTGGCCAGGCATAGTGGGGACCTCTCTGGTTATACCCTGTGGGTTTGAACCACAGGGAGGCACCCAGGGACCTGCTGTTAAGTCATCCAGGGGGCTGGCTGGAAGGTTGCTGCCAGTGATACCCTCAGCTAGCCTCAGGGGAGTGTTGGGGGAGAGTGATCACCAATTATCAGGCTTTATTTTATTTGTTTTTAAGTACACTTTATTTTAAAGAGCAGTTTTAAATTCACAGCAAAATTGGGTAGCAAGTAGAGATTTTCTGAAGAAGAGTTTATCAGCAGTCCCCCACCAGACTGTTACATTTGTTGCAATTGATGAACCCGTATTAACACATCATTAATTACCCAGAGTATATAGTTAACATTAGGATTCACTCTTAGTGTTGTATATTCTATGGGTTTAGACAAATGTATAATGACATGTATCTACTGTGATAGTATCATATAGAGTATTTTCACTACCTTAAGTCCTCTGTGCTCTGACTATTCATCTCTCCATCCCGATTTAACCTCTAGCAATCACTGATATATTTTATTTTATTTTTTTTTTTGAGACGGTCTCATTCTGTTGCCTGGGCTAGAGTGTAGCAGTGTCATCATAGCTGACTGCAACCTCAAACTCCTGGGCTCAAGCAATCCTCCTGCTTCAGCCTCCTGAGTAGCTGAGACTACAGGTGCATGCCACCACACCTGGCTAATTTTTGTATTTTTTGTAGAGACAGGGATCTTGCTGTGTTGCTCAGGCTGGTCTCAAACTCCTGGCTTCAAGTGATCCTTTGCATTTGGCTTCCCAAAGTGCTGGGATTACAGGTGTGAGCCACTGCATCTAGCCCCACTGATCTTTTTACTATCTCCATAGGTTTGCCTTTTCCAGAATGTCGTGTAGTTGGAATCATACAGCATGTAGTCTTTTCAGAATGATTTATTTCACTTAGTAATATGCATTTAAGTTTACTTACTCCGTGTTTTCTCATGGCTTAATAGTTCATTTCTCTCATCCAAGTACTAACTGGGCCCCGCCTTGCTTAGCTTCCGAGATCAGACAAGATTGGGCATGTTCAGGGTGGTATGGCTATAGACAATAGCTCATTTCTTTTTAGCACTGTATAATTGTATGGATTGTGTGGCTGCACCACAGTTTATTTTTGCATTCACCTACTGAAGAACATCTTGGCTATTTCCAAGTTTTGGCAGTTATGAGTAAGGCTGCTCAGAACATCTGTGTGCAGGTTTTTGTGTGGACACAGTTTTTAACTCATTTGAATAAATACCAAGAAGCATGATTGCTGGATCATAAGGTAAGAGTAAGTTTAGTTTTGTGAGAAACTGCCAAAGTGTCTTCCAAAGTGGCTGGACCATTTTGCATTCGCACTAACAACGAATGAGAGTTCCTGATACCCCACGTCCTCTCTAGTAGTTTTGTTGTCAATGTTTTGGATTTTGGCCATTCTAATAGGTGTGTAGTGGTATCTCATTGTTTTTTTAGTTTGTATTTCTCTGATGACATATGATAATGCACATCTTTATGCTTTCTTGCCATCTGCATATCTTCTTTAGTGAGGTGTTTTAGTCAGATATTTTGCCCGTTTTGTAATTGGGTTGTTCATTTTCTTATTGTTGAGTTGTAAGAATTCTTTGTATATTTTGGATAACAGTTCTTTACCAGACAAATATTTTTGGAAATATTTGCAAATGTTTTCTCCCACTCTGGCTTGTCTTCTGATTCTCTTGACAGTGTCTTTTGCAGAACAAAAGTTTTTAATTTTAATGAAGTCCATTTTATTAATTATTTCTTCATGGATCCTGCCTTTGGTGTTCTAGCTAAAAAGTCATTATGATACCCAAGGTCATCTAGGTGTTCTCCTATATTATCATCCAGGAATTTTTATAGTTTTGCATTTTACATTTATGGCTGTCATCCATTTTGAGTTAATTTTTGTGAAGGATATGAGGTCTGTGAAGGGTATAAGATTCATTTTTTGTCATGTGGATGTCCATTTTTTCCAGCACCATTTATGGAAAACACTGTATTTTCTTTATTGTATTGCCTTTGCTTCTTTGTCAAGATCAGTTGACTGTATTTGTGCAAGTCTATTTCTGGGCTATTTATTCTGTTCCATTAATCCATTTGTCAGTTCATTTGCTAATGCCACATTTTCTTGAGAACAGTAGCTTTATAGAGAGTCTTGAAGTTGAGTAATGTCAGACTTTATTCTTCTTCAATATTGTATTGGCTATTTTGGGTCTTTTGCTTCTCCATATAAACTTTAGAATCAGTTTGTTGATATCCACAAAATAGCTTGCTGGGATTTTGATTGGGATTGTATTGAATCTATAGAACAAGTTGGGAAGAGCTTACATCGTGACATTATTGAGTCTTCCTATCCATGAATGTGGAATATCTCCCCATTTATTTAGTTCTTCGATTTCTTTCATCATAGTTGTGTAATTTTCTTCATACAGAGCTTGTGCATATTTTGTTTATACCTAAGTACGTCATTCTTTTGGGTTTTAATGTAAATAGTATTGTGTTTTAATTTTAAATTCTACTTCTTTATTGCTAGTATAATATAGGAAAGTGATTGAATTTTGTATATTAGCCTTGTATCCTTCAGCCTTGCTATAATTGCTTATTAGTTCCTGGAGGTTTTTGTTCATTCATTAAAATTTTCTACATAGACAATTATGTCATTTGTGAACAAGGACAGTTTTACTTCTTCCTTCCCAATCTGTATACCTCTTATTTCCTTTTCTTGCCTTACTGCATTAGCTAGGACTTCCAGTATGATGTTGAAAAGGAGTGGTGAGAGGGGCCATCATTACCTTGTTCCTGATCTTAGCAGAAAAGCTTCTAGTTTGTCACCACTAAGTATGATTTTAGCTTTAGGTTTTTTGTATATGTTCTTTATCAAGTGAGGACATTTCCTTCTGTTCCTACCTTGTTAAGAGTTTTTACTATGAGTGGATATTGGATTTTGTCAAATGCTTTTTCTGCATCTATCGATATGATCATATGGTTATTCTTTTTTAGACTGTAAATGTGATGAATTACATTAATTGATTTTTGGTTGTTGAACCAGCCTTGCATACCTGGGATAAATCTCACTTAATCATGGTGTGTAATTTCTTTTATAGATGGCTGGATTTGATTTGCTAATATTTTGTTGAAGAGTTTTGCATCTGTGTTTATGAGAGATACTGGTCTGTAGTTTTCTTATAATATCTTTGTCTGATTTTGGTATTAGTGTAATGCTGGCCTCAGGAAATAATTCTCTCTGCTTCTGTCTTCTAAAAGAGATTTTAGAGAATTGGTTATAATTTCTTAAATTTTTGGTAGAATTGACCAGTGAACCCATCTAGGAGTAATGCTCTCTGTTTTGGAAGGTTGTTAATTATTAATTCAGTTTCTTTAATAGATATAGTGCTATTCATATTGTCCATTTCTTCTTATATAGTTTTTGGAGATTTTTGTATTTCAAAGAATTGGTCCATTTCATCTCAGTTGTCAATCTGTGGGCATTGTTCATCATATTCCTTTATTATCCTTTTACTGTCCTTGGGTCGTAGTGATGGCCCCTCTTTCATTTCTGAAGTTAGTAATTTGTATCTTCTCTTTTTCTTAGCCTGCCTAGAGGTTTATTAAGTTTTTTGGTCTTTTTAAAGAACGAACTTTTGGTGTCATTGATTTTTCACTATTGATTTTGTTTTCAACTTCATTGATTTTTTTTTCACTAATTTTTAAAAATTTATTTTCTTCTGTTTACTTTGGGTTTGGTTTGTTCTTCTGTTTTTAGTTTCCTAATTGGAAACTTAGAGTTTTGATTTTAAATCTTTTTTCTTTTTAATATATGTACTCAGTGCTATAAATTTTCCTCTACTGCTTTCTGTGCACCCCACAGATTTTGATAGGTTGTATATTCATTTTCATTTAGTTTAAATTACTTTTAATTTCTTATGAGATTTCTTTTACTCATAATGTTATTTACAAGTATATCGTTTAATCTCCAAGAATTCTGGAATTTCCCAGCTGCCTTTTTTTTGTTTGTTTGTTTTAAGAGACCAGGTCTTGCTTTGTCACCCAGGCTGGAATGCTGTATTGTGATCACTGCTCACTGTAACCTCAAACTCCTGGGCTCAAACAGTCCTTCTGCCTGAGCCTCCTGAGTAGCTGGGACTACAGATTGTGTACCACCATGCCTGGCTAATTTTTTTGTTTTATTTTTTGTAGAGATAAGGTCTTGCTGTGTTGCCCAGGCTGATCTCAAACTCCTGGCCTCAAGCAATCTTTCTGCCTCGACATCCCAGAGGGCTGGGATTACAGGTGTGAGCTACTTACTGCACCTGGCGCCAGCTGTCTCTCTGTTACTGACTTCTAGTTTAATTTCATTGTGATCTGAGGGTAGACATTGTATGATTTCTATTCTTTAAAGTTTTTTAAGGTGTGTTTTATGGCCCAAAATGTGGTCTAGTTAGTGAATGTTCCATGTTAGCTTGAGAAGAACGTATATTCTGCTGCTGTTGGATGAGGTAGTTGATAGATGTCAGTTATATCCAGTTGGTTGATGGTGCTGTTGAGTTCAACTATGTCCTTACTGATTTCCTGCCTCCTCTGTCGATTTCTAACAGAGTGATGTTGATGTCTCCAACTATAATAGTGGATTCGATTTCCTCTTGCAATTCTGTGAATTCTTTCCTCACATATGTAGATGCACTGTTGTTAGGCACATGCATGTTAAGAATTCTTCTGTCATTTTGGAGAACTGACCCCTTTATCATTATGTAATGCCCCTCTTTATCCCTGATAACTGTCCTTGCACTTAAGTCCTGCTCTTAAGTCCTTTCTCTGTCTGAAATTAACATAGCTACTCCTGCTTTCTTTTGTTTAAGGTTAGCATGGTATAATTTCTCCACTCCTTTACTTTTAATCTATGTGTATCTTTATATTTAAAATGGGTTTCTAGTATACAGTATATAAATGGGTCTTGCTTTTTGAGCCACCTTGACAATGCCTGACTTTTAATTGGTGTATTTAGACCATTTATGTTGACGGTGATTATTGATATACTTGGTTAATATCTACCATATTTATTAGAGTTTTCTATTTTTTGCCCTTGTTCTTTGTTTTTATTTTTCTCTTTCAATCTTTTTCTGCCTTTTGTAATTTTATTTTTTATTTAAAAATTTTAAAAATTAATACATAATATATGTACATATTTTAGGGATACATGTGATATGTTGATACATTCATATAATGTGTACAGATCAAATTAGGGCAATTGGGATATCCGCCATCTTAAATATTTATCTTCTTTATGCTAGGAACATTCAAGCTATTTTGTAATGTACAATAGATTAATTGTTAACTATGGTTACCCTACTGATCTATCGAAGACTAGGTCTTATTTCTTCTATCTGACTGTATATTTGTGCCCATTAATCAACCTCTCTTCATCCTCTTCTACCCTCTACCCTTCCTGGCCTCTGGTAACCACCAGTCTACTCGCTATTTTCATGAGATCCACTTTTTAGCTCCCACTTATGAGTGAGAACATGGCAATATTTGTCTTCCTGTGCTTGGCTTACTTCATTTATCATAGTAACCTCCAGTCCATCCATGGTGCTGCAAATGACAGTATTTCATCCTTTTTTATGGCTAAATAACATTCTTTTGTGTATTTTTGCCACATTTTCTTTATCCGTTCCTCCACTTATGGGTACTCGTGTTGATTCCATTTTTTGGCTGTTGTGAATAGTGCTGCATAAACATGAGAATGCAGATATCTCTTCGATATCTTGATTTCCTTTCTTGTGAATATATATCCAGTAGTGGAATTGCTGGATCATCTGGGAGTGCTAGTTTTAGTTTTTTGAGCAACTACCGTACAATTTTCCATAGCGGCTGTACTATTAATAATTTACATTTCCACCAGCAGTGTACAAGTATTCCTCTTTCTCTAAATCCTCACCAGCACCTGTTATTCCCTGTCTTTTTGATAAAAGCCATTTTAACTGGGGTGAGATAATATTTCATTGCTGTTTTGATTTGCATTTCTCTGACGATTAGTGTTGTTGAGCATTTTTTCATATACTATTAGCCATTTGTATGTCTTCTTTTGAGAAATGTCTGTTCACATCTTTAGTCCATTCTTAAATACCTAGATATTATTAATATTTGTTTTTTTTGCTACCGAGTTACTGGGGCTCCTTACATGTTCTGATTATTAATCCCTTTTCAAGCATATAGTTTGTAAATATTTTCTCCCATTCTGTGGATTGTTTTTTCAGTTTTTTGATTGTTTCCTTTGCTGTACAGAAGCTTTTTAGCTTGATATAATCTCATTTGCCTATATTTGCTCTGGAGGTCTTACACAAAAAAAAATTTCCCCAGACCAATGTGGAATGTTTCCCCAATGTTTTCTTCTAGTAGTTTCATAGTTTCATATCTTAGATTTAAGCTTTAATCCACTTCGATTGGATTTTTGTGTATGGTGAGACGTAGGAGTCTAGTTTCATTCTTCTGCATGTGGTTATCCAGTTTTCCCAGCAGCATTTATTGAAGAAACTGTCCTTTACCTGTTGTGTGTTCTTTGTTGAGAATAAGTTGGCTGTAAGTGTGTGGATTTATATTTGGATTCTCTCTTCTGTTCTGTTGGTCTGTGTGTCTGTTTTTATGCTGGTACCATGCCGATTTGGTTACTATAGCTTTGTCATATATTTTGAAGTCAGGTAGTGTGATGCCTCCAGCTTTGTTCTTTTTGCTCAGGATTGCTTTGGCTATTTGGGGTCTTTTGTAGTTCCATATAAATTTTAACATTGTTTTTTGTTATTTCTGTGAAGAATGTCATTGGAATTTTGATAGGGATTGCATTGAATCTGTAAATTACTTTGGGTGGTATTGACATTTTAACAATATTAATTCTTCCAATCCATAAGCATGGAATAGCTTTCCATTTTTTTGTGTCTGCTTTAATTTCTTTCATCAGTGTTTTATAGTTTTCCTTGTATAGCTCTTTCACTTCTTTGGTTAAAAAATTCCTAGATATTTTTATTAGTATATTCTTTGTAGCTATTATAAATGAGATTGCTTTCTTGATGTCTTTTCAGATTGTTTGCTGTTGGTGTGTATAAATGATATTGATTTTTCTATGTTGATTTTGTAACCTGTTACTACTGAAATCGTTTATCAGTTCTAACAGTTTTTTTGGTGGAGTTTTTAGGTTTTTTTAAATATAAGATCCTGTTGTCTGTGAACAAGACTAATTTGTCTCCTTCTGTTCCTGTTTGGATGTCCTTTATTTTTTGCTCTTGCCTAATTGCTCTGGCCTTATGTAGTTTTAAATTGGGCATTTTATATGATTCCATCCTCTCTCTTTTCTTACCAGTAATACTTCTGCTTTTACGTTTTTGTAGTGGTTACCCTTGAGTTTGCAATACACATTTAAAAACTATGGAATATTTCATGAATTTGTGTATCATCCTTGCTCAAGGGCCATGCTAATTTTCTCTGTAGCATTCTAATTTTAGTATATATGCTGCTGAGGTGATCACTTAATGTGCTTTAATTTTCTCCTGAGGATTCCTAGCAGTTCTTCCCCTTTGGTTGGATATGATCAACGTCAGCAGAAGACACGGATGCTCCTGAATGCTGAGCCTCAACTGAGGGCGTCAGGGCTGGAGCAAGTCCTCGCAGCTTTTCTCACTGGCTGGCATCTGCTGCATCCTTGCCCCAGCGTCTGGGTCAGGCCCACAGGCTGACTCCCTAGGCCCTCAGTTTTACTGCTGTAGCTTTAAGGATTTTTCTAATTCCTAGATATCACTTCTCCTTCATCTTCAGAACTGCCATTTCCTCGCTGGAGAGAATCATAAGCCCCCTCAGATGCAGAAGAAGGTGGCGTGGTCACAGTTCTTAGGCTGACCTCCTCCTGCTCTTCCTGCTTTTTGTGTTTTCAAACAGATGTGATGTTTACGGGAACAGCGGACGGCCGGGTTGTAAAACTTGAAAATGGTGAAGTAGAGACCATCGCGCGGTTTGGTTCAGGCCCATGCAGTAAGTTGGTGACAATCCCCATGACATGTTCTCTTCCAGGTGTTCAGAAAGGTGCTCACTGGCTGTGTGGAACTGCTTTTCCCTACCAATCAGTTTCACCCTAGGAGAAAAAGGGCCCCTGCCATCCGACAGATGGAGCACAGTGTGGGTGTCGCTATGAGTTCTCCATTTGCCAGGTGGTCCCTGGGCCTCACAGTGCCTCAGTGTCACTCCGCAGCCCTGTCCCAGCTGGGCAGTGGCCGGGCACCTGCTCGGTACTTTGCAGGGCCCCTGTCACTCGCCATTGCCTCTGTCCGTGCTCACTTTCATGGTACTTCAGGGTGAGTGGGTGTGGTCAGAGTGCAGCTATAGAAAAGCAGGTGGCTTTGTCATTACTTGGTTCTATAAATATAGTTCCTTCATTGGTTTCTCAGGAATTTCAACAGTGTCATTCAGAGTGGAAACACCCTTAAGTCACTCAGATTTTGAAAAACTAGAGTAGAAGAATCTCACTGTTTAAAAACTAAGACTTCTTATTAGTTATTTTTAGTAGCTGGAATGTTTTCATAAAAATGATGTGTTCTCACTGTAAAATGCAAATAACACAAAAGTACAAAGGAAAAAGTAAAAATCACTTCAGAGTCTTCTCAGTTGTAATGGTTACTAACATTTTAGTGAATAATTTTTCAGACATTTTTCTGTTCATGGACACCCACACATTGTGGTTTTTTTTTTTTTTTTTTTTTTGAGACAGAGTCTCACTGTGTTGCCCGGACTAGAGTGCCGTGGCATCATCCTAGCTCGCAGCAACCTCAAACTCCTGGGCTCAAGCGATCCTCCCACCTCAGCCTCCCGAGTAGCTGGGACTACAGGCATGTGCCACCATGCCCGGCTAATTTTTTCTATATATTTTTAGTTGTTCAATTAATTTCTTTCTAATTTTAGTAGAGACGGGGTCTCGCTCTTGCTCAGGCTGGTCTCAAACTCCTGAGCTCAAACAATCCGCCCGCCTCGGCCTCCCAGAGAGCTAGGATTACAGGCGTGAGCCACCGCGCCCGGCCCTGTGGTTTTCTTTGAGAGGCAGGGTCTTGCTCTGTTGCCTAGGCTGGAAATGCTGGACCCTATTGCCTCCCTCCTCAGCCCCCAAAGAAGCCAGGACTATAAATGCACGCCACCATACCCGGCGAATAGTTTTTAAAATTTTTCTGTGGAGATGGGGTTTGGCTATGTTGCCCAGGCTGGTCTTGAACTCCTGGCCTCAAGCAATCCTGCCTAGGCCTCCCAAAGTGCTGGGATTACAGGCGTGAGCCACTGTGCTGGCCACGGTTTTACTTGATGGGATAATATTCTACATTCAGTTCTTTATCCTTCCTTTTTCCTCTCCATTTTGGCTGTAAGTGCCCTGCTTGAGCACCCTATAGTAAGCACTCTATAGTGAACACCCTGCAGTGAGCACCCCACAGTGGGCACCTTCAGGGGCAGTTCTACTCTAATGTCATGGTCCTTTTTGTTCTGTGCACACAATGCATGTTTTGGAAGGTATGGATGAGATAGTTGGACACTGAGGAGGGCACAGGTAGCATCTTGGACCAGCTGCTGATTCCTGTCTGTTTTCCTAGAAACCCGAGATGACGAGCCTGCTTGTGGGAGACCCCTGGGCATCCGGGCAGGGCCCAATGGGACTCTGTTTGTGGCTGATGCATACAAGGGACTGTTTGAAGTAAATCCCTGGAAACGTACGTGGCAATATCTTGTTTCCTTCTGTGATGATTTCAGATCTTAAACAATATGTGTGTAAGTTGATTTAATAGGATTTGTTAAATACAATCTGCTGGAGACTAATGTTTCTTACTAATTGAATAGTACTGAAAGCTTTGCCTACAAATATCAGCTAGTTTTTAACACCAGAAAACTCCCTACCCACGACTGTGTTTGTCCATACCCTAATTTCCTCTGGCATTTATTTGTATTTTAGCCACAGGGTCTCAAAAGGATTTATTTTGAGGATGTTAGACCTCCTCTTTCTGTCCTTATTTTTCCATGTATCTCTGTGCAGCTTGTCTTTCTGTTCATTTTCTGTCTTCTCTGTCGCCTTCTCCTTTGTCTCTGCCTTTTCATTTTCTCACTTTCTCTCCCCACTGCTCCTGTGTGTGCTTTCTCGATGGAGGGTCCTGCTGCGGAGGGCTCTGTCGTCACATGCAGTGTGTGGGGCCCGGAAGAGGCCCTGCAGCCCGACTGCTGCTGGCTGTGCACGTCATCCTCTTCTGTAAAGTAGGATGATCATAGAGCCTACCCCATGGGATTGTTTGATGGTTTAGATGAGATCATACCTGGAAAGAGCTTAGCACTCAATAAGTGTTCTACGATTAAATATTTTTAGAAACTTATTCCTGCTACTTTATTTACAAACAGATTCATGGAACATTTTATATTTCTCTCAGGCAAACAAATAGAATGAAAGCCTTTGACCTAATGCTCTTCAGAGATGTTTTAAAGTCAGTTGGCCTCAATAAAAGAAAGAGTTCCTCATTCTTACGGAAAGGGTCTGCCTTTCATGAAGTTAGTCTTAAGAAAACATTATCACTTAATAGTTAAGACTGCTTTTTACTGTAAGAAGGAATAAATCTTCTGTCATGCAACATGGAGAAGCTCATTTTAGTGTTTTCCTTTTAAATCAGTTATGCCGATTAATATTTTGAGATTATCGAGAAGGAATAGCAATCTTTTTGAATGAATGAAAGAAAGAAAGCAAATCTTTTTCTTTCTTTCTTTCTTTTTTTTTTCTTTTTTTTTTTTACTTTCAGGTGAAGTGAAACTGCTGCTTTCCTCCGAGACACCCATTGAGGGGAAGAAAATGTCCTTTGTGAATGATCTTACAATCACGCAGGATGGGCGGAAGATTTATTTCACAGATTCTAGCAGCAAATGGCAAAGGCGAGATTATCTGCTCCTGGTTATGGAGGGCACAGACGATGGGCGGTGAGTGTTTATTTCAGGTCATCCGCTCAGTTCACCAGCCAGGCAGGGCTGCTTCAGCAGAGCTTGTTGCCTTCAGGAACCGTGGGAGTGTTTCTGAGCATACTATTTCAGCTTTTGGAATAGGACTAATGGCTTCTGGAGACAAGTGTTAGATATAACAAAATGGAGCAAGATATTCTCCCTTTTTCTTTGAGGAAATAAAATAGGCCAGTCCATCTGAGGGTGTGGTTCTAGGCAGGCCTGGGTTTTGGGTCATCCCTCTGAAGGGGGACTCCACTCCCTCCTTGGTGCCACCCCAACTCCCAGGTCAGTGAGAGGACTCACTGTGGAGTGCTCTGGAAGGGGAAGGGCCCTGGGGCCTGGTCACTCCTGCATGAAGTTGAGTCACCATCCACAGAAGGGAGCAAAGCTCCAAGCCCCCCAGGAGGCCATGAGCTCTCCCCCATGTGACCCTCCGCTTTTGGCATTCCACAGCCTGCTGGAGTATGATACGGTGACCAAGGAAGTGAAAGTTTTATTGGACCAGTTGCGGTTTCCTAATGGAGTCCAGCTATCTCCTGAGGAAGACTTTGTCCTGGTGGCAGAAACGACCATGGCAAGGATACGAAGGTGTGTGATGTTGGCTGAGCTGTCAGTTGTTGGCCAGAGCTCGTCATGGCTTGGGTGGGCATGGAAATGTGACTGACAGAAATCTGAGATGCAGCAGGCACCTTTTGCTTTGTGAATTATGATAAAAGTAAAATTCAAGGATGTGTTTTCTTTCCCCCATTCCTTAGCCTACTTGAGAGTGGCAGTCTGCCACAGTGTGTTGATGTGATGCTAATTGTGCAGCCTGGGTCCCATTTCCCTGCCCTGTGGGCCTTGATCCCCCTTGACCTGCTTCTCCTCTGTTCACATGGGGCCCAGGGCTTGAGGACTTCTCAGCACTGTGCCTTCATTCATGATGGACACATTTACATTAGTTTTCATAACTATATTTGGATAAGACCAGTTTGGTGCTTGGCTAAAATTTTTCCCTTATATTGGGTGGCTACTGTTCACTGCCTGCTTGGGTGAATTTTTCAGAGTCTACGTGTCTGGCCTGATGAAGGGAGGGGCCGACCTGTTTGTGGAGAACATGCCAGGATTTCCAGACAACATCCGACCCAGCAGCTCCGGGGGATATTGGGTTGGCATGTCAACCATTCGCCCTAACCCTGGGTTTTCCATGTTGGATTTCTTATCCGAGAGACCGTATATTAAAAGAATGATTTTTAAGGTAACTATAACAGCTATAATTCCAGAAAACAAAATGAAAATGAATCATGATCTCTTCTTGACCTTTATAGCCCTAAAAATTCTGCTTATAATGTTTGGTACTTTTAATGACTACTTAAAGACACATTTCATTCTTTATTCCAAAATGCAACTTTAAACATTTGACTCCTTTGATTTTTTTTTTTCTTCTGGTTTCCCTGTTGGTGGGTATTTTTATTTTCACCCTCACCATCATAACTCCTGGGGCCTCCACCCTGCCTGTCACTTGCTTTTCTCTTTCTCCCCTGGCTGTTACAGGCCTTTTCCGCGCCCCTCTAGACTCTGCGACTTTGTTTTCTGCCGCACTTGCCGCCGCCTCCTCCTCCTCTGAGAAAGCGGTCAGCAGGTGCATTTTCCCCCCTCCCCGTGGCCGCACCTGCAGACCTGCTCACCTCGGCCTCTGTCCCACCTTCTTGGAGCCTCACTGCCAGTCGCCTTTCTTCCCAGGTTCTGCCCTTTGACCTCTTAACACACCAAACTCTTTCCTGTTAGAAATCATCCACCAACGGCCAACTATACCCCCTTCAACACAGCCTTTAAACGTTCTTCTTCCTGCCATTTTCCCAGTGATGTCCATGGAACACTCTGAATTTTAGCTCAGTGTGTTCATGCTATGGAGTAACTTGCTGAACCAGGCCCTTATATAACGCAGAAATCTTTTCCAACAAGTTCCATTTCACAGGCAGAATAGATGCCTGAAACCGATAGTGAGTATTTGAACAGATTTGAACATATTTGTAATGTAAGGTCCCGGAGGGAACAGGCAGCAGTTACTGAGCCTTCGGTGCTGGGCTGTGCGCTGGGACCACTCTGGAGGCTGCGTGTGCTTTCTCGATCAGGCTAGCCCGTGGCCTGCAGTGAGGCGAGTTCAGCAGATCTCTGTGGAGAATCCTGTCTGTTCAGAAACCTGTTCCTCCTATTTGCCTTATCGGCCACAGAGCCAGTATCTGTTCCTGCTGGGACCTAGGAGGAAGTAGGATGGTAGGGCAGGCTGAGATGGCTTTTGGAGAAGGCCAGACCTGCTGTGGGTCCCTGGGCAGATGACTTGGTCTCTCTACCTCAGTTGCTCCATCTGTAAAATGGGAAGGGTAATAGCATTTGACTAAGTGCTGAGAAAATTTAATGAGAATATGCTGCACATAGTGCCCTAGCTGTGTTTAGTAAGTGTTCAATTTCTGTGACTGTCAGTTTTCCTATGGCAAGGATGTGATTGCCACCTACTCTTTTGGTGGTCATTGTCTCTCTCCCGTTGACCAGCATGTGTGCTCATCGGGGCAGGCATTTTTGCTGTCAGTTCACTGCTTTGTCTTCAGCACCTATAGCAGGATCTAGTGCATGGTAGCACCAGGAAACACTGTTGAATGAATGAGTGATCAGAGAGCGGAGACTGAGTGTGAGAAGGAGCCAGCCGTCCCCGAGTGGTGGGACGTGGTCGCACGGGTGGGCGGGAGCCCTGCAGCAAGAGGGTGCACAGAGGGAGGTAGGAGAGGACCGCAGGCCATGTGGACTTGGAAAGGAGTTAGATTTTATTCAGAACGTTATCCAAGTCATTGCAGTTTTTTTTTTTTTTTTAAGTTTTGAGATAATATCAAAGTTACAGAGAAGTAGCAGGAAGGGTACAAGGAACCCTTTTCCCTGAGCTGATTGCAGGTAAGCAGCTGACCCCGTGCCAGAGCACTGGAGATGCTTTAGTACACTTTTCCTACAACAGGGACGTCCCCCTTCATCACCACGATCCAAGCCGGGAAAGTCACACAGATACCCCATGACCCCCTTCACGTTTCACCAGTTGTCCCAGTGTTGTCTTTGTGACAAAAGGATTCGACCGAGATCAAGTGTGGTATTTAGTTGCCGCCTCTTTATTCTCCTTCAGTCTGGAGAATGTTCAGCTCCCCAGCCTTTTTTTGACTCTTTGACCTTGATCCTTCGGAAGCTTCCAGGTCAGTTGTATTGCAGCATGTCGCTCCATCGGGTTTGTCTGGTGTCTTCTCGTGACCGGATTCGGGTTCTGTGCTGCTGGTGGGAGCAGCACGGCAGTGAAGCTGTGTCCTTGCCTGGCGCAGCTGTCAGGAGGTGCGTGAAGTCCGTCGCCCCATTACCAGTGGTGGCAGCTTTGATCACCTGACTCAGGTGGGGAAGGCCAGCCTTCTCCACTGGGAAGTCACTCTTTCCGTTTGTAATTAATGGGTGTTTTGTGAGGAGGTACTTGACTACTAATTATCGGTGCCATCAAATGGTTTCCCATTTGATCAGTGGTTATTATGTTACTGTTAGTATTTATTCTGATGCTCAGATTGTCCACCTGTGGCTAGTGGGAGCCCTTTGAGTGTGGCTCCTGGATGTTTGGACAGGTCCCTGTCATTCTGGGACTAGTTCCTTGTTTTCTGGTACACAAGTTGTTGCAGGCTCCGCTTGCAATTTCCCAGCCCCAGCTCTGGAATTGGCTGTTTCTCCAAGGAGCCCTGTTTCCTTCTAGGGAGATCTGGGTGCTAAGGGTACTCACTGCTTTTGGGTGTTGCTGGCCCAGGCTCCTGAAGGGACAGTGCTAGGGAATGCACACATGCAGCACAGACTCATGCTTACCTGCACACACACGCCACACACATGCTCACGCCTACATCTATCCTCTGTTTGAAGTGAAACGCATAAATTCAGGCTGATATCTTCAGTTCCACTTTAACACCACAGGATTTATTCTAGTTTTCTCCCGTATTTCTCCCCATATTTGTACCTTTCTTTTCTAGCAGTGAGAAATTTGGACCCCACTATCCTTCATGTGTTTACCTATTTAATCAGTTCCCCAAGTGTAGCCAGTCTGTAGCTATTGCCCCCGCTGCAGGGCCCCTGCTAGCACCTCACGCTGGGCTGTCCTCTTCTTCCCTGACCACGTGTAGGAGCTGTCCCTGGGTGAATGGCCTCCTCACCCTCTCGGCTCTGACAGCCTGGTCTGGGCCACTGTGGTCTCCACATCTGTACACGCCCACCTGCCCTGCTCAGCCCTACGAGTGGCTTCTTGACTGAATTGTTCGGGAGGGGAGTGATGTAGTATAAAGAACGTTTTAGAAAGATAACTGCAATGACTGTGTAGAGAACAGCTGTGGCAGGGCTTGGCTGGCTGTGGGAGCCTGGTGTGGAGCTGTCGTGGTGGCTGGGGAGAGGTGATGGGGGCACACAGATGGCAAGACTGGGGTGACTGGGCCTATAGGGCACAGAGGGACAGAGTCAAGCAAGGGCGAGGGCTGGGTTCCCGGCCCTGTCTCCTGAGTGGGGTAGTCTGTCGAATTTGAAGTGCCGTTAGAAAGTCCAGGCGGATGTGGGTCCCAGGCAGTGAGGGATTTAGCACTGAGGGTTGGAAACAGAGGTGGAGATTGGAGAGCTCTCTGGGAAGTGACTAGTTGAAATCACGAGAGAGAGAGAGAGAGAGAGAGAGAGAGAGAGAGAGAGTGAGAGAATGAGATCTCTTAGAGATAAGATAGAGGAGGGAGGAGAGCAGAAGGATCTACAACTAAACAGCAGGCGGGGGCATTTCATGGGTTGTGGGAAGCCTTAGTAATTTGTTGAGCTGTAATGCAACTTTAGGTTGCAACCCATCTGGGTTCTCTGCTTAAAATTCTTCAGCGGCCACGGAGTCCCAGTCTGAGCCCTTTAGCTTAGCCATGCCCGGGGGCACTAGAGGTACCCTGCTCAGGTATCCCTCAGGGTCTGCATGCTGAGCTTGGAGGAAAGTGGAGGAGTTTCTGCTTTCTGTTTTAGAAGCTGTGTCACGTGCTGTGTATGGTGGCTGGAGTTTCTCATTTAACCTTCCCAGCTTTTTTTTTTTTTTTTTTTTAACGTGAACTATTCTCAACTCTCCATCATTTGCCCCTATATATTTGGAGTATGTTAAACCTAATCAGAGGACTTGTCATTCATTCCAGTTAAGGCATGGAGGTTGTGACTCAGCGTTCTGGCAGGTAGAGATTATTCTAAGCCTTGGCTTCAGTGTTGTGACTTCCTGGCATGCGATGTACGTTTCTGTGCTCAGTCAGGTCATCCAGAGATGCACTTGTGCTGCTGTCCCTGTGCTGGGGTGGCCTTGTTGGCCTGATCTGCCCAGGGGTGGGGGCAGGGAGGGCCTCAGTGCTGGGGCAGGAACTGGGTTAGTCTGGGTGCTGCCCTGTGGGGCTCCCCTGTGAGGGGTGGGGTCAGGCCGTTCCTGGATGGGGGCGCTGTGCAGTCGGGCTGTTCCCGGTGTTCTCTCAGCCAGGAGGTAAACTCGCTGCACTGTGCTTCCCTTCCAGCTGTTTAGTCAGGAGACGGTGATGAAGTTTGTGCCGCGGTATAGCCTCGTCCTGGAACTCAGCGACAGTGGCGCCTTCCGGAGAAGCCT
Organism: Propithecus coquereli; assembly: GCF_000956105.1. NCBI lineage: Eukaryota > Metazoa > Chordata > Mammalia > Primates > Indriidae > Propithecus > Propithecus coquereli. The sequence continues at coordinate 1,038,188 of NW_012150385.1, read as the reverse complement.
GCACGATCCCGATGGGCTGGTGGCCACCTACATCAGCGAGGTGCACGAGCACGACGGGCACCTGTACCTGGGCTCCTTCAGGTCCCCCTTCCTCTGCAGACTCAGCCTGCAGACGGTTTAGCCAGCCCTCATGGCTGCTAAACTGCCACGCGAGCCTTACGCTCGGGCACGAGACCTGGTCCAGGAGGAGCTGTGGACACAACTGTGACGCATGTGTCCCCATGCACCTGTCAGCCCTTGGAGGTGTGGGGGAAGCTGCTGCAACCCCTGAGGATGTGCAGGCCCCGGAGGGGTAACCCTCACCTGGGCCCGACTTTGTGTTTAGAGGGAAAGAAACATAACATTCCTGCTGCCGGGAAGATAAATTCATGTAAAGCCATTTTCTCTCAAAAAAAAAAAAAGCTTCCTAAGTACAACCATTCCCTAGGACTGGGAAACCTTGTGCACTTCTAAGACTGTGCTCGGTGGACGTGGCAGCGGGTGAGCTGCCCAGGGATCTGGTGGCTGCTGGCTCTGCCCTCCCCACTCCAGTGTCTTTACTGTAAAGTGGGGCGATGCCTTTCTTTGTGGGGGGCATGGGATTGTGGAGGCCAAGACTTGGGAGCCACGTCCTCAGGGCTTGTGTGGGACTCGGGCCCTTGGTCCCTAGGCATTCCCTCCACAGTGTGTGGCGAGAGTGTGTCGGCTGCAGCGGCTCAGAGAGGACGGCGCTGGGTTTCTTTCTGTGAATCCTGCCACGCTGGAATCGGGTGATCCAGTGATTTAGTCCCTTTCACAGGGCACATTTAGCAGTGTCCTGTTGATGACCTCTGTTCTTCCCCTCCAGACCCACACATGTGAACAGTGCACGTGTTAATGTCCTACTTGCTTGAGTGTTGTAAGTTCCTGTATATTTTCACAAGTACGTCTACACACTGGTCATAATTTTGATAATAAATAATGATAAATTGATTTCTGCTGATTAACTTTTCGATGGTGTGACCTGAGAGTTTCTTCTCTGCTTTAATTATTTTGACAGTGACTGACATTTAATTCTGTCAAGTGTTGATACGCGGATTGTCTTGGCGAGGATGTTGTTTGAGGGCCAAGGAGTGCATTGACCAGCGCAGGGAGGGCAGCCACGGAGCCTTTCTGCAGCAACCACCTTTGGGAGCAGCTGGCCTGAGCCATCTGCCTTTCGTGTTGGTTTGTTCATGGGCAAGTCAATACAACACTTCTCTCCTGTTTTCCAGCCTGCAAAATGGCACTGACACCTGTCCCTTTCTTTCTTGGGTGTTTGTGACAATACACAAGAGATTGTGTCTCTGGAAATGTTCGGAGTAACTTGACAGAGACAATATCTTATATAGGTAATGATAAAATAAATCAGATAAATAGGTAATGATACAAAAACTCAAAGAGAATTGATAGCTGCGGTAAAGTTGGGACCACCTCTGTTGTGGCCCTGGCTGGCCTTTGACCCTTTTTCCCTGCCCTCCCCTTCCCTGCAGGCTTCATGCTGGGAGAAGAGTCAGGAGTCCAAAGTGGGTTAATCCTGGTTAATCTTTTGCCCCCCCTTCGGGCAGCCTCATGCGGGTAGCCACCATGGAACAGAGGCAGAGATCGACTTCTGTCTAGTTGATGCGACCCATATTGTGTCAGACGAACAACTGTCGATGTTGTTTATATAATTTATAGGAAAGAAAATTGGTAGTTATTATTAAGTGCTTTTTAATAGCAAATGCTGTGCCTTCTGTATTGGGTGTAAAGAATAATAAGGTAATCCCTAATCGTTCTGTTATAAACAATTTAAATATGCTGGGCCTGTAAGTTAACTTTTTGATTCTTTAATTGAGAACAGAAAGCTTAGTTTTAGTGCTTTTAGTGAATTTTCATCAGTGCAGAGAAGCTGGTAAATTGTTTTTCACAGTTTTCAGCAAAGGAGTCTTGATTTTGACTCAGATGTTGATTTTCTGTCTCCAAGTGTCATTTCCTGTGTTTTGTCTGGTAATTTGGCATGGTGCGGTATGAAATATAGTCATCTTACTAGGTTTAAATATGTGATATGCTTTTGCTACAAACATGAAAGGGATTTGCTCTAATGTGAATTACTAACATGTTCTTCAAAATAATGAGGTGATTGTATGCCTCTGTCATCTGTTTAAAAACTTTATCAAGATTCAGTTACTACCTTTCACAGGAGAGAGATCCCATTGTGAGATTTTTGTTATCAACATGCACTTGCAGAGTGGCCTGTAGTTTTGAAAGTTGTTGGTGTTCACTGACTGTTAATGATTCAAGGAGAAGTGGCCTCGTTGCACGGATGGGAACTGAGGCTCGGAGGGGTTAGTGACTGCCCAGAGCACAGCCCGGACTCCCGGTGACGGGACTGAGGAGTACTCGTGTGAAGCCGGGAGAACGGGAGACGGGGTGACATTCCAGCACCTGGCAGGGCACCGGCCCTGAACTGGGCTTGCACAGCAGGGTCCTCTGAGAGACCTACATCTCAGGGTGGCCGGGGTCTTGGTGTGGTCTGAAGCCTCACAGGGGGTCCCCCTGTGGGCAGTGGTGGGGACTGATGGTTTTAGGGAGCATTGAGTGGCCACAGCCTGGGCCTATCTGCAACCTGAAGAGGAGCAAAGCTGAGTGACATGTGCAGCACGTGGCCCTAGAGCTGACTCCATGAGGTCCTGTGGACAGCTAGGAGCCGTGGCGTGGCTGGGGAGAGCTCTAGAACACTCAGGCCAGGGCTCTGACAGGATTTTGACTGGTTTTGGTCAGTTTGGGACCTTGAACAAAAGCGCTGCTTTTTGGCCATAGTTCTGGCATATCTTAGAATCGTGGGAACGCAGTGTTACATTTCCTCAGTGACAGTAATGTTAGACAGTGGCACAGCCTCCCTCTGTGTCAGGGGGAAGCTGATAAATTTAGAAAACACTGGGTTGGCAGGATGGACTTCAGGCCATCGTGGACTGACACCTGCTCCATGTGCGGTGGGGGTTCCCTTTAACCTGTTCTTTGGCTCGGCCACAGGTCTCTTTGGCAGTTCCCTCCTGGCAGGGCCGAGTCTGGAGAGAGCAGCATCTCCCAGCAAAGTCGTGATGACAGGAGCAAGTGCCATGCACACGGCTAGCGTGGGCACCCTGCTCTCTGGGCAGCTGAATAGTAGTCTGCAGTGGTGTGACTGGTGGGTGCGTCTCAGGAGGGCAGAGGCACGCTGGCCACGGGCTTCCAGAAGTGAGGCTAGATGCTACTCACTGGCTCGCCAGCCTGGCTCCTGGCCTGTGTCACCAGGGCTGGTTTAGGGAAAAACATGTAATTCATGAAACAAGCTGGGAATGATGGAAGTGGTGGATGTATTTTAATACGGAAGGCTCTCCCCCTGCCCCCAGAGAGACTGTTTGCAGGAGCCTGAGGTTGGGGAGCCACACGGTCAGCTGGCATCAGGGCTGGCCAATGTGCCTTACTTATGAGATGGGAAAAATTCCTGCCCCAGTGGTGTGTTGAAAATCAGGGGTGTAAGTTAGTGTTCAGACCTGGGAGTGTTGAGATTAGGATTTGAGGCTCCCTCTCCCTCCCCAGGTGGAGCAGTGGGGGTTAGCTGGGTCTTCCTGCCTGGGGACATCCTGGCTGGGCAATGGGGGCGCTGCTGCACTTAGAGCACTGTACATGTGCATTCTCACCTGCGATGAGGCCAGGTGAGGCCTGGCCAGGTGTGGCCTTGTGCTCTGGTTGCACTTAACTGTGAATGAGACCAACTACAGGAGAGAGTGTGGGCCTCTTCTGCACCACTTCATCTCACATGCATCTGCAGGCTGCGCAGCCCTGGCCTGAGGCCTCTTTGGCTCTGCGTGTGCCACGCTGCCAAAGCCGTGGGCCTCAGAGGCAGCAGGGAGGGCTCGGGCAGGGAAGACAGCACAGCCGGAGGGCGGCCCCCTCGGGTGGGTGCTCCCTGCCCTGGTGGTTCATGATGAGGACAGGCTTGCCTGCTTCTGGCTGCTGTGGTCTTCGATTTGGTGGCCAGCAGCTAATCACTGGACAGGCCTCCCAGGGAAGTGACATAAACTCGCCAACCCCTCGGTGAGGGGGACCCCTTGCAACGCTCACCTCACCTTCCTGATTCTCCCTTTGAAAAGTAAAGCACGCTGCCGTTGCTCTGAGATGATTAGCTCTTTATTCGTCCACAAAGGGTCCAGCTGCAGACTTGCTTCCCCACCAAGGGTTGTGACAACTACTCAGACTGAGAGATTGAGCCCTACGCCCTCATGGGTGTCCTGGGACCACTGGGGATAGGGCCCTCGACTCCAATATGTCCCATCCAGCAACTTGGTCCCTTTGCTCAGACCCTGAATCTAGGTGCACAGCAGCAGTAAATGAGTTAATTTTAGAAGAAAATGCAACACAATATACTTCATCTGGCTATGAGGCGTGATCATCTGCCATCCCAGCCACTCGGTGATGGCCCTGAAGCTGACTCAGGAAGGGCCCAGGAGGGCCTGTAACGGCTGAGGGGGTCATGGCGCGGAGCTGGAGGGGAGGAGCACACACATCATGTGTTTGTCGCAGCTGCAGGCTCGCCGAAGAGGCGGCAGTCAGTGACAGTGGAGAACAGGCACCTCGTACCTCTGCAGCCAGGGGATGACCCAGACTTCAGAGTAGCAGCTCAGAGTCTGAAACAAAGAGGGGCACACCTGAGAATCCTCCTGTCACAGGCTCACTCCGGATACCTCTGCCCGGGGCCTCCCGGCCGGCATTCTCCCCCTGCCCCAGGTTTTTATTTCAACGATTTTCAAATCTACAGAAAAGTTGAAAGAGTGATTTGAGACTATATTTATCACCATTAAATTTTGCCATATTTATGTTCTCTCCCTTATATATCTCATATCATATATAGCATATATATCTCATATAATTATATATATATATCATATGTATCACATACATATAATTTCTGAGTCATTTGATAGCCTTTCTTGCTCTAACCTCACCCACCCCAAACTCAGGGGGCTTCCTCCTGGAGCTGTGCCTCGCAGAGGGAAGGGTGGTCGTCTGAGGGGGAGGACCACGCTGTCCTCTGCAGTCTCTGGCCCCCCTTCTCCGTGTCCGCAGTTGTGCAGGAGTACTGGGAGGCCTGACTTCCTCAGGAGTGAGGTTTGGAACCACGCGTCAGGAAGTGATGACAGGGGCTCTGAGAAGGCGAGAGACTCTCTGCTTTACCTGCTTCAGCGTGTGGTTGGTTTGGAAGTCGCAGTTGTCCAGATTAGGGTGCTGGTTTTTCTTGCAGGTTGTTCTGCCAATTTCCACCTCAAGCATGTATTTCAGGCCTTTCACTATCTGGAGAGAGAAAGGGACAGGGTCCTGGGTTACTTGGCACAGGTTGGAAGGAGGGCAGGCTCCCCCACTAGTAAGAGGTGCCTTAAGACTGTGGTCCCTGGGCTGAGGACTGATACCGGTCCGGTCCCTGCCTGTTAGGAACCGGGCTGCACAGCAGGAGGTGAGCGGCCGGTGAGTGAAGGAAGCTTCATCTGTATTTACAGCCGCTCCCCATCACTCACATCACTGCCTCCTGTCAGACCAGCATCAGCATCAGATTCTCATAGGAGCGCGGACCCTGCTGTAAACTGCACATACAAGGGATCGAGGGCGCAGGCTCCTTTTCAGAATCTAATGCCTGATGATCTGAGGTGGAGCTGAGGCGGTGATGTGTTTGCGCTGGGGAGCAGCTGCAAATACAGATTATCATTAGCAGAAAGGTTTGACTGCACGATAAATGTAATGCGCATGAATTATCCCAAAAGCATCCCCCCCACCCCATCTGTGGAAAAATTGTCTTCCATGAAACTGGTCCCTGGTGTGCAAAAGGTTGGGGACCACTGTCTTGAGACATATCACAGGAAGTGCCAGAGAAGAATGAGAGGAGGGAGGGAGGAGCCTCCGGGAAGGAAGTGGGCCCTGGATGGAAATCCCCCTTCTCCCCTCCAACTCCAGTCTGCTGCAGTCTGGGTGAGGCAGGCTATGTGTCGCACCCTAGGACGTTTCCTTAGGCTGTCCCCACCTCCCCGCCCCCGCCCCCAGGCCAGAGGTGAAGGCCTGCTCCCTCCCTCCTGCACCAGGGAAGCAGCCCCACACCCCCTGCTGTGTTCCACGTGCCAGTGACCTAGTTCATTCTTCTCATTTGTGGTCTTAGAGGGGTCAAAGAGAAATTCCTCAATTTTTATTCTCAGCTCCACCAAATACCAAGTGAAATAAAGTTGTCCCCAACATCACCAAGGTAGAGAGGGACAACCTCCCACCCCCCTCCTCAGGACCTTGGACACTCAGGCCCAGAGCATCGCCCTGGCCTCCTGGAGGAGGTGGCACCTGGCCACGGAAGATCCACCGCCCCAGGGCTACACATCAAACTGCCATCCACAGCACGCTTCCTCACGTAAAAACACGCTTCCTTGCGTAAAGCTGTGCTGCTCTTAAAAAGTTGGCAATTGCCAAAAAGAATAAGGAAGGTTATAAAAATCAACCCCCGTCCTGTGACCCAGGGTAGCCATGGATGCTGTTGAAGACGGTAGCCCCAGAGCAGGGCCACTTCGGCTCCCCCTCCAGGCAGCAGCCCCCGGGGGTGTGGGTGCCATCCACAGCTGTGCCCCATATCAGCAAGCAGCTGCACAGTATCCCTGTGTTTAGCAAATGGCAGAGACTGTGGGCAGCCACCTCCTGATGTCGTCTCCTCACTGTCTATATGCTGCGTCCACGCAGTGCATTCTCAGGACCCAGACGAGCAGGTCCTGGCTGTGCCCTGCCAGCGTCCCCTTGAGGAGGGAATGCCCTGGGCAGGTGTGATAGGCCACTGAGAAGGTGTGAGCACTTTGCAGGTAGGCTGGAGGCTGGGCAGGTGTGAATCAGGCAAAGGGGGTGGCCTGGGCAGAGCCCTGGGACATGAAAGAACACATCAGCAAGTCTTTTGGAGCTGTGGTGCACATGAGGGGTGAGGCCGGGCAGGAGACATGGGGGCTTGTGGGGGCAGCTCTGACTGGCAGTGCAGTGGCCCACTCCTCGGGGCAGTTTCTGTCGCCCCACTAGGGCCCTGGCCCTCCTCGCTCCCCCTGCTACTGGGCTCTGGGCCAGCGGTCTGATAGCCCAGAAGCAAGGTTTTCATAAGGAAATGGCTCAGGGCCTTTGTGCTGGGCTCTGGGTGATGCTGGCCTTGTCTGCTACTGTCAGCTCCTGGCCTGGCAAGTGTTCTAGATGGCGGAGGGGGGTCACTGCAGCTCGGCTTCCCAGGGGTGCAACCAGAACCCAGACGCTCACCTGGACCAGGGCTCTTCTGATGTGGGACTCCTTGAACAAGAACATGTCATTTGTGCAGTTGTTGAACTTTTCTACACTGCGTCTGGCCGCTTTGAGGACTCCTGGGTCATTGGTCTTTATTGGTTCAGGAAATCCTGGCTTCACACCTGAGTTAAGGTCCTGGGAGCAAAAATCTGAAAGAGAAACAAGGAACCAGACAAGAACATTTATGCTAGCAGGGCCTTTGGTCCAGGTGCCATGCGTCACACTTGGGGGTGCTCAGTCCTCCTCTCGCACCATGTGGATCCCGCCCCGTCCACCCCTCACCTGCATTCCCCTCATCTGTGTACCCCCTCACCTGTCTACCCACCCCTCACCTGCATTCCACCTCACCCGGCCACCACCCCCTCACCTGCCCACGCCTCACCTGTGTACTCCCTCACCTGTCCACCCACTCCTTACCCATCCATCTACCCTTCACCCCTACAGTGTATGAACTAAAATAAAATCTTAGGTCCCCCAGCTAACTGAACAGACACCGTCTTGGCCAATGGGACCCTAGAAAAACCTTAAAGCTGAGTTACCAGCTACGAGGAGAAGGGAGGTCAGACACGCTTCCTCACGCCCCCTCCCTTTTGGAGCTGCTCTTTGTAACACTAAGACATAATACTAAGTCATTAACAAGCCTAAGAACCTGCAAGACAAAGGTTAAACCACACCTACAGGCCATGGATTTACTTAGCAGGTCACTTGAGTCCGTGGTCTCTGTGGCTTATCTCTGATTAACACACTTCCTTAACTGAAAGCCTATTCAGCCTTTAGGCAGAGCTGCCTTTCTTTAACCAATTCCAAATTGGTTCATTTTATTTGAAGAATCTTTAAGTCCACTTATAACCTGTAGACTCTTCCCCACCCCACCTTCGAGACATTCTGCCTTTTCGGGCCAAACCAATGTCCACCTTCCCTGTATTGATTTTGGATTTTATGTGTAATTCCTGTCTCCACAAATGTATAAAACCAGATTGGAACCTGGCTGCCTTGGGTGCATCTTCTTAAGATCTCTTGAGGGCATGTTTCCCCAGGGTGAGGTCACTCACACTTGGCTCAGAATAAATGTCTTTAAATTATTTTACAGAACTTGGGGGGTTTTTGTTGACAAGTGCATTCCTTGCGCATCCCCACGGGTGCGCCACATTCGAAGCTGAGGACCAGGTGTGAGTGTGGTGCAGTGATGTCATCCCTGCCCACATGGGTAAGAAAAACTGAACACGACCCCCATGAGGGGAACCTCGCTCAGGGCAGGATGTAGCTTTAGGGCGTTAGGAGAAGTTGGGCCCAGCCTGGCCCTGAAGTGGGTGGGGCAGAGACAGTGCTGGCCGGGTCCTGCCCCAAGGGCCCCGTCCTGTCCACCCTGGTCAGAACCAGGCTCCGGGCTCAGCTCACCCCCCAATCCTGCCCCCAGGGCACCCCCAGAGGCAGCCCTTGGCTTTCGTGCCTTGTACCGCCCTGGGGTGCTTCTAGTGTAGCTTTTCTCCCCTTGGAAGGAAGGACGTGATGGCCTTCCAACTGGGGACAGGGAGGGCTGGACTTCTCTCGCCTTTCTGTGCCCTTCCTGTACCAAGGAGGCCCGTATTTGGATAAAAGATGGGGAAGCAGCACGAGGGGCTTCTTCCCGGTCAGTCCCAGGGTTAGGCAGACAGGACCCGTCCCTCCTGGGCTCCCTCCAAAGGGCCCCCTCAAGTCGGGCTCCTTGTTTGCTCCCTCCCGGCGCTTGCCAAGCCCTCCTGGAGCCTCCTGGTCCTGCAGCTCCCTCACCTTCCACAGGTAAGCAAGAAAACAGCAGGGTGTGGGGGGCGCGGGGCCATCCTAGGGACAGTCCCAGGGCCCCTGAGCCCCAGCAGCCAGAGCGGGGCCTGAGGGAGAAGAGCCAAGAGAGGGCCGGGTGGGGTGGGCTGCGGGCTTTGGATTTTATTAAGAAGAAAATATCAGTATAAACAGGCCCCACAGGCTCCCTACAGCAACAAGTGAATGGCGGCCTTTTCTGGCTGGCAGGTCATCAGTGATTCGAATTTGGGTTTCTCCATATTTTTCAATTTTTCTACAATAGTTATGGACTATTTTTGTGTTAAAATAATAAGTTAAAAGTTGTGGAGGAAATTCTAAATAAATTGAGGGGAGGAGAATGGGGAAGAGGGGTTTTAGGTTTGTAAACTGCTTCCCTTGTTAAGAAGTTTCCAGATTGTCCCAAGGTATTACTGTGGTGGAGATCACTAGGGCTGAGCTGTCCCACAAGGCAGGCTCTCGCCAATGTAGTGATTTTTTTTTACATTAACTAGATTAAATTAAATATAAAACTCAGTTCTCAGTGGCACAAGCTGCATTTCCAGTACCCAGGAGCTGCACATGCCGGAGGCTACTTGGCCGGTGCAGATTAGAACATTCCATCCTCGGCTCAGCATCCCTTGGCTGTGTCCTGTCCGGAGCGCCCCAGGTGAGTGCACGGGCAGGCCCTGGGCCTCCACGTTCAGTCATTCAGTCCGGGAAGGTGGGTTTAGCAGCAGGAAGTGGAGACCCGGCTGAGGGTAGCAGCAGCGCTAACCAGATAAGCTTCCGGGCTCGGTGATGACCTGTGGTCACCCCCTCCTCCTCACCCAAACTAAATCTGGCTGAGGCTGGAGGGACCCAGATGTATTTGGGTTTTAGACACGCAGCTGCTGGAGAAGATAATGCTCGCAAGGGATGTGGACTTTCAGGGGAGTTGAGACACAGGATGGTTCCCTGGGTTATGAAGAAATCGAAACTTTAGGGAGAAAAACACCAGCATGAATTCAACAGCACAGGAGCTTTCATAGCTTCATTGCTGGGCGCAGATCTGGGGTGTCCCACTGTATACGAGGTGCCCCCCATGGGGATGAGCAGATAGATGGTTGTGAGGCCCAATAGAAGGGAGCCAGGGAAATGTCTTTGCCCTTGAACTGGGGGCTGGGAATTAGGGCTGGTGGGCTGGCCAGGCTGGGACCTGGAAGACGGTCAAATCTGAGTATTTGAGCCTGGCAGGAGGGTGTCTGTGTGCCTGTTACAGCACGGCTGGCAAAGCTGGGCCCGAGGACCACTTGGGAGGAGAGCACTGGGGGTCAGGGAGGGGGCCGGCTTTATAGCTGGGCACCGTGGGAAGCCTTGCCTGGACGTCAGTGATCTTAGCTCAGAGTGAGAGCCCCAGAGGAGGCGCTGCTGCTGCTGCGTGCGGTCTGCAAGAGGCCCTCCCTGGAACCCAAATGCCTGGCACGGTGGGTGCACACCAGACCCCACTGGGGCAGAGAAGCAGGATGCCGTGCAGTCCCCCAAGGGGTCTTCTCTCCCTGAGCAATGGAAGGAGCCTTGGGAATGGGCAGAGAAGGTGTGGGTCTGTGGAAGTTCTGTGACCTTGGGGGTGCCCAGCTGTCTCTGGTCATCAGCTCTTTCCTGCAGGGGGGCCGCCTGGCAAATGGGTCCCCTGACTTGGCTCCCGGGAGAGAAAGTGTCATGACTAAGCCTCTGATGACTGCACGGCTGCCGGGGCTTCAGCAGCACAAGGACTCTGGCCTTTCATCCCCAAGGAAGCAGCCAGTGCCAACGCCCTGTCCCACAGGAAGTGCTGCCCACGGACTGGTCCTGCACAAGCACCCCTGGGACTCTCCTTCACTGTAATGCAGCCTTCACGACAGCCCCACCTAAACCGCTGCGGCCTTTGCTTAAGGTCTCTGAATACGGAAACAGAAACTGCTTCGGTTCCTTGAGCGCCAGGAGCTGGGTTTGGTGGGTCAGGGTGAGGCCTGGGACCTGCATTTCCCCAGGCTCCCAGGTGATTCTGACACAGGTGGTGGCTGTGGGGGATCTGCTGGAGACCTGGGGCTGTCCATGGGAACATGAGGAAGGAGGGGGGGCCCAATGCCAAAGGTGCTTGTGGATGACAGGAAGTCAAGTGTGGTTTTAGTTATAACAAAAAACTGTTTTGGAAACCAGCTTGGTTTCTGCTCGTGACTGCCTTCTAAGAAGCAGAGAGAGAACGAAGACACTTGGTGGAAGGGATGGAGTTTGTAGTGTATTTTTGCCATCAGAGATTAGTGGTTTTTTTCTTTTTTTCCTTGTGGTGGATTAGTATGGCTGTCTGTATTTTTCTTTGTAAAAATTACATTTATGGCTTTTTTCTGATTATAAACTTACCTATTTTGGGTAGGAAATTTGAAAAATACAGAAGAGTATAACAAAAAAATAAAAATCATTATCAATATCTCAAAGGTAACCACTACTAACTTTTTAAGATAAAATGTATTAAACTTAATTGTGCTTTAATTTAGCAGAATTTAAAAAATGAAGTGAAACTCAGAGGTTTCTCTGACCTTCAGATGAATGTCCTTTGCAAACATGTGACGTTAGTTCCTAAAGATTCCAAAGTTCCTTTAATTCCTAAAGATTTCAGAAAAAGATTATGAAAAATATTGAATTTGGCTCATTTTAATTTAACTACATGTTTCTTAAAATGTAGGCTACAAGTCAGTAAACCTTTGACTGTCTTATAGTTGTCTAAACAAATATTAAAAGCTCTATTTTTAATTTTTAAAAAGTTTAAAAGCCAAACTTACTTTTTGTGATTCATCAGGAGAAATTAACAGGGAAAGTCTGACCATTAAGAACAAACATCTCAAAGGGCGAATCATCTTTAGGGAAGAAAACAAAAAAACCAACTACCAAGCAGGTGAAGAGTGGATGTACCACTGGCTCTTTGAGTGCCCTGGCCCTGAAGGGGCGTGGGGGGGCCCTGGGCCTCAGCCAGGAGTCAGACCCACTATCAGAGGACCCCCCCCAGGGAAGGGGGCTGCGGGGTTTGCTGAAGTGGGGGAGCAGGTGAGTGGGCGCTGTAGTTTTCTGAGTGCCTGCTCTGCCCCGAGGGCACCTGTGGGACATTTCTTCTCACACCAGGCAGGTGTCACGGGTGTCCCCATTCTGCATGTGAGGTGACAGAGCTGGGAGGAGTACTGGGTGGCTAAACCCAGGTCCCACCCACTCTAAAGACCATGCTTCGCCCCCACCCATTCAAAAAGGGTTTCTTGGTAGGTGCTATGGGAAATGCAGGACTGCAAGACAGATTCCACGGAGCAGGAGGCCACAGCAGAGGAAGCCTGGCAGAGGCAGCGGCGAGGTGGGAGCGCGTTAGCGCGGTTCAGGAGGGGAAAACAGGAGAGCCGGAGGGATAGGGGGTGGTGGGAGCGCAGTTAAAAAGTGGCTGAAGTGACCTAGGGGAGGCTGGCGCATGCATGGGGCAGGAGCAAGGGGGATGGGTGACTCAGACGTCTACGGTGATGACCTGTGTGACGTGGGCTCAGAACACACGCACGAGCCGGCTTGTGAGAAGAAACGAAAGTCGGCGCGTAGAATTCTCCATAGGAACAGGGCACCCGGCGCGCCAGGCCCGCTCCGAAGGAAGTGGGGGCGCCGCTGATGAGCAGCTCCCATCCCTCCGCCCCCGGACGTGCTAAACTGGGCGCCAGCCCCAGGCTCCCCCACCCCACCCCCGAGGGCGGGGCGCAGAGAGGATAAATCAGCCCAGCTGCTCCTAACGCGCCAGGTGTGGGCCACGCCCCCAGAGAGGTAGGAAGCTTCCAGATGCTCCGAGGTGGAGGTGGGGCCGTAGGTGCTGAGCCTGGCACTGAGCAGGCACAACGTGCCCGACCCCGGTGCCGACCGCGGGGCGCACGGTCACAGCCAGGCGAGGGGCGACGCGCACCAGTGTTCGCGAGATGCGGAGGGCCTGGGAGAGGGCGGCCGCGCTCCCGCCCCTGGGGACACCAGGACGCTGCACAGCCCGGGCAGTGTTCCTGGGCAGTGCACGCAGCTGTCCTCGGAGCACAGCCCCTGTAGAGCTGGCACCGAGCTGCTCTGAGAAGGGGGAAATGTGGGCCCGAATCAGTCCCTCCAGCTCTGTCTGGGTGGGCACATCCTTCCCACCTCCTGCCTTTGCCAGCGCAGGACGTGTGCCAGGGAACCAGCACAGGCTGGGATCTCCGCGGGGCTCCGCTGTGTTCCAGGCCCAGCACTAAAGGACCCTCCTGGGCCATCCTCCTCTCTAAGTCCCCTCGTAGTCCTTCAGGGCCAGCATCCCTTGCTTCAGAGAATCTAGGGGTCTCTCCTCTAGAGTGGAGGGTCAGGATGGGAAGCAAAGCTTGGAGGAAACGTTCTGGAGCTTCCTGCTTAAAAATATGTTTTTTCTTAAAAATCACAAATGATACCTGATCCTGTTTCTGTTCCTGTTCCATCTCCACACCCTTCTTCAGAATCCTGACACTGACGTTGGGACTGTGACTCAAGGGCACTGTGCCATTTAAAGGCACAGCGTGTGCATGAACTTTTCATGCAAATGTCTAAGAGTTTAAATGAAACCTAGAGTCGAACAGGCCACACCAAAGCTTGGGGATGCTGTCGGTACCCGGTGTTAGTTACAATGGTCCTCAACTGTTTCCGTGCGGATTAAAGAGAATGTAAACTTCCCTCAAATTACTACCAAACACATAGGCAAATGTCTCCTAAGGGGCTGCAGAAGTAGCTGGTAAAATAACCTAGTAGCAACTTTTTGATAAACATCCTTTAATTTACTTTTCTGAAAATCGAAGATACCCTGTACACATGTCCTCTGAGGAGGGCGACAGGTTTGTGACACTGGCCACATTTCAAAGCGCTGAGCCATGTACAGACTTTGCCCTTTGGAGGGGAAGGGAGTGGGTGCAGGAGAGCTCCTGCCTCCAGTAGGGAGGGCGGCTGGGGACGCCTGCACGGCCCACCACCTTCCTCTTTCAGGAGTGATCTGGGCCTGGGGCTGGGGGAATCCCGCTTGTGAAACCATTCCAGAGAGGGGACCCTGGGTGCCAAGAGCTGTACACAGACAGTCTCTGCTGGTGCCCCTTTCTGTGTCACCTGGGGGAGTGCCCTGGTCATGGGCTGGTGCTGAGCTGGGTGCTGAGACCCCGCATCACCCCCATCTCTCAGAGCTTGCAGTCTGGAGGGCTGTGCCTGAGGGCTTGGGTGTTGGGAGGTGAATGTCAGACTCAGGGTGCTGGTGTCCTTTCTCTGCCCACCTGGAGATGAGTCACCCAAGCCCTGTGCCCTGTCTACTCTTGTCAAGTGACACCATCGTAATTCAGTGAGTCTGGGTGCTTGCCATGAGTTCCATGGGGCCACACCCACCTGACCGTGAGGGGACCCATCTTTTGAGGGTACACGTGTCTCCCTGGCACAGACAGGATGCTGGTCTCTACCAGAATCAGTCCTCAGCTGAACCCACTGGGACACACTGGAGTTTGAATGCCAGCTCTGTCTCTCACTGGCTGTGCAGGCCTGGGCAAGCTGCTTAACCTCTGAGCCCCTGTGTCCTCATCTGTAAAATGGGGATCATGATGGCACCTCACAGGTGGTGGTGAGAATATATGAGACAATACACATGAAGCCCTTGTCAATAACTGACATGCAATAGTGTAATTATTATCAAATATCATATCAAAATGCATATGGCTGCAGTGGGGGTCTCTGAGGGCAAATGGATGTTCCCCATTGGAAAAAAGAAATCTCAGCATTCAGAGGTGTGTCTATGGTCCCTGGCAGGCCCAGACCCAGCCTGCAGAAGTCCCGAGTGCTCCCTGCAGGAGGCTCTCCCACCCCTTCCTGGGGTGCAGGGAGTCTTCTTGCTGCAGGTGGTCTCTGGGTGCAGTGTGGTACCTGCTACATACAGAGAGCTAAGGACTGGCATCACCTTGCTGATGGGAGAGCAGGTAGCTCCTTGACCCCAGGGCCCCTGCCAGGCAGATGGGCCACTGCAAGCTAGGCTGGGGGTGAGGGGGGGAAGGGGGCAGAGTGTGACTCGGCAGCCCAGGGGAGCTTCCTACAAGAGATGCCAGTCAGGTTGAGAAAGAAGAAGGGCTTTTCATTTTCTGCCAAGGGCAGAGGAAGAAACCAATGTAGCAATTTCCTAGGTTCTGAGAGGCTCAAGGGGGAAAGGTGCCCTGGGGCTCAGCACCGAGGTTTCTGCTGTTTGGCACTGGGCGCAGAGAGAAGCCAGAGCCCACATGGCGCCACCCTTGGGGGCCCTGTTGCCTCGTCCCACGTTGGCCATACATACGAGGACGGTTCTGGAGTTCGTTCTCAGAGGAGCCAAGGGAGAGGCTGTAGGAGTTGGGGGTGGTGGTCCCGGTTCCCGTCTCTGTTCAAACACCAGACACAGGGCCCCCCAGCACCCTCACTGTATAGATGAGGACCTGAGGCCCTTGTTGGAGGCACCAGAAACTATGGCAGCACCCTGGCTCCAAGCCAGGGTGGGGTGTTGGGGGGGTGTCACCAGCACAGCCGAGGAAGGGCCTGCACTGGACGGAGCAAGGGGCTGAGGCCACTGCAGAGGGCCCCCCAGGCCCACTGTGTGCCTCTGTGCCAGTGCTCTCCCCGAGCCACCTCAGTTAAGCCTCTCCAAGGTCGGAGAGGGAAATGCAGTTACCGTCCCATTTCATGGATGATGGGACTGAGGCTTAGGGAGGTTCCAGGCTCCACAGCCAGTAGGTATGGCTCTGAGGTGCCCCAGCGTCCCTATGCGAGAGTGTGGACTCTGGAGCTTCCCTCCGGGGTTCAGCGACAGACAGCGAGTCTGCCGGGGAATGGAGGGAATGGATCGGGAGGGCTGTGTCCTGAATTACACACCAGCAAAGGGGCAGGCAACACTAGCAGCCTTCCAGCACTTGGGTCACAACAGTTCCCCATGTGACCCTGCACTGTCCCTGGCCCACTCTGCGAGATGAGCAGATGAACACACCATCAACAGTCAGCATGAATAACTAGATCCAGCACGTATTAAGACCTCGGGTTCCATGTCCCCTCCAGGAGATCCTTCCCCACCCCCTTTGAGAAGGAGCCACTTCTCTGGACTGAACCCCTGCCCCCGCCTTGGATGATACTATGGGGGAGGGGCACAGGAAGACAGTAGGGCTGGTGAGAGGCTGAGGAGGGGGTGGGGGGCCTCACCAGTAACTAGGAAGAGGCACAGCAGGGGGAGGCAGGGGTGGGGTGTACTGTCCCCAGCCCTCCCAGTCAACCACGCGTTAACCACGTGTTTGCTGAGCACCCACCCTGTGCCTGCTGAGGTGTGCCCCATCACTGACAGCGGAAGCTGCCCCCTCACCTCCCTATCCCCATACCCCCAAATCGCAGCACCCACCCCAAGCCAGATCTGGGAGCCTGAGGCAGTGTCTCCCAGTGTCACTGACTCCTCAGTATCCTGACTCACCATGAGGGGGTCTCTGGGGCCGTCCCCCTCTCTGGTCCTGCCTGAAAACCCTCTGCCTGGTCATGTTTGACCATACTCCAGCCGGCTTCCAAAAGAGAGAGGAGGGCAGAAACCAGCCCTGTCCAGGTTTGCTGGGCAGTGTGGGCTGTGTGACTTGAGCAGGTCACTTCAGCCCTCTGGCACCAGCTTCCTTGTTAAATGGTGGTGGCGGTCGGGGGGGGCTTCTAAGTCTCCATCAGTATGGTGGTCTGATTCCTGGTGCTGGGGAGGGCATCGCCCAGCTCCCTTCCGGTGGGGACAGGAGCTCACTGGACGTGTGACTTGGGCAAATTACCCAACCGGGCTGTGCCTCAGTTTCCCAGAGCGTAGGAATCATCCTCCGCTTCTTCCCCGCCCTCTTCCCAGCGCTGACCTTCAGGGTGCGGACAGCAAGAAGGATGTAAGTGTCTGATTGTTAGGGTCCCTGCAGCCAAGTCACAGGACAGCAATCGCCAGGAAGGAAGGACGCGCGGTTAGATAAAACCGGTTAACCGCGGGCGCATCGCGGGGGATCTTCCTTGCACCCCTCAGCCGGCAGTGCTCCGGAGCCCTGTGCCCCTCGTCGCCGCGCTGTCCCCTGGGGTCTCCAGGCCTGGGAAGTGCAGGAAGACCCGAGGCGGGGAGGACCGCAGGCGGGGAGGGAGCTCCGGCCGCCGTCGGGCAATGCCGGGAGAGCAGCTGCGGAGCGGCCAGAGCCCGGAGCTCTGCGCGCGAGGCGGCCAGGGGAGACCCCCGACTTACCTGGGGCCGGGCCCGCGGCGGTGCTCGAGACCAGGCAGCAGAGCGCGAGCAGCGCGCCGGCCCGCATGGCTGCCCCGCGGAGCGCAGCGCCGGCAGTGCGGGGCAGGGGCTGCGCGGCCGGGAGGTGCTGGGGCCGCTGCGGGAGCCCCGCCCAGCAGACCGCCCCCCGGGCCGGGCGGGGTTGGGGGGCTGCCTACTTTGGTGCTGGAAAGGGGTGATTTCTTGCTGAATCACTTTTAGCAGAAGTTCCTCACCTCCAGATCTATTCGCCACAGAGTCAACCGCTTCCTTTATAAAAGTTTCCTGGCAGCGATCACTTGCTGGGGGAGGAGGAAGCGAAATGAGACCCGTGAACAAATCTTGGCGCAATTTTTGTACCCCCGAAGCATACAGGGAAGGTATGTCGATTAAAATATTAGCAGGAATTTTCAGAAGCAGAATCACTTAATTCTCCTTCTCCAAACTATGCACCCCATGTCACCCCAAATTCCTGCGTTCTGAGTGACCCCCGGCAGGAGGCTTTGGCGGTGCAAGGGAGCATCTGCCCCGCAGCTCCTCCGGGAAGCAGGGTGCAGACGGCAGTTTCAGAAGAGGAACATCCTCAGCACAATGCTCCCAATGAATGATTTCTGCACCTGGAAATCAGACTAGCAAGGCTTGCTGATTAAGTGATTGATTACATCTCATCTTTGGCTCAAAGCCTGCAAAAGAGAGGAAAGAACCGTATGTAGCCCAGAAGTTCCAGCACCCTGGCAATGCATCAGGGGGTAGGAGTGGGGTTCTGGAGCCAGACGGCTGGAGTTGGAATCCCCCCTCTGCCTCTTAACACCTGGGTGACCTTTAGCAAGGAACAGCCTCTCCACACCTCCATTTCCCCTGAAAGGGTTGTGGTGAGGGTTTGGGGACTTCCTCTGTGTTAATGCTCAGGGCTTGGAATAGAGCAAGCGTTATGGCTTTGGCCTCATGAATCCCCTTCTGAACTGGGCAATGTAGATAGTAGGAAGGAGATGCCAGAGCCAGCCTTGCACCTCGCCATGGGAGGAGCCATGCGCATGGCCATCACCCCCAGGCCTCTTGGACATGCAGACTCTTAGTCAGAACCTTCATTTTAACACGATCCCAGGGGAAGCTCTGCACCAGGTGAGTCCTACAGGGTCATGCGGGATTTCAGGCAGTGAGATCTGTGTTTGTGGGACCTGGACAGGACACATAATCTCTCAGCGCCTTCAGAGGTTTGTTGTGAGGACTGTTGCCAGGAAACGCATTTAGCACAGTGCACGGTGGACGCTGATGTTCAGCAAAGAGTGGCTGCTATGACCACACCCATGGTTCTGCTTGTCCTGCTCTGCCAAGTCCCGGGACCTCCATTCTCTGGCTGTCACTGGCTGTAACACGAGGGCTCCAGGGTGGTGTCTCTTCTGCCAGCCTCTGTGCCCTGATCATGTGTGTCATGTCTGGGATTCACCCTGCCAGAAGGAGAGGCAAGGTGCCTTGGGTGCCCTGGCGTTGGTATCTCTGCCCTCAGCCAAACATGAGGCAAGGAGATAGGCTCCATCCTCCAGTAAGTCAGGAGGGCAGGTTGTGGTTAGTGTCGTGGGTTATTCTCACTTTCAAATGCACTGGATGAAGCTTTGAGTGGTTATGGGACTTGACCCAGTCACTGCATCTTCTCTGGGCCTTGGACCCTCTCATCTGTGAATGTGGGTGGTGGCCACTCACATTCTATGGCCTCACCCCCCAATCCCCCGGCCTGCTGGGCAAGTGAAGGCACACGGTGGCCCTCAATAAGTCACAAAATACCATAGCAGGAAGGGGCTACTGTTAAAACAACATTGTTACAGGGTTCTGGGGAGAAAGTGTGTGTGTATACATGGTATTTTGTGTGTAGATGTGTGCGAATGTGTTTATTTGTGTCTCTGTGTGTGCACATGTGTGTCCAGGAGTCTGTCTTTGTCTGAGTGTGAATGTGTATGTTTTCCAAGTGTGTATGAAAGGGGTATGTGCATGTGCATATATGCATAGTATATAAGTCTGTGTTTGTATGTTTTCATGGTTACTTTTATGTGTTTACTTGACTAGGCTATAGGGTGGCCACATATTTGGTTAAACATTATTTCTGGGTGTGTCTGTGAGGGTGTTTCTGGATGAGATTAGCACTTGAATCAGTAGACTGAGTGAAGCAGATGGCCTTCCCCAGTGTGGTTAGGCCTCATCCAATTCTTTAAAGCCCTAAATGGAAAAAGAGGCTGAGTACAAAAGTCTTCTCTCTCTCTGCCTGATGTCTTTCGGCTGAGACATAAGTTTCTCTTGCCTTTGGACTTGGACTGGAACTTATACCATGGGCTGTCCTTGTTCTCAGGTCTTCAGACTCATACTGAAGTGTACATGATCAGCTCTGCTAGGTCTAGACCTCTGAGCCACCATAATTGTGTGAGCCAATTCCTTATAATAAACGTATGTATGTTTTTAGATATTTCTATCTATCTTATCTCCTATTGATTCCATTTCTCTGGAGAATCCTGACTAATACAGATTTTGGTACCAGGAGTAGGGGTGTAATGGAACAAAATGTTAAGGATGAATTTTCTGAATTGGCTTTGGGATTTCTGGAATTGGCTCTTTAATCTGATTACATTTGCAGACTGTTAATGACTCTATTTCCAGTAGTAAAGAGAGCATGATAATCCATGGTGTGGCAATAGAGGTATGCAAAATATCTCCATCAGATTCTCCTAATCAACCAGTTGCGGGAAGCAAGTTGCTGGGTGACTAAGTATGTGATAATTTTGAACATTTTTATAAATCCAACAAAGATAATGAGGTTGGCTGGTTGCTCCTAATGTCAGTGGACAAAGTGGTGAAAGAAGAGGATGAACCGAGGGATTTGAATTTCCAGCTCAAGTGCTGCATAAATAACCTGAAAGCTGCCATGTGTGCCATGAAGGAGACTTTTATCTCCTGTAGCCACAAGGTTGAGATTTCTGAAAATCAAATGCAGAATCTGATACTTCAGTTGTGTGAATGTATAATAAGTTGAACTCTGAGCCCTGCCGGGGTCTACCGTTACAGTGAGGATTAATTGAGAAAGAATGGGGCCCTGTGAGTTGGAATGGGGACATGTGGGAAGACTCTGATGAAGCTGGGGACCCTGAGCACCTAAATTCTGATGGGTCTTCTTCGCCAGTGGAAGAGGCCTTCCCACCTTCCGTGAAAGGGGCATCCCACTCCCTGTCTGAGGGGATTAACTCTGCATTTCCTGAGAAAACGGTAATGACTTTCCCTGAGGCAGTTGCCATGCAAGACAATGCTGATGCTTGTTAGTACTGACCCCTAACAACCCCTTTTGCTTCTAGGCCTATAACTAGACTCAAGTCCCAGCAGGCCCCTAAAGGTGCAGTACAAAGTATGACCCATGGGGAGGTGTACTACACCCCAAAACAACTACTTGAGTTTTCTAATTTTTGTGAACAGGAAGGTAGGGGACGTGTGTGAAAATAGATATTGAGAGTTTTGTATAATGGTAGAAGGAACATACAGCTGGATCAGATTGAAGGTATTGATATGGGCTCACTAAGCAGAGATTCTAATTTAATGTTGTAGCTCAGAGAGTGAGAAAGGGCTCTAACAGTTTGTCTGGTATGTTGCCTGACACATGGATCAAAACGATGGCCGTAGTAAGTGACTTGGAAATGCCAGATCTGCCTTGGCTTAACACAGAGGAAGGGATTCAAAGGCCCAGAGACATGGGAATGTTTGAGTGGATTTGTCGTTTAGGACCTACTCACCCACATTGGGAGGGTCCAGAAGATATACCTTTTACCTCTACTGTGAGGGGAGCTCAGCATCTCTGAAGAGCTGTGCGCTTGCTATTCTCTGTAAGCCACATCTTGCCTTGGGAACGGCAGCCACTCAACTGGGAGACCTGAATGCAACGGGAGTAATTGGATCCTGAGGTCGCAGGGCAAAGGCAAGGTGAGTGTGGTCACTGTGATGGACAGCAGAGCCGAGGCAGCACTCAAAGCCATCCAACTCAAGAGCACCTGTGGCACCAGCTAGTTGATCAAGGTGTTCCTAGAAGTGAAATAGAATGGAAGCTCACTAAATTCTTCCTTGATCTGTATAAGCAGAAAAGTCCTAGGTAAAGAGAACAAAATTCTAACTTGTATCATAAAAGTAGAGTTGCAGTCTCTCAATCAACCCCAGACTTGAGCCAGTTTACAGACCTAGACCCCGTGAATAAAGGAGAGGCCAGGTCCCCTTGAGGAAGGACACTGGCATGGTGCCAAAAGTATATTCTGTTAATCTTTCTCCCAGCCTTCCCCAAGGGGACTTACAGCTTTTGACCAGGGTAACTAGGGAGAAAGAATAATCAGACCTTTTGGGGACTACTGGACGCTGGCTCTGAATTGACACTGTTCCAGGAGACCCGAAACATCACCGTCGCGCACCGGTCAGAGTAGGGGATTATGGAGCACAGATGATCAGAGGAGTTTAGCTCAGGCCCATCTCACAGTGGGTCCAACGGCCCCTGCACCCACCTGTGGTTGTTTCCTTGGCTCCGGAGCATGTAACTTGAGCTGGCATACTCAGCGCCTGGCAGAACCCCCACGTTGGTTCCCTGACCTGTAGAGTGAGGGCTACTATGTTAGGAAAGGTCAAGTGGAAGCCACCAGAACTGCCTGTACTGAGGAAAACAGTAAAACCAAAAGAAATACCGCATTCCAGGAGGGATGGCAAAGATCAGTGCCACCACCAAGGACTTGCGGGACGCAGGGGTGGCGATTCCCACCACCTTCTCGCTCAACTCTCCCATTTGGCCTGTGCAGAAGAGGGATCCTGAAGAACGACAGTGAGTTCTTGAAAGCTTAACCTCACGGTGACTGCAATTGCAGCTGCTGTAGCAGGTGTTTCCATTGCCTGAGGAAATTAACACATCTCCCGGTACATAGTGTACAGCTATTGATCTGGTGAATGTTTTTTTTCTTGGTATCTGCCAATAGAGATCACCAGAAGTAGTTTGCTTGCAACTGGCAAGGCCAGCAATACATCTGCACTGCCCCACCACAGGGCATAGCAGTTCTCCAGCCCTGTGTCACGATTTAGTCATGAGGGGTCATGACTGCCTTTCCTTCCACAAGACACCACACTGACCGATTGCATTTGCAACATTATGCTGATTGGAACTGGTGAGCGCACGAGAAGTAGCAGTTCCTCTAGACTTACTGGGAAGACATTTGTGTCAGAGGGTGGGAAATAAGTCCAAAGAAATTCAGGGCCTCCTACCTTAGTGAAATTTCTTGAGATCGAGTGATGTGAAGCATGTTGATACATCCCTTCTAAGGTGAAGGGTAACTTGTTTTATCTGGTCCCTCCTACAACCAACAAAGAGGCACGATGTGTAGTGGGCCCCTTTGGATTTTGGAGGCGACATGTTCCTCATGTGGGTGTGCGACTCCAGCCCCTTTACCACGTGACTATAAGAACTGCTGGTTTGAGTAGAGCCCAGAACAAGACAAGGCTCTGCAACAGGTCCAGGCTGCTGTGCAAGCTGCTCTGCCACTCGGGCCATAAGACCCAGGTGCTGGAGGTGTCCATGGCAAATGGGGATGCTGCCTGGAGCCTTTGGCAGGCCCCGATAGGTGAATCACGGCAGAGGCCTTTAGGATTTTGGAGTGAAGTCCTGCTGTCTTCCTCGATGACTACTCTTGCTTTGAGGAACAACTCTTGGCCTGCCACTAGGCCTTAGTAGAGACTGAATGCTTAACCACGGGTCACCAAGTTACCATGCAACCTGAGCTGCCCACAATGAACTAACTGGGTGCTGTCTGACGCACTGAGCCATAAAGCTGGGTGTGCACAGCAGCACTGCATCATCACACGGACGTGGTATCAATGCGATCGGGCCTGAGCAGGCCCTGAGGGCACAAGTAAGTTACGTGGAGAAGTGGCCCAAGTGCCTGTAGTCCCCACGCCTGCTGCACGGCCTTCTCCACCAGCCTGCACCCATGGCCTCATGGGAGTCCCTGCAATCAGGTGACAGAGGCAGAGAAGACAGGCCTGAGCTGCAGATGGTTCTGCACAATATGCAGGCGCCACCTGGAAGTGGACAGTGGTAGCACCACAGCCCCCCTTTGGGACAGCCCCTTTCTGCCCTTTCTGGGACAGCGGTGAGGGGAAATCCTCCAGTTAGCAGAACTCTGGGCCGTGCACCTGGTGTTTACTTTGCTTGGAAAGAGACATGGCCAGACATGTGATTGTACCAGCTCATGGGCTGTGGCCAGTGGTTTGGCTGGACGGTCAGAGACTTAGAAGGAACATGACTGGAAGAAGATTGGTGACAAGGAAATTTGGGGAAGAGGAATGTGGCTAGATCTCTCTGAATGGGCAAAAAATGTGAAGATATTTGTGTCCCATGTGAACGCTCACCAGAGGTGACCTCAGCAGAGGAGGATTTCAGTAATCGAGTGCATAGGATGATTATGCCCCAGCCAGCCTCTTTCCCAGCCACCCCCGTCATTGCCCATGAAAAAGTGGCCGTGTGGCAGGGATGGAGGTTACGCGTGGACTCAGCACCGTGGACTCCCACTCTCCAAGGCTGCCTGGCTGGGGGCCCCATCTCAGGAGAGCCCCGGCTGGTACACACATGCACTCGTGTGTGTGCCCACACGTGTCTCGTTGTGTGCGAGCATCTGTGTGTGCTTCCGGGTCCGGCTGAAAGGCTTTGTATACGTGCGCGTGGGTGTGAGCGTGTGCAAGTGCACACGTGCTGGGTGTGCGAGCGTCTGTATCTCTCTGCACCTGTGTGTGAGCGTGCGGATGTGTTCAGTGCTCTATTTCTGTCTCATCCAAGGCATGCCTGAGTTGTTGGGGTGACGGGCTCTGTGCCGAGCCTCCGGCATCCGTTTACCTGTTCATCTCGTCATTCGCTCACCTGTCATGTAACCCCTTCCTTCTTAAAGTGTGGTCCCTGGACCAGCGTCCTGGGGAATGCAAAGGAAATGCAGATTCTCAGGACTCCCGACGCCCTGGGTCCGACTCCCTGTGGGTGGGCCCAGGAATCCATCTTCACAAACTCTCTGGGAGCCTTGTGGCTCGAAGCTTGAGAAGCCCTGGCCGTGCTGTCTCTCCCCTGCCCTCTTCCCTCAGGCACACACGGTGTCCTGCTGGTCTCTGGGGCGCCTCATGCTGACCTTGGCCACCTGGTCATGAAGCAGAGCTCCTACCCAAGACCCCTGGCCCCAGGGGCGAGAAGGATGCGGGGGAGGTGCCCGGCATAGCGAGGAAGCTGTGAGCACACTCTTCCTTCCAACGTGCCTGCCATGCCATGCCGCGCCGCCAGTTCTTCCTTGGGCTGCCTGTGAAGCTGCACTTCTGGTTTTAGTCCCGTGGAGCCGGGACTTCCAAGGCCAGCCCACGCGGCCGGGTGCCTTCTCGTTCTTGCTCAGGTGGCAGGAAGTGTTCCCTGTCTAGTCTGAGTTCTGGAATTCCAGACCTTGGTGGCGACAGGGTGTTTTATGTTCTCCTTCTCCACTGGGTGTGTCTCCGGGAGATCTTCCCAGCCTCTCTGCAGGGTGGAGAAGAGGGAGGCGCAGCCTGGGTGGCCGGGTCTCCCCCAGTCTCTTGTACTCCATCTTCTGCAGCTCACCATACAGTGCGAACACATTGCATTTCACCAGACACGGCCCACCTTGGCACAGATGGCATTGCTGTGCGGACCCCCCGGGAAGGCTCTGCCCTCAGGGTCACCTGACTATGGATCAAGTGTGCAGCATGTAAGGAAAATGCAGTGAGGCATGTCCAGTTATTGGTATCAGTTATCTATTGCTGCATAATAACCACAAGCTTAGCAGCGTCTCTACCTCACAGTTCCGGAGACTGGACTGGGCTGAGCTGGGTCCTCCACCCAGGGTGTCCCCAGGCTGCAATGCGGGATGGCCAGGGCCGTGGTCTCATCCGAGGCTCAACTGGGGTAAGAGCCATTTCCTAGCTCAGCTGCTCGTGGGCAGCTGTCAGTTCCTTGAGGTTGTCAGACTGAGGGTCTCGGTTCCTTGCTGGCTGTGGCCTGGGGCCACCTTCTACTCCCAGCCACGTGGGCCTTCCCTACATGGCCACTTGCTTCTTCAAAGCCAGCCAGGGAGAGAGTGTGTCCTAGACAAACGGCTACAATGTTATGCATTACTGCAGAGGTGACCTCCCTTCACCTTTGCCACTTCAGCATTAGAAGCGAGTCTCAGAGCCCACCCACGAGCAAGCGGAGGGAATGGCATGGGGCAGGATCGTGGGAGCCACGTGCAGCCTGTTGCCACACTTACTAAGTTTCAGTGCAAACACACATCAACTCTGTCCACTGAAGAGGCCGCAAGAAATGGGCAGGCAGGTGGCATCGAACCCCCACGTGCAATCTCTCACTAAGGAACCAAGGCTATTCAGAGAGGTGGTGGGTTCTGGGCCAGGGCAGGAAATGTACAGGATGAGCCAGGAACATCTCGTCTTCCCAGAGAGCAAGGAAACCACCAAGACCATCCGGGTCGTGTAAAAGAGAGTGGGAGCCAAGCTAAAGAGGCGCTCTCTAGCCCAAGAGGGGACAATTTAGCATCCATAAAAGCAATAAATACAAACAGGGCATTGAAACACACCACATATTTTTAAATCAGTGAGCCTATGATGATACTAATAATGATTATAATGACAACCATTATAATCCCTCTGCATCCTCTGAGGGCAGGGGGCAGTAGGGCCCCTTCTCCCAGGCACTGGTCCCTGCTCCACACGCCAGCCTCAGCCACGTCCTTCCCACCTTCAGAAAGTTCAGGAAGGAGGGTCAGTGTCCAGACCCTTCCCTGCAGTGGGAACCCCGCAGAGTGGCATTTTCCCGAGAGGCCACAAAGGGTGGGGTTTCCCGGGTGCCGGCTGTGGGGTGTGGGAGGGTCACTGGACTTCTCCAAGCTCCAGGCTCCTCATCTGTTACAAAATAAAACAAAACCAAAGAAAGCAAACGGGAAAAGCAAGGGGTCTGGCTGCTCATCTCTTAGGCTTCATGTGAGGCCGAGCTGCAGTGTGGGGTGGCTGAGAGCATGCTCAATGACAGGGAGTTGAGTTTTGTCATCCTTATAGCTGGAGCAGGGTTTCCCAAACTGTCAGAGGTCAGGTGTGTGCACCTACACGTTCCCTTGCACAAATGCACATGAGGAGTGTAGAGGTAAAGAAAACCCAGCAGTCTCTGTGTGTAGGACTTCTCAGAGCCTTTACAAGACAGGTGTAGTGTGCAGACACCCCAATTTATTTACAATGGCAAATGAAGCTGACTCTGCCCAGAGCATCTCTGCCACTGTCTGGGCCTTGGGTTTGAGGGCCCTTATGTGGGACGGGGGAGCTATGGAGATGCAGGATAGGACAAGGCTGAGAGCCCTACAGGGAGTTGCAGGCAGGACCTGCTGCTGCCCATCCTGGGGTTTTGAGGGTGCGTGGAGAAGTCAGGCTTGGTCTGATGGGGCATTCTGGGCTCAGTCACTAAAGGACTCCTGCCAGGTCAGACCCAAGCAGCTGACTGTGACCGAGGGCCTGGGAGGCCAAGGGTGGCCAAGGCAGGTGGGCCCCCCAGGCAGGTGTGGGCCTCGGGGGCATCCTGGGCTCAGCCCCAGCTCGGCTGCTTCTGTGACACAGGCGGTGCAAGGACTTTGTGCGCCTCAGCGTCTCGCCTGGTCCACGGGCCTGAGCCAGGCTCCTCGTGGTGTGAGGGGCCCAGCCCTGCGACCTGTCGTCTCAGCTGAAGGTCGGTGGGATGGAACATCTGCCGTATGGAGTCCTGCGAGGGTAGAGGGAGACAATGCTGGGGGTGCACTTAGAACAGTCCTGACACATGAAGTTTTAAAAAGCAGCGGCTATTACTATTGGTGATTGTGAAAAGCCACTTTCCCTGAAAGACATGGCAAAGCGGCTGGGGGCACCTGCGTTCTGGGAGGTCAGCCGACTCAGCACCACCCTCTCCCCACCGGGGACTGCCAGGTGGAGGGAGAAAAGGTCAAGGAAACAATTGAAACAATTGATGGTTATGCCTGCCTCCTACGTGCAAACTGGTTCAGTTAACTTTCATCGCAACCCTTTCAGGTGGGTGTCAGTGTCCCCACTTTACAGATGGGGAAACTGAGGTTCTGGGAAGTGAAGCTCGTTCACTTCCAGCCCTTTCTGACAGCTCAGCCCACAGCCTGGGCCACCCTCTGTCTCCAGCAAAGGGGCTGCTTGCAAATGCATCTGCTCAGCAACATTCCGGAACCCGGCGCCCGAGGACGTGCTGGAGGCCACACATTTTCTGGAGGGAAGGGCCTGGTAGGTCTCTCCCAGACATTTTCAAGGTCTGACATACGGTGCCCCTGAGTGTCTGTCATTTCAGGGGAGGCCGGGGCGAGCGTGGGGTCAGAAGGCCAGTTTGGGTGTGTTCTGATCTGGGGTCTTTGTGAACTGTGACCTGAAGCAAGTGCGTTCAGTCCCAGGGAGGGGACCCTCTGTCCTGGAACTGGGTGCTGTCTATCAGCACATGGTCCTCACCACGCCACCCCACCTTGGGACAGCAGGCTGTGAGGACAGCAGGTGGGAGGCCGGGATGTGGCCATCGGAGACCCTGCTGGGAGGGAGGGTGTGGTCCCAGGCTGGCTCTGAGTCCAGGGCACCAGGGCGGGGCTCCCGGAAGGGCAGGGAGGGGCAGCCCCCTCGGGCAGCTCTGAGGGCTGGCTGGGGCAGCTTGGACACCTGTGAACCCAGGGGACACGCCTGCCCAGGGACCCAGCCATGTTTGCACCACATGGGGCTCAGGTAGACGGGAATCATCTGCTCTCACAGTGCCCGCTGTGGGCTGTCCTGCCCCAGCGGCCCAGCCACGCAACCAGAGGTGCTTGGGGACCTGAGCTGGCCTGTGGCTTCCAAAGCCAGAGCCTCCGTCGACCACACTGCACAGACAGACACTGCATCGGAGCCTGCCGGGGGCCATAGGCCCATGTGGCTTCATTAGTTATAATGACGTAAATAACAATCACAAGAGGGACATGTTCACAATACACACTGTGTGTCAGGTGCTTCCTTAAGCACTTTATGACATTCCTTTTTTTAAAAAAATTTTATTTTAATTGACAAATAGAAATTGTTTACATTTCTGGTGTACATGATGTTTTGAAATATGTATACATTGTGGAATGGCTAAATCAAGCAAATTAACATAACATTACTTCACATACTTGTCATTTTTGTGGTGAGAAACTTCAAACCTACCCTCAGCCATTTTACCGTATGTAATACTGGGTTGTCAGCCATGATAACAACAGAGCTCTTCTGGTTTTTTTTGAGACAGAGTCTCACTCTGTTGCCCGGGCTAGAGTGCCATGGCGTCAGCCTAGCTCACAGCAGCCTGCAACTCCTGAGCTCAAGGATCCTTCTGCCTCAGCCTC